>NC_045791.1:108251363-108558169 GCF_009873245.2 Balaenoptera musculus
GGAGCCACAGTTGGGAAGAAAGGTGACTGTCTGCCCCGGAGAGAGGGAGGGAGGAGGAGGCCACGCCAGGCTGAGTGCTGGGCTGTCACCAGACAGTGATCTGAGAAGGAATCACTTTCATGTTGGGGCCGGGGCTAGATGGAGTTCTCCGGAAGGGGCAGAACTTCCAGCTGGGTAAACAGTTGGGACATAGAACAGAAGGGTCATTGTTGATGCAGGGGAAGAATCATTAAGTTTGGAGATAAAGGATCTGCCAAGTGATGCAACTTTGTGAACATGTTACCTGAACTATGTGGGTTTCAATTTCTTCATCTGTAAAATGGGCTGATGGTACCCACATCATGGTTGTCAGAATGAAATCTGAACACTTGTTGTATAAACTGTTGTGACACTGTATTCACCGATGTTAGGATCTAATTGTCTGTCACAGACATAGAGAAGAGACCTGTGGTTGCCAGGGGAGGGGGAGTGGGCAGGGAAGGAAGCATTGGGAGTTTGGGATTAGCAGATGCAAACTATTAGATACAGGATGGATAAACAACAAATCCTATTGTATAGCACAGGGAACTATATTCAATATCCTGTGATAAACCATAATAGAAAAGAATGTGAAAAAGAATATATATGCATAACTGAATCACTTTGCTGTACAGCAGAAATTAACACAACATTGTAAATCAACTATACTTCAATAAATTTTTTTTTTTAAAGATCTAATTGTCTGACCCATGGTAGAGTGCTCTGGAAGAGTTTGCAGACTCCTAACTTTTACTTTATAATTGGATCCTATAGTCGTCCTAGGAGGTGGACATCGTGGTCTCCAGTTACAATAGAAGAGTCCCTGGGAGCTTCGGGAACGCATCCGTGTAAACTCCGGTCCCCACCAGGGCACAACCAGCGCTGCAGACTCCTGGGCCTCTGCTCTGCTCTCACCCCTCACTACCTGCCCTTTGCTGGCTCCACCTCCTCCCCAGGGAGGTGTGAGAGGAAACCAGCCCCCGCTCCGCTGATACCCACACACAGAGGGGGTTTTGTGTGGCAACCAGGGCTCTGGACGTGGGCTCACCCTCTCCCACCCGCTCTTCTTGTCTCCTCTCAGCCGGAACCAGCCCCGTGCGCCTTCCCCTGCTTTCCCAGCCTTTGTCCCAGGCCTGGCGGAAGAGAGCCTTCCCGGGCTCCCGCAGTCCTGGAATGCGTAATGAAGTCACCAGCCTGTGAAAGAAAAGGCCTCTGTTTCTGCGGGTGATGGGCTGGGTTCCGGGACGTGATGATGCAGCTCTGATCCTCAAAAAGAAAGTGGTGACTGTTAAGGGCGCGTCATCTGGCCTGGCAGCTCTGAGAAGGAGCATTTCATTTCTGCTCTGTGAGCTCCCTTCTGCCCTCTCAATGGCTCTGTGGCTGTCTGACCACATGATGGCTGTTGCTTTTCTGCCAGGATGGTATGTGCCACCCAGATGGAAGAGCCCCCATCTGTACTTTCCCCCACTGGCCATGCAAACCACACACTGTCTGCTGTGGGCAGAGGGGTTCCTGGAGCTGTCTGGGCCCGTGGTGGCTCTCACGCCAGGCCCAGATGACATGGCCTCACCTGCAATGAAGACCAGAAGTGTCACCCTGTCTTGGCTCCTGGGGATGGGGCCACAGGAGCTGTGGCTACTAAGCTGGGGTGATAGCCATCGTGAAAGCCCAGGAGGCAATCAGTCGGGGGCCAGAGCCACATCCACTGGACAAAGCCAGAGCGAGGGCCAGGCCAGCTATATGATTAGCACACAGCAGATAGCAGATCCCAGTGGGGCAAGGGTGACTGAGAATCCACAGGCCAAACGGAGGCCAGACCCCACAGCGCTTGGCAAGGAGAGGAATCATCTGAGCCAGGGAAGGTGAGGTCTATCCTGCTCGGTTCCTCAGGCGGACCACAGGCCACCTCTGTCAGAAGCACAGAGTGAGGCTGTTCATTCAGAATCCTGGTTCCCACCCCAAACCAATCAAAAAAGAAGCCCCGAAGCTCTGGCCCAGGAACCTGCACTGTGAAAAGAGTTCCAGAGGGGCCACTTGAGTTCATTAAAATTAGAGTCTACACAGGGTCGGAACAAGTTCGCAGGTTACTTTTTCTGGGAAGTGGGGAGAACAGAATCTCATAAATTATTTTTAAGCTTATCTCCCTCCTCTCATTTTATTTATTGATTTTGTCGCATTTTACACTCCTGTTTCAACCACCCCCATAAGGCTCCCATGCCAATGGGTAGGTGTAGACATTGTTTAATTTAGATGAATCCTTTAAAAAAAGAGCCTATTTCTTGGTGTGTGCCTGTATTTTTGACTTCTGTAAATAAGGTTGCCTTGCATAGCTGCCTCTTAAAGTTTTCACTGTACTTAAGATGCATCCATCCTGCTGAGTTCAATGTACTTTTTGAACAATGAAAGATAAAATCTTTAGTTTGATATAATCACATCAGGTTTGCTTTGTTTTGTTTTGCCTTATGGTTTGTGATATTAGAGAAGTTTGTTTAAGAAGTCCTTCCACTCCCTGAGTCACAAGGATGGACAAACACACACACACACACACCACTCAATTAACATTTTAATTTTCCTTTCACATTTAGGTCCAAGTGGTTTCCACCTTTGTATGTGATGCTGGGTGGTAATCTGGTTTCGTTTTTCTCCATTTAGTTGGCCAGTTTTCCCAACATCATTTACAAAGCAGCCCGTCTTTCCCCAGTGATTTATGATGCCACCTTTATCATATATTAGGTTTGCACATACACCTACACCTGTCTCTAAGCTCTTTATTTCTTTCCTTTAGTCCATTCTGTTCCTTTAGTCTATTTGTCTGTTTTCACACCAATTCCACCCTGTTTTAACCAGCCAGGCCTCTTGTGAAGGTCCTAGGGCCCCATCCCCATAGAAGCCTCTCTCAGCCTTAAAGGTACAATCCTCTGATCCCTGGAAAGCTTCTTCTCTTCTTGACCTGTGCCTCTATCATTACTTGCTTTGGAGTTCCTGTAGGACTTTGACCATTGTGTTGCCCTTCAATTTTCTAGTTACCCCATAAGCCAAGGCAAAACTACTGCGAGTTTATGGTTAATGCTCTCCTAATCAGGGTCCTTTGACTGCACTAATTGTCTTAAAAAGCCAAATCTCCCTTCAAATAGCCAGATTCCAAAGTCATTTTTTAGGGACTTCTGTAAAGCATGACTTTAAGGATCGGTGTCTAGGGATGGCAGCTCTGGTTTCATCGTCACAAACATCCATGCCCTGCATCCACCTGGGGTCCTGGGTGTCCCCGTGTTCAGTATAACACACCACCTCTCAAGCCTCTAGCTTATAAAATTATTGCCCTCTACAGCTGTCTAACACTGTATGATTTTAAAAGAGTGCTTACTTATTGCATTAGAACCTTAGAACTTTCTGATGAAGTGTTCAAGTCTCCATACTGTTAGCTCCATTTTAAAGTGGAGAAGGAATTGCCTGGTGGCCCAGTGGTTAGGACTCCATGCTCTCACTGCCAAGGGCGCAGGTTCAATCCCTGGTTGGGAAACTAAGATCCCGCAAGCCGCATGGCGTGGCCAAAAAAAATTTCTTTTAAATGAAAAACACACACGCGCACACACACATACATACACTTAAAGGTGAACAAACTGAGGTGCAGAGGTGGTATGTGATCACCCATGATCCCACAGCCCATGAGTGATCCACAGAACTTGGGAAAGACCTCGGCTTTTCTGACCTACACTGTATAACTGCATTAGTTTGCTAGGGCTGCTGTAACAAAATACAACAGGTTGGGTGGCTTAAATAACAGAAATGTATTTCTTGTAGTTCTAGAGGCTGGAAATCCCAGATTAAGGTCCAGTAGGGTTGGGTTCCTAGTGAGAGCTCTCTTCCTGATTTGCACATGGCCACGTTCTTCAAAAAGCCTTTCCTCTGAGGGTGCAAGGAGAGAGAGAAAGCATGCACAATCTGGTGTCTTCTCTCATAATGGCACATCCTACTGGACCAGGGCCCCACCCTTGTGACCTCATTTAACCTAAATTACCTCCCAAAGATTCTGTCTCCAAATACAGTCACACTGGGGGTTAGGGCTTCAAGATGTGAATTTGGGTGGGGACGCCATTTGGTCCACAGCACTGCTGTAACAAGTTATTACAAACTCGGTGGCTTTAGGCAACACACATTTACTATCTCGCAGTTCTGGAGGGCCAAGGCTAAAATCAAGGGCTCAGCAGGGCGGTGATCCTTCTGGAGTCTTCACGGAAGAATCCTCTTCCTTGCGTTTTCCAGTTCTGGGATCTGCCTGAGAAGATTTCTAAAACCCTCATGGACTACCTCTCCCTGTGGCTTATGGGAAGCCCTGCTCAGACGGCAGTTTCTGATTTGCTTCACGTATACACGTCACCTGTCGGCCGTGCTTCCCTAGCTTAGTGCCCCAATCAGGTTACGTCTCTCTTAAGTCATAGTGTTTTTCCTTGGACGATAATTGTGCTTTCTTGGCGGACGCATATGTCAATGCTTTTACTCATCAACATTAGTTTCCAGTTTTAGGGAAACTTCAAAATGAATACATTTTGCTCAAATATTAGACAACATTCCATCTGTCAGAATTTCTAATTTTTTCGCAGGCATTGATTAGAGTGTGTGCTTGCATTCGTTCAGCCATCCCACAAATGTTTGCTAACCCTAGTGTGCCAAGCACTGTGATAGGGGTTTATTGCAGAGATGCCCACACAAGTCAACATGGGGAAGTAAGAAAAACCTGGATGGGGGTCCAGGACACCTGGTGTGTCCATCAGGGACCTGGCAGGAAACACAGTTCAAATGGAAAGACTCTGGCGTGGGCAGGGCTGGGGGACCACACAAGAGACGTTGGGGAAGCCAGAGACTTGCCACAGAGGACAGCGTGCCATCCCTAGGGCCAAAGGGGTGCCTGCACACAGGTGACAGCTGGAACCGTACAGGAGGGAGCTGCCATCGTGATGGGTCAGAGCTACAACCAGAGACAAGATGTCAAAACAGGGAGCGGGTGGGAGGAATACCCCAGCCTCTCTCTCTTTCTGCCCCCTCATCTAATGCCAATGCCGCCCAATGGTCAAATCCAAACAGAAGCCAGCTGGGAAGGGAGCTCAGGAAATGCAACTACAGGGGTTAGTCTCCAGGGACAAAGAGAGAAGAGAAAAGCAGAGAATGGACCCTGCTAGGGTGGGGGCAGGACGGAGAACCAAGGCTAACCAGCCTTCCTGTTTCTGGCCTGGCTCGGTCACCAAATAGCTCTGCTTCTTTGAGCAAGACATTTACTTTCTCCATGTCTTTGTTTTTCTCACCTTAAAATGAACCATAGAACTGAAATCTATGAGTTAAAGGATGCTCTCTATCATCTATTTCAACTTTAATCAGCTATGGTTTGAGATATAGACATAAAAAATAGAAATATATATATATATAATTTATATCCAACACACCACCACGCCATATGTTTGTTTTCTGTAAATATATGAAATACTGTGAAGATGAGGCTTTTCAGGAACCCTTAAGTATAAATATATCAACTGGGTTTCCCTTGGTACACATAATTCAAAGTGGATATCCACAGAGTTAAGAGGAATATCAACAGATCAGAGCACATTGTAGCATGTGGTCTGACCTGATTTCTTTGATGGGTTGGTGACGGGGTTCGACTGTTCAAACGTCCTCGGGATTTTCATCTTTCCATAGACAGCTGTCATAAAAATAGCGAGGCTTCGTGAAGTAAACTGTGCCCTCACGAAAGCCTTCTCTCCTTACAATCTATAAATTCACGGATGAGACACTTACCAACGTGCACTCGAGGAGGAGCTTTGCAAAGAATAAGGACTGGGTTAGAATTTCCCCCGTGCCTCGCAGGGGCAAGGTCATGAAACGAAGCCGCCCTGGTCGTGTCCCAGAGATGGCAGTGGAGGAATCTGACAGTCCCCAGCATAACACTCTTTCAATCTGGGGGATAATCTAATAATACCTTTGAACAGAAAGAGACAGCCATCGGCAACAAAGACAAATACAGTGATGCGTTTGGAGAGCGTCACCGAAGCCAGCTTTCCACTGTTGGATGACGTTCTCAGTTGTGAACCCCTGGCCCCTTGGCTCGGAGCTGCCGCCCTGGCTAGTGGTCACCTTCTGGACTCATGCCACTGGGACATTTCCTCCCTTGTCACTGAGCAGGGAGTTCTTCACCCCTCCCCTGGTGCCACGGCCAGGTTCCGAGGTCGAGTCACCGGAGAAAAATAATAATAACTGATTGAAAAATGTTGGCCGTTGAACCTAACTGTCCATCATCGGATGAATGGATAAAGAAGATATGGCACATATATACAATGGAATATTACTCGGCCATAAAAAGAAACGAAATTGAGTTATTTGTAGCGAGGTGGATGGACCTAGAGTCTGTCATACAGAGTGAAGTTAAGTCAGAAAGAGAAAAACAAATACCGTATGCTAACACATATATATGGAATCTAAAAAAAAAACATGGTTCTGAAGAACCTAGGGGCAGGACAGGAACAAAGACGCAGACGTAGAGAATGGGCTTGAGGACACGGGGAGGGGGAAGGGTAAGCTGGGATGAAGTGAGAGAGTGGCATGGACATATATACACTGCCAAATGTAAAATAGATAGCTAGTGGGAAGCAGCTGCATAGCACAGGGAGATCAGCTCGGTGCTTTGTGACCACCTAGAGGGGTGGGATAGGGAGGGTGGGAGGGAGACATAAGAGGGAGGAGATATGGGGATATATGTATATGTATAGCTGATTCACTTTGTTATAAAGCAGAAACTAACACACCATTGTAAAGCAATTATACTCCAATAAAGATGTTAAAAAAAAAAAAAGGTTGGCCATTGATTCAAAAGTGGGTACATGCATGGAAATTTCTGGAATGCAATGGTGTATCCCCCTGGGAAAAGACAGGAGCCCTGCAGGGAAGGACAGTTGAACTCCTGGGGTAAGATGAAGAATTTTATCTTTGTTATCTATCCTTTAGTGCTGTCTACATTTGTGACGTGTGTGTATTACTTTTTTAATTAAAAAACACTTTTGTGGGTTTCTCTGGTGGCTCAGTGGTTAAGAATCCGCCTGTCAATGCAGGGGACATGGGTTCGAGCCCTGGTCCGGGAAGATCCCACATGCCACGGAGCAACTAAGCCTGTGCGCCACAACTACTGAGCCCATGTGCCACAACTACTGAAGCCCACATGCCTAGAGCCCGTGCTCCACAACAAGAGAAGCCACCGCAATGAGAAGCCCATGCACCACAACGAAGAGTAGCCGCCGCTCACCGCGACTAGAGAAAGCCCGCGTGCAGCAACAAAGACCCAACACAGCCAAAAAAAAAAAAAAAAAAACACTCTTGTGAGACGTTCAACTATTGTACAAGCTCTGGTCCTCAGGTTTCATTGAGAAGGTATTTGCAGAGGATCTGTGATGTGTTTGCACAGATCACAAAACCCAGGGAAGGTGTGATGAATGAGTTTACTTAGAATTCATAGAATCATATTAAATAAAATCAAAAGTCTATAAAACATCCGAAGAAGGGCCATCTCCAAGGGCGCCAACAGGCTCTCTGATGGCTTAGGCTATAGCAGTAGCTGATCTCCAGAGCAGAAGGTCCTGCAAGACGTTAGTTAAGTGGGAGGATGGATGTGTCTCTTGCAGGAGAGGATGTCATTATGGGCAGCGTGGCCACTGCCAGCTCCTCCTATCTGCATGACATTTCTGCTAGTAGATTCCCTTTGGTTTCAAGGCCTCCCGTCAGCCCCTGACTTTCTTCCAAAAAGTGGAAAGAGGGCAGACGCCACCTCTGGGAGCCTGCACCAGCCCGGGATTTGGATATTGTCAGGCACTCTCTCCACCATCTTATTACTCAGGGACACCCCCATGGGAAGGAATTTATGGCCTCCAAAAGCCATGGTTTTGGAAATATTCCACCATGACCCTATCACCTTTGGACCAAGTCTGTGATGGCCTCTGCTCTGAGGTTTCTCTTGGTCATTAGTTTCAGGTTCTGATGGCCCCCTCTGTGTCCACTCCCATTCCAACATCCTCACTCCATCCTCTTTTTCTAGCTCTCAGACTCCAGCTCCTGTCCTAACTCTGGAATTTGACCACATCCTCTCCCTGGTTTCAGAAGCAACCACTCCTTGGAGCAAAAGGTCTAGGGCACCTGTGTTCCTCAACTTCAGTTAACCTGGTTAAGAAAAATCTTCTGGAAATAAATTCGAAATGTTAAGTCAACAGAATGATGAAAGAAATCTGGGGGAAAAATTGACCAAACACTTGCAAAACCATCTTTGTGGTGCCCCAAAACTACGAACACTCAAACTATTGTGGACTTGCATTTGACAAAACTGTTGTCTCAACCCAGTGGTCATGCTGACCGATTTGTTCTCTGCCAGACTGCTTTCAGGCAAGTTGTTTGCAGCTATATGGTTGGCTACCCTGTCCCTCAGCCAGATCTTCACACCACTTTGTCCTGTCACACTGTCACCTAGAACACTGCCTCACCCACCAACCCAACCTCCACTCCCACCCCTTCCCACCACAAAGCACCCTTGTGAGGTCAGACACTAACCAGTAATTAGGGAAAGTCCATTCTTTGCAGGGGAACCTGAAGGCCGCTTGATAAAGTGTTGAAGACTTCCACAAAGTCTTGGCCAAGGAACTCCACTAGCTAGAGGACCATGTGAATGCAAAACCTGGAAGGGATCCCCTCCTGCCCCATCTCTACCAGCCCTGCTTCAAGCTGGGGTAAAACACCTGAGTCCATCCTTCCTGGGGTCACCAGCCTCCTGCTCCTCTCTTCCAGCCCTGTAATAAAAACTCTGAGCCTCCACTAAGCTCGTCTACACCCAACCCCCATCCTACCCTGCTGTTCAATGAATGACTTGATTTCTCTCATTTGGGGACTTTAACCCTCTCCTCTCCAGCTGTACGATTCTGAAGACGGCCATTGAGATACCAAGACTCTTGGTATCTTCTCTCACGTGGGACAGCTTCATCTTCCAAAACCTTTCTCAACTTGGGGGACAGGTCCCAGAATAAGGGTTTTCTGAAGTCACTTTAAGGACAACCCAGTAGATCGTTGCTATCTAATACACTTTTCTTCCCCTCTGTTTTGTGATTTTCATCTAGATTTGGAATCCATCTACATAAATTGCAAGCTGGAGGGTGAAAGTCGTAGTAGAGAGAGACAGAAAACTACATTATTGGAGTATCTTTGTCAGAATCTCAGATACACAAATGACCTGAAACATCATGGTCCAACTTTGCCAGAGGTACAAATGGTCTCTCCCTGAGCCTCTGCTCAAAGACCTGGAAAGGCAGGCACCCACTCACCCATCCAAGCACTGCCTCTGCTTGGATTCTTCATGTCTTCCTTATTCTTTTGTTTTTTCACACACAAAATGTCTTTTCCATTGCAGTTTTTTTCCTCCTCCCTTTAACAGACATCTTATTTATCAACTGTAGTTCTTTTTACACACTTAGTCTTTATTTCTACGTATAAATGGTATTACTGAAGATTATTTTACTTGTTAGCTACAAAAACCTACTAGCTTAGGCAAAAGGGAGAAATACGGGAAGACTGATAGCTCGTGTAATGGCAGGAGGGGTTGGCCAACCCAAGCCTGGAAAAGTTGGGGTGCAGCTGAAACCACGAAAACAGGGCTCAGATGCTGCCTGTCTTTCCCACTCTTCTCTCATCTCAGCCCCTCTCTGCCTCCCAGCCTCATTCCCCCCCCCCCCCCCCACAACCCCAGGCTGCTTTCCCCACGTGGCTGGAAAGATGGTGGCCAGCACCTATCGGGTTTGACATCTTGGGTCTCCCACTATCAGAGACAGATTTCCTTGGGTGTGGGGAGAAGAGTCTAGGGAGGGGTGCTGAATGGCCTGGCTTGGGTCAGGCTCTCATACAAGACTCAGCCTTCGAGTCAGTGCTTGATAGCTCTTGGCCCTGACCTCCGGCTCTAGAGACTGAACCCCACCCGACGCAGGAAGGGAAGTGCTATCACCCAGAGAGAGGTAGACGGACAAAATGATAGGTGTCCCCTACAAGTGCACATGTTATATAATAATAACAGGAACAGCTATGACCATAACAGGGAACATTGGCTGAGTAAGGGGAGACCAAATTCCTAGTGTAGACAATAGGGCACTCCACCTGAATTACTTGCATCTAGACTTGTGCAGAATAACAGCTCCCTAGGAATCTGGGAACACTGTATGCTACCTGGCAAAGGTGAGTTAAGATTGTTCTTCAGCTGACCTTCGAGTAGGGAGATTATCCTGGATTATCTGAGTAGGTCCAATGTAATCACAAGTACCCTTAACTGTGAAAGAGGGAGGCCGGAGAGTCAGGGTCAGAGTGATGTGATGTGAAGTGATGTGAAGTGAGAAGTACGCAATTGGACATCACTGGCTTTGAGTATGGAAGAGGACACAAGGCAAGGAATGCCAGTTGCCTCCAAGATCCGGAAAAGGCAAGAAAACAGATTTTCCCCTAGAACCTTCAGAGGGAACGCAGTCCTGCCAACACTTTGATTTTAGCCCATGAGACCCATTTTGGGAGTTTGTTTGTTTGTTTGTTTGTTTTTGATGTGGACCATTTTTAAAGTCTTTATTGAATTTGTTACAATATTGCTTCTGTTTTGTGTTTTGGTTTTTTAGCTAGAAGGCATGTGGGATCTTAGCTCCCTGACCAGGGATCGAACCCACACCCCCTGCATTGGAAGGCAAAGTCTTAACCAATGGACGATGAGGGAAGTCCCCCAATGAAACCCATTTTGGACTTCTGACCTCTAGAACTGTAAGATAAAAAATTGTGTGTTGCTTTAAGCCACTGAGTTTGTGATCATTTGTTACAGCAGCAATTGGAAACTAATCCACAGAGCTATCCCTATATGGTAATTGGGAAGCCTTTGGTTTGGGGAGAAGGATCAACAGAGCAGATAGAAGAGAAGGAAGAATAACAGTGCTTCTGTTCCCTTCTGCAACCCCTGTGCCTTGAACTAGGTTGGAGGCTCTATATTTAGAGAGCTTGGGCTGGGAGCTAGTGGAATTGCTTTTATAAAAGAACCACATGAGCCTCTGGACACAATAGAGCATTGAGGGACCACATGACAAAGTGTGGCACTGAACTGGGGGAAAGGCCCTTCTTCTCACCTTTGTCTTGAACGCAGCTCCACTCTTGACACAGGAAGAAACTTAGCTTTGAGGCATTTGGAGGCTACTGCCTTGGCATGTACGAGATCTCATGGGAGTAGCAGCCAGGAGGTGGAGGCCAGAGGAGAACAGGAAAAAAATACGATGGATACATACACAAAATATTGCAAACAATTTTAGGAGGTTCCCACAGAGTCTTTCCATGAAGCCAGTTCAAGAGTCCAGATTAAGGACCACTGGAAGCATGCCCTCCTTGTATTTTCCCATTAAATCTGCTCATCTCAACAGGCAGTAGGCACCAGCCAAAAAAGAAAAGCTGTGGGCATGCTAAGATGATCGTGGCACTCACCCTGACTTTCTTATGACTCTGATCTCATGCTGAAGTCTACACTCTTGATATCACTATCCTGATTTCAGTGCTGCCCCTCACCATTTATGCCTGGAGTTTAAGTTCTTGACCACCCAATCATGTGAATCTCGGCTTTCCCCAGAGTTGCCTCAAGTGAGAATCTTCCCCCTACCCAATACAATTCCCTGTCCTCAGACACTTGATGGGTACTCCCAGTCAAGCAAGCCTAGCTCTCCCATAAAACGGGCATTTGGATTCACCAGTGGGCTTTGACCCAGGTACTAGCCACTACCTCAGTTCCTGAGCCATCAGAAGTAATGGAGAAAAATTTCCCCAAATTCCAAACAGTCCACTCCTTTTCTCCTTCTCCAGGAACGATTACAATTATAAAAATGTCTGATTATAATCTGGTCCGTTCATCAGTATTTCTAAACTGCTGTGAACCAATTCCAACTTTATCATGCAGAGACATGGATCAAAATCTATCTCTGTAGTTTACAACAGTTAATCCTTTCTTGAATTCGATGCTCCAAGGCTAAACCTGGCTTTGTGACATCAGAACTGATTAATGACAATAAGCTAATCTTGCTGAGTATGAAACTTTCAGTTCATTTCTGCAACTGTTCTCCTTTGCCATTTTTATCGAAAGTCATCCCCCAACAATTTTTCCATTTTGGTGGTGAGACTTAACAATACCTGAGTGTCTGTATCGGGCCAAGTTCTGTGTCACAGGTGTTCCCATGTGGCTCCTGGTTTATTTCCCATCTCCATCAGCACTAACCCCTCTCACTGGCTCTCCAGGAGGCAAAGTAGACATTCTCTCCTGGTACGGTAACCATGAACTGAGCCTGGATCTCTTCTAATCAGAAGAAAAGAATGTTCTCCTACCCATCAGAGGAATATGGCATTTCCTTTCTCCCATTGATCACTGCTAGTAGATTTCCATTAGAATCTTGACGTTCCTTAGCAACTCCCTGGCAACAGAAGCTTACCTGAAATTGTATAAGGCTTTCCAGAAATTGTTTTTTAAAGGCCTCATTCCTTCCCAGCATTTCTACCCTCAAGGAAGTAATTTCTCTTTATTGCTCTTTCTGATCACAAAAGTAATACAAACTTGCTTTAGAAAACTCAAGCAATATACAGATATGAAAATAAAAATTCCCAGCTGACACGACTCCCCAGTCCCCAACCCACCACCCCCTCCAAGGAAAATCTCTCAACAAACATTATTAAACAAGGTTGGTCTGTTGTTGTTGTTTTTGATGTTTTTAAATAGAGTTTAAGTTACTTTCATGAACTATAAGTAACAAAAGTATTTTTCGGTGTCAAAACTAGAAAATGACTTCCCTTATTTTTAAGTAAGGTACTTACTGCCAGAATGCCTGCTTTCTAGGTTGGTTTGTAGTTGTTTTCCTTTCTTTCCTGTGCAATAATCATTCCCTTTCCCCTGAATTTCAACTTTCTATCCACTAGAAATTTTATTCAGTGAGAATAGGTCAGAATGAGACTCAGGAAAGCATAGACTAGGTTGAAAGAATCTGAGGAAGTTTGCCCAATCCAATAAACTGTGTGATAGTGTCAGGTATAAAGGCTGAAACAAATTAATGTAAAGTACAAAGATAATGTGGTTACTCAGAAGCTATCTCACAAAAAAGATGAGCTGGAATTTTCTATACCTGAACACAGCAAAGCTGCTTTTCAAACCTGAGTGAGGGTCTAACCGTATGTAATTAAAGTTGGAAAGAAAAATAAGTTATCTCGACCCCATGTACACCCTAAAACACTCCAGAGCTGTTCTCTTTCTAACTGGGAGAGGTCTGAGCTGGCAGAATGTCATATTAATTAGCACTGGGGAAGTGTATATGTTTTGGGGTCTGGCCTCTATCTTTAGAAAAGCTAAGCGTCCTAACTGCCATTCTCCATATCTGAAATAAGTCAATATTAGAGGTTATTTATCCTATATGGATATAGACACGATTGAAATAATGCATAAATTATCAGAGATTTCTCACAAGAAAGAAAAAGGCTACATTCCTATATTCATTCATTCATTCAAGAAATGTTATTAAGAATGAATTCTTATGTCCAACTTGTCACCCAGACGTGTGAGAGTAATACGTTCATAAAGCATGGATCTTGCTAAAGGAAAAAAAAAAAGAATAAATTCTTGATCAGACTGTTTGCTAGACTTTGAAGATTCCAAGATTAAGAAGAAGGGACAAATAAACAAATAATATTACACAACATGAAATGCATGCTGTGGTCCCTGAGAGCATTTGCAAGGGCGGTGGGTATATATATAAATATAAAATATACTAAAAGAATGTACCAATCTCAAAATCATCAAGGAGCATTTTGTCATGAGGAACAGCTACAAGCCCCCCTTCAAATTACCCACTTAGCAATTTTTCATTAAAAAAAAAGACAGTTTGTAAATTAGTTTCCTGTGCCTGCTGTAACAAATTACCACAAATCAAGTGACTTACAACAACAGAAATTTATTCACTTGCAGCTCTGGAGGATGGAAGTCCAAGATCAAGGTGTCAGCAGGGCAAGGCTCTCTCCAAAGGCTCTTGGGGAGAATCCTTCCTCGCCTCTTCTGGTTTCTTGGCCTGTAGCTGTGTCACTCCAATCTCTGTCTTTACGTGGCTTTCTCTCCTGTTTGTCTCTGTGTCCAAATTTCCCTCTTCTTATAAGGACAACAGTCATAGTGGATTTGGGGTCCACCCTAATCCAAGGTAACCTCATTTTAGCTTGATCACATCTACAAGACCCTACTTCCAAATTAGGTCACATTCACAGGTTCCAGTGGACATTAATTGTGGGGGAGGGGACACTATTATTGTTAGTGTTATTAGTTATTATTAGACACTTAGCATAAGATCTACCCCCTTAGACAATTTTAAATATACGATAGGGTGTATTGCTAACCATATCGAAACTCTCCTCAGTGCAAATGCCCTGCGGGAGAGGCAGCCCCGTGATTGTAAACTGCACACGCGGGCTTCCCTGGTGGCACAGTGGTTAGCAACCCGCCTGCCAATGCAGGGGACACAGGTTCAAGCCCTGTTCCGGGAAGATCCCACATGCTGTGGAGCAGCTAAGCCCGTGTGCCACAACTACTGAGCCCACGTGCCACAACTACTGAGCCCGCATGCCACAACTACTGAAGCCCACATGCCTAGAGCCCGTGCTCCACAACGAGAGAAGCCACCACAGTGAGAAGCCCGCGCACCGCAACAAAGAGTAGCCCCTACTCACTGCAACTAGAGAAAGTCTGTGCACAGCAACGAAGACCCAATGCAGCCAAAAATAAAATAAAATAAAATAAAGTAAAAAAACTTTGCCTTTAAAATAAAAATAAAAATAAACTGCACACTTAGGGTACCATTTGCCCAGAGTTCAATACTATGAAGGGCCCCAAGGCAAGAGCAGAGGCAAAGAAGCGACCTGAGAAACAAAATGTTTAGACAAAGTACAGATTCTAATACACAAAGTTAATAAAAGCAGGCCTGCTCTTGTTGAAGCAGGTGGAAGAGTCTGTCAATCCCTGGTATGGAAGAGGGTAAATAGCATTTTTAAATCTCAGCTCCTGACTCGGACATTCATATTATGTCTTGGGGCTCGCAAGTCACTCGATCTCTTTGGACTTCAGTTTCCTCACCTATAAAATGAGGGGAAAAAATCTGTTCCTCCCGAAGTCACGGGGTTCGTTTGAAGTATATTAAGTCCGGTGAGTGTCGAAAGCACCGTTTAAATATAATGTATTATTATGAGAAGAGCAGAGAGGAAACAGTACTTTGCAGCCTGCCCCCAGCACAGCCAGAGCGGGTTATCAGCTCATGACTTAAGACATTCAGTTTCACTGCTTCCAACCTGCATTACAGTCCTGAAATTGTAGATTCCTTCTCTAGATGAAAATAATCTTCCTAATACCTGTATCGTGTTTAAGACTTTATTCACACGCGGTTTCATATTAAAAAAGAAATACCCTGTATATGCTTATTATAAAAATTTCAGGTAGTGAAGAATACAGACAGATATTAACCAAAAATAGAAATCTTTTCCAGTTCTCACCTCTTACCTACCCCCAAATTATCTTATGACTCTTAATAACCAGATGTTTATTACCAACTCTAAAAATTTTAAAGTAATATACAGAATTCCTTATCTGAGGGGGGCCTGCTAAAAGGCCTCTTCTAACTGCCCTCATGTTCGAGGGGGCTGAAGTGTGGATATGAAATCACACACAACTTCGCACAAACTCTCTGGGTTTTGTTGCCTTTTCTGCAAGTCATGGCAGCGTGAGACGGAGCCATGGTCCTCGATGCACATGGGAGGGTTAATGTGACCGGTAGCAGGATGGGCTGGTGACTCATTAGTCTCTCGGGGGGCAGAGCTGGGGCGGCTAGTGCATCCCCTCTGGGCCCTAAACACAACAGTGTGTTTCTGCTGAAACTGTGTGGACACCACTGTTGGACTCCTAAACACGCAGAGGTCATCATTCCCAAGAAGGAAGAGCCTAGATAAGAGACTTGAAACCTTGCACAAATAATTTATCCCAGTCTCCAGAAGGAAAAAGCAGTGTCCCAAAATGCAGCAAACACCAGCCTCCCTACAAGTGGTCCTGAGTCACCACTCTCCTAGCTGGACCCCGATACTGACCTAGAGTGATGGTTTTCAAACATCACTTCTTATTGTGTCTGCCCTTCCCTCCCTTTCTTCCTCTCTCATTCTCTTTCTTTCTCTTCTTTCCTTCCTTTTTTAAACCAGTGGAGCACTTCCTTTAAATGAAATCTTATGTGGGAGCCCCTATGCCTTCTTCCTTCCCAACCCGCCTTCCTGGTATTAAAGAGAAAAAGCACAGGCCCAAAATGGCATCCCTTGTGCTAAAGCCCATGATATCAAACATAGATTTAATACCTAATATATTCCAGTGAATTAAAAAAAAAATCCAACCAAGTAAATTGGAAGATCATTAGAAATGGGATCTTAATCAACCAGCCTGGAATTTTCTGCTCAGCACCAAAGAAGTCACCTGTCACTTGGGCCTTCTCTTTTACTCTCCACACCCCACCCCAACCCCGAGCTCACGCCCAGGAAGAAGAGGCAATCTGCATGATAAAACCCTTGCGTTCCTTTCCCCCAAAAAAGAAGACATCCTGGCCTAAAACTAGTCCTTTCTTTTCTTTGCTAATGCTCCCTTGCCCCATCCTTCTTCCTATAAAAACCTTCCATTTTATACCACCCCTGGGAGTGCCCTTCTACAACAGTTGCTAGATGGGAGGCTGGCTGATTCATGAATCGCCTAATAAGGCCGATTAGACCTTCAAATTTACTCAGCTGGATTTGGCTTTTTACACTGCGAAGACCACTTTCTTCAGAACAGAAACCTTGTTGGCCTAACTCACTGACTTGAAGTTATGCTCTGACAGTCGACCAATATCTGTATGAAGAAGGGTTGTTTGCCTTGGAAATATTTCAGTCTATAGAATCTGAAGGACCTGAAGTCTCCTCCAAGGACCCACAAGGACAAAACATAGCTGTGGAGAGACGGAGGGGAAGAAAAACAGAAAAGGGAATGTGGAGAGGAGCAGGTGCAGGTCAAGGTCCATCAGAGGCCACCAGGTGACCCTGGGGAGCAGGGTTGTGAGGGGCTCTGTTGAGACCCAAGATTGGAGAGCATTTTGTCAGGAGTCCCCTCCCCACCAGGAAGAGACAGTGCAGGAGGTGCCATCCATATAGTTCTTGGAGAAACATAATGCCCTTTTGGCCTAAGGCCGGTGATCTGCAAAAAACTCTGTGGGCGTTGAACTCCTGGAACTTTGAAGAGAAGAAATGACTGTTCCTTAGTTTGAGAATGTTGCCGGGGGCCAGGAGTTGAGACTATCATTTCAGAATAAAAGCTTCAAAGGCATCTTTCAAAAGTCACCTTACTCACTTCTGCATGTTCTTATCATAAAATGGAAGAAAAACAAAAGACAACCTGATTTTTTAAATGGGTAAAAGTCTTGAATAGACCTTTCTCCAAAGAAGATATACTAATGGCCAAGAAACACATGAAAAGATGCTGAACATCACCAATCAGTAGGGAAATGCAAATCAAAGCCACAGTGAGCTACCAGCTCACACCCATTAGGATGGCTACTATCAAAGAAAAACAGAAAAGAGCAAATGTTGGTGAGGATGTGGTGAAATTGGAACCCTTGTGCTCTGTTGGTGGGAATGTAAAACGGTACAGCCACTGTGGAAAAGAGTATGGTGTTTCCTCAAAAAATTAACAGAATTTACTGTATGATCCAGCGAACCCAATTCTGGGTATACACCCAAAAGAACTGAAAGCAGGGTCTCCGAGTGATATTTGTACACCCATGTTCACAACAGCATTATTCACAATAGCCAGAAGGTAGAAACAACCCAGTGTCCACTAACAATGAATAGGTAAACAAAATGTAGTATATCACTACAACGGAATATTATGCAGCCTTGAAGAGTACGGAAACCCTGTCACGGGCTACAACATGACTGAACCTTGAGTACATTATGCTAAGTGGTATAAGCCAGTCACAAAAAACAAATACTGTATGATTCCACTTATATGAGGCACATAGAGGAGTTAAATTCAAAGACAGAAAGTAGAATGGCCCGTGCCAGGAGCTGGGGGAAAGGGAGTGGAATGTTGTTGTTTAATGGATACAGAGTTTCAGTTTCGGAAGATGAAAGAGTTCTGGAAATCTATGTGAGTATATTTAACATTACTGAACTGTATACTTAAAAATGGTTCAGATGGTACATTTAATGTTCTGTACATTTTACTACTATTAAAATCTGTTAAATCTTTTGAAAAAAAGCCAAAGTCTAAACATTATACAAAGATAAAGGCACAATGATTTACAACAAAAGGGAATACAATTTATCAACAGTTAGTCCTATTTAATAAAAGATATATAGAAAAATGGAAGGCTAAATTTTGCCTAGTGATACAGAACAGAGGGAAATAATACGAACCACAGCAAAAAAGGAAGAAACACAGACCACAGAGAGGTTTTTTTGTTAGCTTTTGAGAGGTTTAAATATCATGTGCCAGGTGGTCATTCTTGCAAGCAGTGTTAAGTTGACGCCCACAAAATAGAGGTTACCAGCTTCTCTGTGCTTTCACGGTCCCCACACCTTATTCTTATCACATTTATCAAAGCAAATAAAATAACTTACATCTATCTCCCCATGACACTGTCACCCCCGTTAGAGCAGGGGTCGCCTCTGTTTCCCTCAACATGGTACCCACAGACCACCTGACACGTAAAAGACAACTCAATAAATATTTTGTTGACTGAGTGATTGATTAATTGGTTGATTGATTGAGTGCATGTATGCATGAATGAATACAAAAATTGCATTGATGTACCCTTCTTGGGAGTGTAAATTACTGTTGCATTCTAGAAGCACAATTTAGCAAAATCTCTTAGCATTTCTAAACCACATACCCTTTGACTCAGAAATTCTCCTTCCAGAAATTTATCCTGCAGAGAAACTCCCACAAATGTGCAAAAATGTAAACATGGATGCATGATTTGCAACTGAAATATTCTGAAAACCATATCAATGTTCAAATAAATTACAGTATATTCACATGATGGAATATTATGTTGTCATTTATTAAAATAGAGCTTCACGTAAAGATGTTCAAAATCTACTTCCAAACTTAAAAGGCAAATTGTTGAAGAATATATGTAGGAGAATTCTGATTGTGATTGTTTTTAAGTGCTTATACTTAAAGAAAAGTCCTAGCTAGACAAACTAGCTCAGGGACAGGACTGTGTTTAAGAGGGGAAAGTAACTTCTACTTTTCAGGTAATGCCTGTCTGTGCTCTGAATTTCTTTTTTACTATAAGCAGGTATTAATTTTATAATATAAAGAGTAGTATAAAGCAACTCTCTAGCCTGGAACATTAAACTGTAGAAAACATACCCACTGAAAGTTACGATGCTGCACAAACGTATATGACACATTTACTCTGTAAGCAAGAAGCCACTTCAGCATTGTCTGAAGGCCAAGCTGACCGTACAATGAAAACTGACCCTTTTGATATTGGCCATCAGCCCTTCAAGCTCATGTCAATGAAATGTTATATGAAGGGTTTAAAGTCTTCATTTTTTTTTGTAGATAATGTCTTATTTGGGGGGAAGGGGGTTGGGTGGGGGTAGCAGTAGATAAAACTTGAGGAATTCCACAGTGCCTGAATTTGTCAGGATAGTCTCAGCTATGCTGCAAGAACAAAGAAGCCCTCAGTCAAGGTTGATTTCCCACAATGTAGATTGGGGAGCCCACTTACTTCTCTGGCTTCCAAGGTCACTGTGGCAGGGGAAGAGAGAACTGGAGAATCTAGAAGGATATTCTTACAGTCAGGCTTGGAAGTGGCTCACACAACTTCCACCCACGTGCTGTGAGCTGGAACCCAGTCACAGCCTAACTTCAAGGGGGACTGGGAACGGTGGAGAAGAGGAATGTTGGATAATCACTAACAGTCACAGCCCGGGGACCCGAATGTGTACCTGCTACGGTCCCAGTGAAGTGAAAGGGAAGATGTCGTTATCCCCTTTTATGAGACAAGGAGATGGATAGTTTTCTCAGCATCACAAAGAAGCCAAAGAGTGGGGCATCAATGCTGATTAAGCTTGTACCACGTGCCAAGTGCTAGGTGCCAGGGGCTTGAGGTATGTGATCTTATGTAAGTCTCACAGGTAGTTGCCATTCTTCCCCTTTTAAAGGCGAGGAAGCATGCTCAGAGGTGGGTAACTCCTTCAGATCAGCGGCTGCCGAGGAAAGAGCTCTCGTGAGACCCCAGGTCTTCGGACCCTGGATCGGAGTGTTCCTGCCACTCCAAGTGGGACCCCCTCCCCAATCACCTTGTCACTGCCAGCCCAGCCCCACCGCACACCGCCAACTCTGAGCCAATCCTGTTAGGGAAAAAAGGAGCCTCAGCTCTACCAGTGGAAAGGGACCAGGGCTGTTCTTTACTCTCTCAGGGTACCTCTGCCCACCCGCTTCAGCCATGACTAAGCAGAAACTCACCCAGCCGTCCTGATTCAGATGCAAGTTCCCTGCTGAGTCCCAGGCCTATCTCAGGATCCCATTGGCTTCGGGGCCTAAAAGGCTGTAAATATTTGTCAGTCCGCTCCTCTTCTGCAACCCGCCCCCCCCCCCCATCCAGCCCCCCATCCCGCCATGACTGTCATTTCTGGACCGGCTGAAGGCCGGGCCCCTAGACTCCCTGGCCCATCAGTCTTCCATCCTCAATCTCTAGGTAGCAAAGTCTTGCCTCCCTCAGGCTCAGCCCAGCAGGATAACAGGGTTCGTGATCCCTCACGGGTGTGGTCTGTGTCTCATGACCGCTTAAGCCCCGGGCTGCAGGGAACCAGCCCTAGACATGCATGGAAGCAGTCAAAGGTCTTCCGTCTCCTCCTGTCTTGTTGACAAGATATCCCACCAGACTTCTGATTCCAACATCAATCCACCGCGGGGAATGCAGGCCAACTTTGGATGTTGTCAGGAGCTCTGAGGTCTAACACCCCTTCCTCATTCCCTGAGCCCCGCCCACTGTTTCCCACCACTAGGGAGAGCCCCGTGCCTCCAAATTATCTTCATGGAAACTCAACTTTTCCAAGGGTTGCCTATAAAATAATCCATATTGCAATGCAAAGATTTATAAAGTGCTAGGGAAACTAAACGGCATTTTAAGGAAACAGAACTGAGTGGAAAAGGGCAAAATTTAGGCAAATTCCAGCGTGGTTGTGGGTTGTACTGAGGACCCTACTGTTTGCTCAGCAGCCCCTTCCTCTGCTGGGACAGCTTTCCCCAACTTTGCCCATCTGCATGGCCCCCCGGGGGCATCCAGGTTCATACATCATGACGCTGGGAAGCTGACTCAAGCCAAGAAAGAGATCTTTGTGTGGGCAGAAGACTCTGAGAACCCATTAGCGTACTGAACTCCTGGTATTAAAGGGGATGCTTTTAATCTGCAATTTACCGAGATTACATCTAATGTATGTGTAATTTGGAAGTGAGACTTTCCAGGTCAGCCTGACTCTTGTCTTGAGTGGAGCCAAGGCCAACATGGAGCTGTTGGGGGCGTCATTTTGACCTGTGTTGAATAGGACGCTGAGATGGCCCTTCTGCAGCAGAGGAAAGACTGACAAAGAAACCCAGGGACAAAGAAAACAGAGCCCTTGGGAGTGGTCTCCCTGAGGGTCTCAACGAGCTCTCGGACCTGGTTCCATTCCATCCTGAAACTCAGTAGCCTCCAGGCTTTGGGTTCACAGAGGCTCCCTATGCCTTTAAGATGAATTTCCTTTCTTATTTAAGCAGCTCACATGACTTTCTGGGCTTTGCAACCAAAATTCCTAAGTAATACAAGCTGTAATTGAGAAAGACCAGCATTGATCAGTTAGGAATCAGAACTTTCCATCAATATTGTCAAGAACCTATAAAGAATTCATCTAAATTTTGAACAGATTCATTTGGCAGCTAAGCAGCAATTATTTACCTTCCTTGAAATTATTTACTATTCTGACCAAGCTTTCTCAGAATTGGCAGACAAATTATTAAATTAAATCAATTTGGTTTATTGTATACACGGCAAAATATGTTGGTAGCACAACGTAAGTTGCTATTTTTAAGGTAATTGCCTTTGACTTTTTGGCACTCTGAAATTCTAGCAGAATCTGCCGGTCTTTCTCAGCCCTAAGGAGCCGAGCCTCCAGTTTCCTAAATTTTAAAACCTGGCTTGTTGTTTTTTTAACCACAGCGAGAACACGTATACCTGATCACTTCCCTGAAATGTAACAGGAAGGAGGAAATTGGCTGAAGAGAAATTCAGTGAATTTTGCCTTGGCTTTTCCCCAAGGATGTGTGTTTCTGGAAGGTGTTTGTGTGGGCATGTGCCCTTCACTCCGCAAGCATCTACCTCACCCCTGCTGTCTGCCAGGCCCTGTGCCAGCTGCTGGGTGCTCACAGAGAGATAGGACAGTGTCTTGGCTCCCCAGGAGGGTCATCAGGGTCACGAGGAAGATGGACGGGTAGCCAGGAACCACGATACCACGTGACACGTCCAAAAGGAGCACAGTCTTTGGGCACAGAGAAAAGGGTAAGGCAACCTGCCAGCTGATCTGGGAAAACCACAGGGAAGAGTGCATGTGGGGAAGCAGGCCCTGATGGTGGAATAGTAGGTCTGCCCAGCAGACAGGAGAGGGAGGAGCATTCCAGGAAGGGGAGAAGGAGGAATAAAGGCATGGTGTTAGGAAGGCCCTTGAAGGACTCAAAACACTTCGAGGAGGTGGGGTCCCTGAATGAACCAGACCCCACATCCTACAAGGACAGGAAGTAGATACCTTTCTCTCTCTCTTTCTTTCCTTTCTTTCTTTCTTTCTTTCTTTCTCTTTCTTTCTTTCTTTCTCTTTCTTTCTTTTTCTTTCTTCCTTCCTTCCATCCTTCTTGTTTGTTTAATAACAGATTTATTGAAATATAATCCACGTACCATGTAATTCACCTATTTAAGTGTACAATTCAATGGTTTTTAGTACATTCACAATGTTGACAACCATCTCCATTATGTAATTTTTAAATATTCCGTCACCTCAAGAAGAAATTCTGTATTCACTAGCAGTCTCTCCCTCTCTTCCCCAGCCCCTGGAAACCACTAATCTCCTGCCTGCCTGTTTGCCTATTTTGGACTTTTCATATAAATAATATTATACAATATGTGGTCTCTTATGACTAGCTTGTTTCACTTAGCATAATGTTTTCCAAGTTGACCCATGTTGTAGCCTGAAGCTGTACTTCATTCCTTTTTATGTTAAATGATATTCCACTGTATGAATAAACCACATTTGTTTATCCATTCATCCATTGATGGACATTTAGGTTATTTTCACTTTGGGGCTCTTATGAATAATACTTCTGTGAACACTCACATACAAGCGTTGGTGTGGACATATGTTTTTATTTCTCTTGGGTACATATCTATGAATTGCTGGGTCATAGAGTTACTCTTGTTTAACATTTTCAGAAACTGCCTGACTACTTTCCAAAGTGGATGCACTATTTTACATTCCCACCAACCATAGAATATATGGTTCTAATTTCTCCATGTATTTGCCAGCACTTACTATTTTCTTTTATTTTTTTTTATACATTTATTTTATTTATTTATTTATTTATTTATTTATTTATTTATTTATTTATTTATTTTGGCTGTGTTGGGTCTTCGTTTCTGTGCAAGGGCTTTCTCTAGTTGCAGCAAGCGGGGGCCACTCTTCATCGCGGTGCGCGGGCCTCTCACTATCGCGGCCTCTCTTGTTGCGGAGCACAGGCTCCAGACGCGCAGGCTCAGTAGTTGTGGCTCACGGGCCCAGTTGCCCCGCGGCACGTGGGATCTTCCCAGACCAGGTCTCAAACCCGTGTCCCCTGCATTGGCAGGCGGATTCTCAACCACTGCACCACCAGGGAAGCCCTCTATCTTTGATTATAGCTATTCTACTGAGTATGAAATGCTATCTCATTGTGGGTTTTTTTAACTTCCCTGATGATTTATGACAGTGAGCGTCGTTTCACGTGCTCTTTCTTTCTTTTTTAAAATTCCTCCTCACAGCTCAAAAAATGCCTGACTTCTTGACCTAAGAAGGGACATGAAGGAGGTGAGGGACATCACTTCAGATTCAACAGGTAAAATATTGCCAGACCCAGAAAGGACATAGGTGTTGGTCACAGCTGTCGAGCTGGGCAAAGACCCCCTACATTGTCAAGGGGAGAAGCTCTGAGGACCCATGAATGTATTTAACCTCTGATTTTTTTTTTTTTTGGCTGCACAGTGCAGCATGCAGGGATCATAGCTCCCCGACCAGGGATCGAACCCGTGACCCCTGCAGTGGAAGCACAGAGTCTTAACCACTGGACCGCCAGGGAAGTCCCTAATCCCTGATATTAAAGAGGATGTTTTCATCTGAAATTTACCATGATCAATATACTTATATATGCACAATGCTTTGGAAGGTTCCTTGATATAGGAAAAAGCATAGACTTAGAAATCAGACAAACCCAAATTTTATTCCCTATGCTATCACTTGTTAATTGTGTGGCTTTGGGCAGATTACATAACCTCCACAAGGCTCAGTTTCCTCATCTGTACTACTGGAACACAAATATTGGAACACAAAATTCATAGGCTTATTGTGAAAATTAAATTAAATAATATGAAAAGAATCTGGGACTTCCCTGGTGGCGCAGTGGATAAGCGTCCACCTGCCAATGCACGGGACACAGGTTCAGTCCCTGGTCCGGGAAGATCCCACATGCCACAGAGCAACTGGGCCCGTGTGCCACAACTACTGAGCCTGCTAGCCACAGCTACTGAAGCCTGCACGCCTAGAGCCCATGCTCTGCAACAAGAGAAGCCACCACGATGAGAGGCCCGCGCACCGCAATGCAGAGTAGCCCCCACTGGCCACAACTTGAGAAACCTGCGCACAGCAGCAAAGACCCAATGCAAGCAAAAAAAAAAAAGAAAAGAATCTGCTGTCACTTGGTGGTCACTTAATAAATTTTGGTTCCTTTCTCTTTCTCCTGATACTTGACTGGGGACAGTTTCTCAGTTGCACGTCGTCATGAATTTCATAACTGATAATGTTTCATAACAATGACAAAATGACCCCCAGGTCTAGGGAAGAACTTTCCAACTGCCTTTGCTCTGTTTTTTGGCAAGAGCTAAGATCTGAGGGCCTGTTGCAATCAGCAAACATTCCTGCGCCTCCTCCTAGCCTGGTTCTCAGCAGCTGGGCAAGTTCAAAGAAGGATCTGATTGTATTTTCCCCTGACCTTAGAGACCTCAAAATCTCTGCGTTGATACCTGAGGAATCTGCGAGATGTTTCAGACGGTGCAGAGACTGTGTGCTGTGTGGTCATGGAGAAGTTGGTCCCTGAGCCGAGGATGGAGATTTGGATGGTTAAAGGTGGGGATGGGGCGGGGATCACTTTCCCCCAAAGAGAAATTGACACGTGAGCTGGGCCTAAGCTTGCCAAGTATCTGGGGGCCGGGAGGCGAGTAAAACTTAGCAGAATCCACATGGAAAGGAGCAGGATATCCAGGGGTGAGAAACGGCCTCTCGGAATTCCTGCTACTCCACCACCTGTGGCTCTGTTTGGTTAAATGTGGTCGTCAGAGACCTCCTAGATGTCCTCCTCAGCCTTCCCCACGACCGTCTCACAGTTTGTGTGACTTTTCTCATCTGCAGTCAACTCATGGACACACGGAAAGAGCACTTTCTAACCAATACCACCGACCCCCCCTCCCACCCCAGGCGTGCTGAGCAGGGCTGGGGGGTAAGGCTGAGTCCCCACAGAGCTGGTCGTGGAGCAGTGCCCACCAGTATCTACTCCCAAGCCAGGGCAGCCTCCCTACTGGGCTCTGTGTCCCTTTGGTGCCACTCACCTCCTCTGGGGCAGCCCCGGCACTGGCTGGGTATCCCTGACTTTCCTGGCTGCTGGCCCTCAGGGCAACAGTCTAAAAGGTGTATATCTTTTGAGTAAATAAATATACAAGGGTACATATATATAATCAGTGTTATAAACTGAATGTTTGGGTCCCCCTCCCAAATTCATATGTTGAAGCCCTAACCCCCTCCCTGCAACGGGATGGTATTTGGAAACTTACCTTGCTGGCACCTTGACCTTGGACTTCCAGCCTCCAGAACTGTAAGAAAATACATTTCTGTTGTTTAAAACCACTCAGTCTATGGTATTCTGTGATGGTAGCCCAGGCTAAGACAATATATACACAAAAATATTTGCTTCTTGGCATTACTCTTGAAGAAAGACATTGCAGTTGTACAAAAAAAAAAAAAAAACCTATTTCTCTTTATAAATAGTTTATCAGCTTTTATCAGTTGTTTTCGAAGAAACCCGTGTACCGTATGGTAGAGACTTCTGCGACCGCAGTACTCAGTGAATTAATTTCACATTATCACGATAACTCCTTGCTTCTGGAGCCTCCCAGGTTCTCTAACTTTCTAGGGAAAACACATGCCTTCTAACACGTTTTCAAGCTCTTACTTTGTGTGAAGCACTGTGCTTGTCCTTATTTACGTGGAAGAATACTGCAACATTCAATAGTTTTCCTTTTGTTATTTTTCAACTTCAAACTAACATCCAAAATATTAGATTGATTTTGGGGACTTCCCTGGTGGCGCAGTGGTTAAGAATCCGCCTGCCAATGCAGGGGACACAGGTTCGATCCCTGGTCCGGGAAGATCCCACATGCTGCAGAGCAACCAAGCCCAACAACTACTGAGCCTGCGCTCTAGAGCCCGGAAGCCACAACTACTGAGCCCACATGCCACAACTACTGAAGCCCACGCGCCTAGAGCCTGTGCTCCGCAACAAGAGAAGTCACCGCACTGAGAAGCCCGCGCACCACAACGAAGAGTAGCCTCCACTCGCCGCAACTAGAGAAAGCCCGCGCGCAGCAAGAAGACCCAACACAGCCAAAAATACATAAACAAAATAAATAAATTTATTTTTAAAAATATTATACTGATTTTCTAATTGGGGACAAGCATTTTTCCAAGCAGCATAATTTTTTGAGTGTCTTAAAGAAATGTTTCCCTGGTGAGTCTGTTTGCTGCCCAGCAAGTCCGAGAAATGTTGAGCTGAACGCCAGCTTAGACCACTCCTTGTAGAGAGCATTGAACATTAGGTGGGAAAGAGGATGGTGGATCTAAGCGTCCTCTTTGAAGCTATAGAGGCAAAATCTTTTCCCACGGGCCCTACATATTGTTTGAGTGTGAATGACATTATTTGCCCACATTGAACCTACATTATTGTTTGGCTCCACTTTGATAGCAAGCAACTTTATCAGGCCACACAGAGTTTACATGTGACTTTTCCAAGGCACAATTGCTTTTAGGAGATGTGCTTGTATGTGAGATACGCAATACTGAACCTTAATAGAAAAGTCTTTGGCCTAATTACTTGCACAGGAGGAGATTTTCATAAAAGTCCTCAATAGCTATGTTAGTGGAAAACTGGAAAAATTATATAATTAAGCACCCTGATGGCTTGAGAATTTTAGAGCACTGAGGGACCGGCCAGACCTGCACTTGCACATACGTGCTGTGTCAAGACAGTGTCACTAATGCCCGCTGACCTCAGTCACGCCCAAGCCTCCACCATCATGCCTAACTTCAGAGTCTGTCTTGTTCCTTCGCTGTTCTGCCCTCTCAACCAGAGAAAGCTAGAGCCCAAAGGAAATCACAGACTCAAAATGTCAGCGAGGAAATGAACCTCTGGGGTCACTCATTCAACCCATTTATAGATGAGGATGCTGAATTGCAAAGATGTGACGTGACCTGCCAAGGTCATTGAGCAAGTTAGAGGCTGAGCTGGGGCCAGGGGTACCACCTGGTGTCCTGAATTCCAGGCTACTGCCCTTCCCCCACCCCCAGTGACCTGCTGGCCACATGCACCGTCCCCTGCATCGCAGGGCACAGGAGAGTGGCAGTGGTCAGGCACAGCCAGGCTGCCCTCAGCGTTCCAGCACTCATGCTTCTTGTACTTTCGACTGCAGCTGGCCCAGCTGGGGCATCCACTGCACGAAGCTCTGCTTAGCCAATAAGTGTCTTAGTCACTTAATTAAATGGGAAGACACAGCTGCCACCCTTGCCCTTCAATTATTTCAATACATCCTGTTTCTATGGTGTTTTGTGGTTTTTTGAATTTTTATTTATTTATTTTTTTATACAGCAGGTTCTTATTAGTTACCTATTTTATACATATCAGTGTATACATGTCAATCCCAATCTCCCAATTCACCCCACCACCACCACCCCCGCACTTTCCCCCCCTTGGTGTCCATACGTTTGTTCTCTACATCTGTGTCTCTATTTCTGCCCTGCAAATCAGTTCGTCTGCACCATTTTTCTAGACCATGGTGTTTTAACACCCCATCCCTCCCCCTGCTCCACCCAACACCCACACCCACCTCTCCAGCAAGGAATTCATGTACACATGGGAGCCATTTCCCATTAAGAAGGCAAGTTTCAGAACAGGAGGTGCAGTTATTTAAAAAAAAAAAAAAAAAAAAAAAAAACAGAGAGAGAGAGAGAGAATGTTTTTGCTGCATCAGAAGATCCAGAGCTGACACAGACTCGTGCTTCGTGGGGAAGAGTATGGTGTAGCTCTTGATGGAGATTTAGAAAGAGAAAGGAACAGTCCTTTGTGGGAAGGCAGAACATTTTACTTGGGCTTTCCAGCTCCAGTGAACAAATACTCAACCAGCACCCACTGTGTGCAAGTCCCCGGCTGTGATGGGCAATAAAAGATAAAGATATGTTATCTCTAACCTCAAAAGGGAGTATGGTTTTGAAGAGGAAGAAAGCATGTATCCAAATAAAGTGCGTTTATTAATGGAAGGCAGGAAGGATTCTCCTGCAGACCCGTGGCAGAGCCCACGTTTCATCTGCAGGATGGAGTTCCAGGTCTGCAGAGTAGGATGGGGCCCTGAACCCCTGGAACACAGAATCGGTGCACCAGTGCTGACTTGTGTGCAGGGCCTCCCACTGAATGCTCAGTCATGGCTTGGGTAAAACTCAGGGTTCTCCTTTGGGGTCCGATTTGGGGGCTCTGGGATGTCCTGAAGCCACATTTTCATAGGGAGCCCTAAATTGCATGCAGAGGGTCTTCAAGAAGGATTTGGAGCTCCAGTTGAATTTAATTTAACACCTGCATTAATTTGATTTAACACCTGCCTTTAGGTTAAGATACTCCAAGTCTGAAAGGGGAACCCTCCTACACTGTTGGTGGGGATGTAAATTGGTACAGCCACTATGGAAAACAGTATGGAGGTTCCTCAAAAACTAAAAATAGAGTTGCCATATGATCCAGCAATCCCGCTCTTGGGCATATATCTGGACAAAACTATAATTCGAAAAGATACAGCCAGACACAAAAGACCACATGTTGTTTGATTTCATTAATATGAAATATCCAGAAAAGGCAACTTCAAAAAGACACAAAACAGATTAGTGTTTGCCAAGAGCTGGGGAGTAGGGGGATAGGAGTGACTGCTTAATTGGTAAGGGTTTCCTTTTGGGGTGATGAAATGTTCTGGAACTTTTTAGTGCTGATGGTTGCACAACTTTTTGAATGTATTAAATGCCTCTATGAATTGTACACTTTAAAATGTTTAAAATAGTAAATTTGATGTTATGTGAATTTTACCACAATAAAGAAGAAAGAGAAAAAGAAAAAAATATGGAGGAGGATCCTATAGATTAAAAGGGACTCAAGAGACATCTCTACCAATCACGAAAGAAAGAAAGAAAGAAAGAAAGAAAGAAAGAAAGAAAGAAAGAAGAAAGAAAGAAGAAGGAAGGAAGGAAGGAAGGAAGGAAAGAGAAGGAAGGACTGAAGGACGGAAGCAGGAAGGAAGGACGGCAGGAGGAACGAAGGAACGAACGAAAGGAAGGAAGCAGAGCAGTCGGGCTTGCATGTAAGGACGGATGAAGGACATGGAAGGCCGAAGTAAGTCGGACGACAGGCCACACACCAGACCCGCACGAAAAGATACATGCATTCCTATTTTCATTGCAGCAATATTCACAATAGCCAAGACATGGAAACAACCTAAATGTCCATTGACAGATGAATGGATAAAGATGTGGTACATATATACAATGGAATACTACTCAGCCATAAAAAAGAATGAAATAATGCCATTTGCAGCAGCATGGATGGACCTAGAGATTACCACACTAAGTGAAGTTAGAGAAAGACAAATACCATATGATACCACTTATATGTGGAATCTAAAATATGACAAAAATGAACCTATCTACAAAACAGAAACAGACTCACAGACATAGAGAACAGACTTGCGGTTGCCAAGGGGGAGGGGGATGGGGGAGGGATGGATTGGGAGTTTGGGGTCAGCAGATGCAAACTATTATATACAGGCTGGATAAACAACAAGGTCCTACTGTATAGCACAGGGAAATATATGCAGTATTCCATGATAAACCATAATGGAAAAGAAAAAAACTACTCCAATTCTGAACAACCAGCAGGAGACTGGCACCTCCCAGCAAGGCCTGGGTAGGACACGTGGAGAAACAAGTGGACTGACTTTGAGTGGAGGAGGATTCGGGGCAGCGGCCAGCTTACCTGGTCCCTGGGGCTGTCCCCTGACACCCCCCGCCCATTCACAGCGTCCATCTTTGTCCGTCCCGAGCTGACTTGCTGTCACACCAAACTTACACTAAATCCTCCCAACGTCAACCTGGTGACTCATCCCGTCTGTGCCTTGCCCCCTCCCTGCCTGATCCCACTCCTGGTGCCGTCCCTCCTCAGTCAGTGTTCCCTGCAGGGGTACCACCTGGGCCACCACTGCATAGCTCTCACCCAAGCTGGTCCAGGCCCCAGGGTCCCCAACCTCTAAAAATGCTCGGCTGGATTGAGCCCCCCAGGATCAGCACAACACACAGTGGCCAGCTGGAGCCGAGCGAGAGGAGCCGCGGCAGCCGCCAGCCAGGAGTGGAGACCACGGAGTCTTGCAAGAACAGCTGTGGCCGTATCCTTGGGGGAAGGGCAGTGGTGATGGGGTCTGGGTCAAAGTGGGTGCAGCAGGCTTAAAACGGACTGGACCCACCAGAGCAGGATAGGTGCCAACCAGCCTGCCTGCCGCTGTCCTGAGGGGCAGCCAGAACGTCCCAAAGGGGGGGCAGGGTGCCCTCAGGGGGCTCTCTTGCAGACACATCGACACCCACCTCTGCAGCCAGAGTCACCTCAGCACACGAGGAAGACAGAGATTCCGGGTCTCTTCCAGACGAGTGCTTCTCAAACATCATTTTTGTCCATGGCCCACAATAAAAAATACACTTTCCATGGTGACCCATTATGTACACACATTCACACGTACACAAACACACACTTACACACCTATGTACACGCAAACACGCACACGAACATACACAAATGAAACAAGAGTTTCATAAAATGTTACTCTTACTCAGTACAATGCACTATGTAATTTTCTCTATTCTATCTCATTTTTTTTAATGCAGATGATAACCCCTCAGATTGATCGCATGACTCCCAGAGGGTCATGACCCTTAATATGAAAAACACACCTCTAGGTATCAGGTGCCTTCTGAGGTAAGAGAACAAATGATTAGAGGCCAGAGGGAGGGGAAGGCTGGGGGGATGTTGGTGTGATGGGGGCTCAGGCCACGCTCAGCTCTCACCATGTGTGGGCTCCTGATGGCTCAGAAAGGGTGCAGTTCTCAAACCGAGAGTGACAGCTATTCCTCCAGGGTTTCCACCTATACAGGAAAAGTGAAAGGCAGAGGAGAGTGCGTCACTATTGTTAACAAACAAGAGAAGAATACGTGCTTTTACGCATGACTTTCCATTATAAAATAATGGTCTCTGAACTAAAACCAACCGAGAGATTTTAGTACGCACACCTTGTGAGTATGTTGCAAAGTACTGAAACATCACAAATTCATGAATACTCACCGTATATTACCACATCCAGCTTAGCAATGGGGGTAGGGATAATTCACATGTATTAGAATGCATGCCTGTTTAAAATTATTGAAACGCTTCCAGGCTGAAAAAGAATGGCTGAGGAAATATATACCACTACACAGAAGGAATAGCCGAACGGCCCACAACTTTCTAAATGTATTAGGAGAAAGGTCAAATAGCTGGAATGTATAATTAGTAAGTGAGAATAGCTATAACTGCAATGAGAAAGGATAAACTTCTAATAAGCAACATAAATCATATCGCAGGTATGCTGAGAGAAAGTCAGATACATCAGAATACATACTGGATGGTTCCATTTATCTGAAATCTAGAGCAGCTAAAACTAATCAGTGGTGATGGACATCAGATGAGCAGTAATGATAATAATGATTGCAAAGGGTACAATGGAACCTTCTGGAGTGCTGGAAACATTCTATATGTTGGTTGGGATGGTGGTTATATGGGTACTACACGTCAAAATTCATCAACTTGCACACTGAAAATGGATGCATTTTGTTGTATGTAAATTACACCTTAATAAAGTCGATTTTTAATCGTTAAGATTAATCACTACACTAAATTGAAGATAACATGAAAAACGTACTGATAAAAGAGAAAAAACAATGAAACAACCTGCCCCCAAGTAAGAATCTTGATAATGCACATGTACACAGGCTTGGTAGAAATGTCTAACTCCCCACAGCAGCCAGTTTTCCCAGAAGCCAACTAAATGAATCTTGGCACATGCTAGTAACACCTCAACTCTAGTTTATGAAATACTCCATTTTAGAAGCTGTTGATAACTATTAGTAACAGCCCTGGGTCCTAAGTAACACGCAAGTCCTTGGTCATTGTGCACCTCCGTCCACACGATAGAAAAAATAACCTGCCTCTGGGCATCCATGTGAGGCCCCGTCGGGGACCTCAGCAGCCAGGGTTCACAAAGCATCCTTTGAGAATCACTGTGGTACCCACGCTTCCGTCCACATCAGGATCACGCAGAGGACTCGCATCTGGTCCATCTTCACGATGGTGGCAAACCTTGATCTCTCCCTGTGCCTCGCCTGTCTCTCACCCAGCAGAGCAAGCAAATGGTTTTCTGTGAGGTCTCTTCAGGCATCTCAAGTCCATTCCAGATACCCATCACCCAGCTCATGACCTGACTTTAGGTAACCTGGTGGGCGCCCATTTTCTGTCTCACCTGAAGGCCATCTTCTCTGCCCCAAGGAGGAGGATGGACCAGGTCTCCAGCTGGGGCTCTCCCCCAGGCAGCTCTGACCTCCTGTTTCTCCACCGGGAAATTACAGTCCAGGCCCTCAGACAACCACAGGGCCAGCCCCTGCCCATGTTTTCTCTCTTTGCACATGATAACCTACAGATCACAATGAAGGCTGGAGCTGGTGTCCCAAGTCTGTGCAGTCAGACAGAGACAGGGGATTAGGGGGGAGGTGGAAAATCAGGCATCTCTTGTACCCAGGAGTGGATGCACACGTGGAAATGGAGGGCCCTAAACCACAGGCCTAAATACTTACAAGTGATCCATCAAGCTGCGTTTACAGTCTGGCCCCCCCCCTTTGCCCCCAGAACCTTCAGCTTACTCCCCCCAGAACTGACCGTATGACCCGGAAGCTAAACCAACCCTAAGTCACAGCACAGATCAGCCGGGCTGAGCCCAGAACTCCTGGGTGATGACTGGTCCTGTCCAGCTCCCCCAGGACCCTGGATGAAGGCGCCCTCCTCCACCATGTCTGGATTTCTGTTAGTTCCAAGGGATTCCTGAGCAAAGAGGGTTGGACCGGGGGAGAGCACAGTGGTCTGGGGAGCCCGGCTGCCTAGACACCACCTTAGGTGATTGCGGGGAGCCGACTTGGCACAAAAGCAGCCCCCCTTTCTCTGTGTGACGCAGAGGGGCAGCGTGTGTGGAAGGGAGAAGCTGCCGGTGCAAGAAAGAGTAACCACCACCGTGAATCTCCTGCAAAGACAGGAGAGATGGACCTCCCCTGATGGACCCTGATGCCCAGGAAGACTGACCCAGACAGATGGAGGGAGCCGGGAGGACACGTGCGGTTGCCTGAGGCTGAGGGGACTCTGCGGTGGGGCTGGCTTCTCTGCTGGCGGAAGTAGCAACCATTCTGGAATCAGTATTCTCAAAATATAAAAATTAAAAATACGAACACATGTTTAGCTGTCCAGCAGGTCCTTTTCTGGGAAACCACTATTATTATTTTCTTGGGGGACTTTCATGGGACTTCAAATCAAAGAGTCATTTCTCCTCACTCCCAAGGATGGTATGGGGCTCAAGCCACAATGCAAAGCCTCCCTCAGGACTTTTCCCAGGGCTATCAGGGAAGACACAATTGCAATCTCTATGGACATTATTAGCCAAGAGCGGACACTATTCCTTTTTGACACCACATTGGTAATTCTCACTTGAAAATCAAGCCCAGACAGGGCAAAGCAGGGCAACAATTAAAAGAGCCAAAGTCAGTGCCCTGATTATATTATTTGAACCCCTGGATCCAGCTATTCCTGAAACCACCCCCACAACTTTGACTTCTCAGTTAAATGAGCCAATTTATTTCCTTTTTTTTTTTTTTGCATTGTGCTGATTTGAGCTTAATTTCTTTCACTTATAACCAAAGTGTTCTGATGTACATTCATTATCCCAAAAATACCATTTCTAAATAATGTACCCTAAGGAAATAGTTAATTAAGAAGGGGTGAGAAATGATTTCTTTGTTATATTGAGGTAAGAAATGATTTCTTACATGAGATTCTGAAAGATAAAGCCATGAATGGGAAAATTAATGGTTTTAAGCCAACTGAAAGGCAAAGATTTCAATTCAGAGATAAAGTTAATCAGCAAATAACTGACTGGAAGATGATACTTCAGCATATGTAATCCAAAAAAACTCGAAGTTTTTATATATATGGAAATATATATGTATATATATGGAAAAATAGAAAATAGGAAAATGCTATGAATAGTTTATTCTCATATTGGGGAAAAAAAATCAAATAGCTAAAAAACATAGACTGAAATAGACTTGTTAATAATCATAATTCAATCAATAAAAATTGTCATTTGCATCTACCAGACTGGCCCAAATTTTAAAAGGAGATAATACTGGGGGAGATGAGAATCCTCACACACCATTAGTAGAAGTATAAACTGGCAAAGCTCTTTGGGAGAATAAGTTGAAAATATTTAGTGAAAATTACTCTGCATATGATATCACCCCAGAAGTCCCACTCCTGGACATATACTTGAGAGAAACTTTCACTAAAAGACACATATGAAGATGTTCCATGCAGTGTTGTTTATAATGGCATAGAGTTGGGAATAACCTAAAAGTCCAGCATCAGGGATGAACAGATACATAACAGTGGATGCCCATGACTGAGTACTCTCTACCTGGGAAAGGGAGGAACAGAAGCTATATACATCAAGGAAAGAAAAGCTCAATATGTAATGCTGAATGAAAATTAAGAAGTGGCAACTTTAAAACACATAAAGCAATAAATGCTTCACCAAATTACATATATGTATAAATTGAAGTCTAGAAAATAGATCAGAAGGACACACAAAATATTCAAAAGTAGAATCTATAAGGGAAAAAAATGGAGTGAGACTTGGGTGAAGAAGAAAATAAAATAATATGAAATATTTTTAGTGGATGAATGAAGATAGAGTGTCCTGAGCTGGAGGTAATGCACAATCCAGTTCTGTGCACCAAGATACAAAACAAACTAAAAATGATGAATGTACACAACTTTTGTTACAGGAGTAGTTGTGAGAGACTAGAAGCTACTTAGCTATTAAAGAATTAAGGGACCGATCAAATAAATTATGGTATATTCATTTGATAAAGTAATATGCAACCCTTAAAAATTATACTGCAGTGTGATACTGTGAATTATAATAAGAAATATATATATTTGGACTTGGGTCCTGTTGCTGGCACAGAGCACCTGAAACTCTTGGAATTTCCTGTAAGGAGAGTATTAAAGGTGCCTTTTGTGTTATGTTAATGAGTGACTTTGAGAAAACCCCTAAGTCTCCTAAGGGTGGTGGCTGGTTGCCAGGGGAGCCAACCATGTGATTAGAGGGTTGGAACTTTCAGCTCCACTTCCTAACCTCCAGGACAGGGAGAGAGGGGTTTGAGATTGAGTTCAATCACCAATAGCCAATGATTTAATCCATCATGCCTGTGTAATGGAAGCTCTCACAAAAAACCAACAGACAGGGTTCAGAGAGCTTCCGTGTTGGTAAACACATGGATTCTGGGGGAGAGTGGCTTATTCAGAAAGCACAGAAGCTCTGTGTCTTCTCCCCATACCTTGCCCTATGCATTTCTTCCATCTGGCTGTTCCTGAGTTATATCCTTTTATAATAAACCAGTCATCTAGTAAGTAGAATGTTACCCTGAATTCTGCGAGCTGCTCCTGCAAATTAATTGAACCTCTGATCTATAGCCAGCGGGTCAGAAGCACAGGTAACTATCAACCTGGACTTATGATTGGCATCTGAAGTAGGGGGAGGGGGGCAGGCTTGTGGGATGGAGCCCTCAACCTATGGGATCCGACGTTATCTCCAGGTAAATAGTCAGAATTGAGTTAAACTGTAGGACCCTCCACCCCGTATCCCAGAATTGTTTGGATGCATGGGGGGCGGGGGGGAACCCACACATTGGAACTGAAACCAGAACTGTAGTTGCAGAAATTAATTCATCGATATGGAAAGTTATTCATGTTGTATAATAAGTAAAAAAGCAGGTTATAAAATAGTATGTATGATTGATTCATACTAAATGTAGAGAACATTCTGAAAGGGTGCACAACAAATCCTTAAGTGTGGTTACCTCTGGGATTACAAGTATTTTTCTCACTTTCTCTCCTGGTGTATCTGTATCTTCTGATAGCTCACCAATGAACATATATTACTTATATGATAAATACAAAATTTTCAAAACAAGCTTTTATTCAGTAAGAAATAATGTGCTCACCTGCCAACTCCCAAGCACGACTCCTCCAGGTTCCTTTAACATATTTCAGTGGTTGCAAGCGTTGGACTATTTTTGTGTCATTGTAGCATATCAACCCCTAGACATGTTGATTTTTGGAGGAAAAACGATCAGCACCTTGAGATAGAGTGTGGGTGACCTGCAGATGTTTCCCTCAATGAAGGAAAAGCCTAAATATAGACAATGCAAGTGTGAGAATGAACCCACCCTGTTCCGTGATGGGAACGTGAGCAGGTTTTCTTCCTGTGCGTTGCTCAGGCCCACTGCGCGAGTGCAGCTGTCTGGTGGATGTCAGGATGTAAGGTAGTTTTCCACTCTGCACTCAGCTCTCCGCCTGTTTCTGGGTCTTTTGGCACCGTGTGCCTACTCCATCCTGTTGGAAGGGGCCCAAGGGAAAGACCACGGTGGTTAGGGGCACAGAAGCTGGTCTTTGCCAAGAAAAACACTCCAACTTCACAGGATGGGGCTGGACCCAGAGAGGCAGGCTCTCTCCCCTGGTAGAGAACACAATTGAGAAAAGTACAACCTGCCCACCACTCCCAAAGACTTTCCTGAGACATATAAAAATAACTTCCAAAGTTAGAAGGGACATTACTTCAACTGTGTATCCTACTCCTAATTAAAATCCAAATCATGGGGACTTCCTTGGTGGTGGGTGCAGTGGTTAAGAATCCACCTGCCAATGCAGGGGACACGGGTTCGAGCCCTGGTCTGGGAAGATCCCACATGCCGCGGAGCAACTAAGCCCGAGCACCACAGCTACTGAGCCTGCACTCTAGAGCCCGCGAGCCACAACTACTGAGCCCACGTGCCACAGCTACAGAAACCCACATGCCTAGAGCCCATGTTCCGCAACAAGAGAAGCCACCGCAATGAGAAGCCCGCGCACCGCAACGAAGAGGAGCCCCCGCTCGCTGCAACTAGAGAAAACCCGCGCACAACAACAAAGACCCAACGCAGCCAAAAATAAATTAATTAATTAATTAAAAAAAAATCTAAACCATGGCTCAGAACATAATCTCCAATGTGACTTTAAAATGCTTCCTTGTACATTCATGACCTATTTGCAGCTTTAAACGTTACAGGGTAAATAATTTTGGAATTGTCAAAAAAGGTTGAGGTTCAGACCTAAATATTCCAAGATTTAATTAAGAATTCTCATTTTCCACCCCAAGGGGAGCTGAGCTTTCATTAAACCCTGTTGGCTAAATTAGGCAGAATTGGGAGCCCTTAGATGTACCTATAGAGGAGGGGCAACTAATCTGGGGAAGGAAGGAGTGAAGGAGAAGAAGACTGATGCAAGCAGCAGAAACACTCCTGGGCACCATCCTAAGTGAGAGGAGGTGTGGCCTTTCAGAGGAAGTATGTGATTCCACCTTACACCTAAATCATCCCGCATCAAAGAATCTGTTATGAAAGCAAACTGTGGTGTGAAACATATGGAAGACCTTGGTGTCCACTGGATGGCTAAAAGCAGAGTCTCTGAAAACACCTTAGCTATTTTTTAATTTATTTTATTGAAGTATAGTTGATTTACAAAGTTGTGTTAATTTCTGTTGTACAGCAAAGTGATTCAGTTATACATATATATACATTCTTTTTCATATTCTTTTCCATTATGGTCTATCACACTATATTGAATATAGTTCCCTGTGCTATACAGGAGGACCTTGTTGTTTATCCATTCTATATATAATAATTTGCATCTGCTAACCCCAAGCTCCCAATCCATCCCTCCCCCACTCCCTCTCCCCCTTGGCAACCACAAGTCTGTTCTCTATGTCTGTGAGTCTGTTTCTGTTTCATAGATAAGTTCATTTGTGTCATATTTTAGACTCCACATATAAGTGATATCATATGGTATTTGTCTTTCTCTTTCTGACTTACTTCACTTAGTATGTTAATCTCTAGATCCATCCATGTTGCTGCAAATGGCATTATTTCATTCTTTTTTATGGCTGAGTAATATTCCATTGTGTGCACACACGCGTGCGTGTGTGTGTGTGTGTATGTAGATACATATATATATATATTTATATTTATTGTGTCTTCTTTATTGATTAACCTGTCGATGGACATTTAGGTTCTTTCCATGTCTTGGCTATTGTGAATAGTGTTGCTATGAACATAAGGGTGCATGTATCTTTTTGAATTATAGATTTGTCTGGATATATGCCCAGAGTGGGATTGGAAAACACCTTAGCTAGCTTTAATAACAAGTTCATTACTAAGAAGGCAGCCAAGGTTATAAGAAGAACTGGTTAATAACAGGCTGAGCAACAAGGAAGAGCCCATGAGTGCTGTGGACATGATGGAACCTGGGAGACAGGTCACCTTGGCATTCATGATGGCCAAGAAGGGAACAGTATGCAAAGCCAGTTCCATGGCTAATCTGAGCCAAGGACTGTGTCTAGGACAAAAGTCCCAAAAGAGGAGTAGATCGCTGCAAATGAGTAAGGGGCTTCGGGCTTTTTAACTGTTGACCAGGACGAGGTGAAGCACTTATAGGAAACCATTCTTTATGTTGACATTGGTCAATTCATCAACATTCTGTGGGTATAGTTTTTCAACAGCTATATGTATGAACCATAATCCAGAACACATTGTGAGCTTCTCACCCCAGTGATATTATGAAGATTTTAGGAACCTCCCGGGGACGACCCTGGATTCCATGACCTACTCATCTGCTCCTCCAATCGCCCTACCAGCAAAAGGCTTGTTGGGGGAACACCATGACCTGTGAAGTGGATGCCTGCTGGTTGCTAATGACTGCCTCACAAATAACTCTTTAATACGATCTTAAATTTTTCAGGAAGCACACTAAATTTTCTATAATCATATATCGCTTCTCTTTCCATTTCAAATGTTATTTTGTGCCCTCTTGGGTCCTCAGGCACACAACTGATTTTCATCGTCACAGCCAGGGTTTGTCAGAGCAGTTCACCTTTGCCAGTTATTTCAATACTCTGCAATGAAAGTCAACTTTATTCTGTATAATTCACTTCCATAAACATTTTATTGAGTACAAACTACATGTCTGGTGCTAAGCTGAAACTTGGAGATACAGAAGTGTATAGAGCATGGGTCCCTGTTCTCAGTAAGTTTATAGGAGAGAGATTCTCCATATACTTGGGTGGGCTGTTTCAGAGACATGAGTTTCTCAACATCCCGTGTGAGCTGGCCTCCGGGGGATATGCCCTGTGGTGGACTGACCCTAAGATGACCTCCATGACCTCAGCTTCCTGGTGGGGCACCTTCATGCCCCTGGTGGGGCACCTTCATGTAGCTTCTTCTGATTGACTGTGGGTAGGACCTGTGACCTACTTCTAACCAACAGGATGCGGTAAAGGTGATGGGATGTTACCCCATGATTATATTACATTATATAAGACTCCATAAGCAAACCAGAGCTAGAGGCTCTGATTAGGGGTTGGCCACACTGCAAAAACCCACATTGTAGGGAACTTCATGTGGTCTCTAGGAGTTGAGCACAGCCTCAAGCTGACAGCAGAAAGCCAGGGCCCTCCGTCCTACAACCACTAGGAATGAATTATGCTAGCAACTCAAATGAGCTTGGAAGTGGGTTCTTCACCAGTCAAGCCTTCAGATGAAAACACAGCCCAGCTGACACGTTGATTGCAGCCTGTGAGAACCTAAGCAGAGAACCCCCTTCCCAAGTCATGCCAGAATTCCTGACCCACAGAAACTGTGAGTTAATAAATGTGGGTTGTTTTAAGCCACTCAGTTTGTGATAATTTGTTATGAAGCAGTTGATAACTAATATGCACTCCTGGCCAACATGAGGCACTGACAGCTGGAATCTGGTGAAGTTATTGTCCGTCTGTTGAGTCTTTCCATTGGAACATTAGGAATGGAAAAGCCCTGATAAAAGGCGCTTTAGTCTACAAACACACACAGACACACACAAATACATGTGCAAAGCCCACTGTCAATCACTATTTTTGTCATGGTAGGAAGGGAAACAATCCTTAACCAAAGACCTAGTGCTATGGCATTTTCTTCAGGCTGCACATGCAATTAGAACAGAAGATTCAAGACGCCCAAGTAGAATAAATCGACTCATTGAAACACAGTGTTTTAATCAGGAACCAGAAGATCTGCTTTGACCTTAACATGGGATTTTAATCTCTCTTAGATTTATCTCTGTTAGTTTCACCCATTATTCTAGCTTATTGGGATAATGTTGAATCTCTAATCAGTCAACCAAATTATCCTTCTCAGATCTGTGTCATCAGCTATGTCCAACTGTGAGTCTTAAAGTCATCTTCATGGGTAGAAGATGGATGAATGTGATTTAGCAACTCATGTTGGAGAAGTTGACCACAAACTCAAGGACATGGCTGCCTTGTATCCAAGTATCATCTTGGGCTGTAAAGACTGGAGTTCTGTGTCGTATCAAGGCAGGTAACAGTGATTGGTGTGGTCAGACCACATCCATCCCAGGTCTAGGAAAGATGTTTGAAAGGAGACATTGAAAGAAACCAGGAGTGTTTCCTAGGGAAGTATAATCTGGGATACGTGAAGCTTCATTCGAATGGAAAATGACTGTGAGAACTTGTAAGGACCCAGGAAAGGACAGAATAACTCTCTTTAAACACTTGCAGGACTGTCCTTAAAGACAGAATTCTAATCAATGAAAAGAAATTGCCTACCCAGGGCTTCGTCTGCCCCACCATTGCACCAGCTCTTTCCTTTGCCTGCAATGTTCTTCCCCAGGAAAGCAAAAAACTCCTTCCTCACCTCCTTTTGCATCTTTGATCAAAATGTCACCTCTCAGTGAAGCCTTTTCTGACCACCCCAAGCCTCACACCCTCCCCACCTGGGACTCCCTGTCCCTTGCCTACCTTACTTTTCTCTGTAACACCTGTCACCATCTGACATGCCAGCGTTTGTTTACTGTGTGTCTCCCCAAAGAGAGTACTACTTCTCCGGGCAGGGATTTTATTTGTTCACAGATGTTTCTCCAGTGCCTCCATCTGTGTGTTGAGTGTACATCGTAGGCACTCAGTAAATATCTATTTAATTATTAGGTTAATTAATTGATCAATCAATATTATTCATATTACTCTGTCCTTCAGTGGAGCCATTGGTCATGTCCTGCATCTCTAGATTATAGGTTCATAAAAGCAGAGACCCTAAGGGAAAACATTTTGGATTCCCTAAGTACAAATACATTGATGAATGAATGAATGAATGGATGGATGAACAAAGAAACAAGCTATCTAGGGTCCAAAGGACAAATGGCACATTAGAAGAGGGAAGCCATTAGGAAGATTTTGAATAGAAGCTCGGAATTTCTTCTTGCAGCAAGAACTCAAGTTTACGTTTATACTGCTTGTGAAGCAGGAGGCCCAGTTAAAAACAATATTATTTTTATTTATTTATTTATTTATTTATTTATTTTTGGCTGCATTGGGTCTCCGTTGTTGCACACGTGCTTTTTTTCCCGTTGCAGCGAGCGGGGGCTACTCTTCGTTGCCGTGCGCGGGCTTCTCATTGCAGTGGCTTCTCTTGTTGCGGAGCACGGGCTCTAGGCACACGGGCTTCAGTAGTTGCGTCTCCTGGGCTCTAGAGCGCAGGCTCAGTAGTTGTGGCTCACGGGCTTAGTTGCTCCGCGGCATGTGGGATCTTCCCGGACCAGAGCTCAAACCCGTGTCCTCTGCATTGGCAGGCGGATTCTTAACCAATGCGCCACTAGGGAAGTCCAGTATTATTTTTATTTATTCAATACAATTCAGATTTTTTCAAATTGATTGAGAATTCTTAAAGAAAATTTTTCCAGAGTCAAATAAGCTTAAAAAGCTCTAGGTTTAGCAATTTTAAACAGTCTTCTTTATGGCAAAACTTAAAGAAGCCTTTAAAATGCTAATATCTATTCTACGTGAGTCACCAATATTCATAAATCCTTTTATCAAAAATTTTAAATCACAGGATGCTCTGACCATGGAATAGCCATGAACACCTGCCAGTGTTCCATAGAACAGAATTTGGGAAATGTTTCAATGTATAGGTTAGAAATTAGCACTGACACCTATTTCCTTGTAGCCCTATTACCTGGAAAACTCTATGTTAACTTTTCTTTTTGAAAAGAACTGATGTGTAAAAGTAAAAGAAAACAATAAGATCTGGCAGAGCTCGTCACGACCTCTGTTAGGTGGTCAGGAAGGATCCAGTGTTATTTAAATAATAATAACAGTAAACTTTTTTAAAGTCTGTAGGTTTCAAGGTAAAGGGAAAATGAAGAGAGGAAAGAAAATCTGACCCCCCAGGTACAAACAGGCAGGAGGGAGAAAGAAACCTGTCTCCTTTGAAGGTAGAGCATGTCTGACCTGTTGGGAAATTTCGTTCTCTCTCTTTTTTTCAGGCTCATGCAGCAGCTAAGGTGGAGAACGAGCTTCGTGCCCAGTAGCCTGGGCTGTGCCTCAAACCCATCTGTGCCCATCTTCAGAGCCCACTAGAGTCACCTTTCATACCGTGTGGCGCCCCTGGCACAGGTGGCCAAGCCCTGAGTGACATAATGATGGCAGAAGGTAAAAAAGAGGAAAGAAGCCTAGCAAAGGTCTTTTCCCTTCCAACTTATCATTTAAAAAAAAAAAAAGGGACTTCCCTGGTGGTCCAGTGGGTAGGATTCCTCGCTCCCAATGCAGGGGGCCCAGGTTTGATCCCTGGTCGGGGAACTAGATCCCCCATGCCGCAACTAAAAAAAGATCCCACATGCCACAAGGAAGATCTCTTGTGCCACTACTAAGACCCGGTGCAGCCAAAATAAATACATAAATAAATATTGGAAGGAAGGAAGGAAGGAAGGAAGGAAGGGAGAAAGAAACTAAGGTTCAAAGTCATTGGACACCTGTTCTAATTTCCACAAAGAAATTCTGTTTGCAGAAAGCTGTTTCACTTCCGGTATGCGGTTGGATGCTGGCACCGCCATCCTGTTTCTTCCCAGAGGGGTTTGAAATATCAAAGTCTGTCGCCTCTATTCCTGTTGGGAAAGGGATGCTTGGCTGAGCTTTTCTATCAAAAGCTTTAGTCAAAATAGTACATTCGAGTTGCATAAGCATATATGTGTAGAGAGAGACAGACGTTAGAGCTTGGAGAAAGTGCAAACCGGAATGCTTGCTGTATTTTGGTGGCAAGTTTAAAGCCCTTTGGTAGGGAGGGCTTAGCATCAGCACAGGCACAGAGGTGTGTTTGACGCAGAAGGCAGCCCCTGGCTGGTTGCAGAGGCGGCAGCAGAAAGTGGGAAATGCAGACTGAAGCCAAAACACTAGACATTAGCTCTTAGCCTAAGAAGTTTGGGTCTGAAATTTCCCCTTCTCTCCTTTCCAGACTTTCCACATTTCTGACAATGTACATAGACTGCTTTCATATTTAGGGAGAAAAGCAAATCAGTTTTATGAAAAATTGGGAGGCACAAACATTTCTGTAAGAATTAAGTAATATTCTAAAAATACTTAAAAGTTCAGTTAAATTATTTCTATTCATCCTGTCTGGCAGCAAGGGTCCCGTTGGAGAGGGCTGCCTGTCTGGAGAGGAGACCCCACAGAGGGGGCTGTGAGGTGTGTGACCCAGGGCAGAATCGGGGCTGGAAGAGGGCAAGCGGGACCCTTGAGAACTGAGCAGCGAGTGGCCTACAGCCAAACACTCACCTGTGCCCGGGAGAGCCGGCAGGATGATGCACATGGCAGCCCAGGCTGGACCACAGCAGCACCAGATAAGCAAAGACCCAGGTTGCTTTCCTCCACCCCTCCTCCCAGACCCCAAACCCTGGGTCGCCAGAGTGTCTTTCTGGGTTCCTGTTCTAATCTCAACATTGGGCTTTTCCCGCCAACCGAGAGGGTTTTTGTTTGTTTGTTTGTTTGTTTGTACACCTAATGATGAAACACTTTATTCTGCATCAAGCTTTCTGGAAAAGGAAGCTGCATTTGGAGCACATCACAGGTGAGGACTGATCCATATGCACTGAGTACAAAAGTCAGTTACAGAATGATTTCCTACTCTGACCAGATACTCCATTACCAATGCTTAATTCAAAGTAAAACATGATTTTCCACACCAGAATTCTAAAAGTGAAAGAGGACAGAATTTAAACGGGCAGATATAAATGTAGCACCTACCTGTATTTTAAAAACGAGTTGGAAAGATCCCTCCTCCTTCCAGTCCCCCGAACCCCACCCGCCAGTGGAGACCCTGTTCTTTGTTCATCATGCTTTTGAGCCTGGGAGGGAGCGGCATTGTCCTCGGGTGTCCTGGCTCATCCTCAGTCTCGGGCAGGCCTGGCTCTCTGGGTCCTGGTCCTCCCCCTCTCTCCCTGGAGAAGATCTCTTATGTTCTGGGTCCAGGATGGTTTCTTTTCTGTTCCCTTCCTCCAACAAAATAGGTGTTGACCTGAGCCCTGCAGGGCAACGGGGTTTGTTTCCCCAAAAAGCTTGGGCTCCGGCTTCCTGAGCCGGAGAAGTGAGAAGGTCCTGGTGGGCCACCCCTCCCCGACACCTGCGGAGGTTTCTCCTCCCTCCCGCCCCCTCCCATCTTTCCCATCAGCCAGGTCCATGCAGAAGGACCATGAACAGGTGCGGTTCCCCTTGTGTCCGCAGCTCCCGGATTCCACGCTCAGAAGAGCCCACGTTATGTCTTTGACAATGAGGTGAAACTTTAGGCTGCCGTCTTCCCACCTGCTGTGTGTCGGCCCATCCTCTCCCTGCTCGGACCAGAGCAGGTGCTCTGGTCCCGTGCCTTCCTGGAGCCCCGTGTCTTTCCCTAGACTTCAGGCTGGATGATCTTCTTTCTTGTTGGGGCGAGCACGGCTCTTCCCACCTTTCTACATCATAAACAGAACCTGGACTTCCCCCCACCTTTATTCTTTTTTTGAAAAGAATAAAGAGGTTTTTTTTTTTAAAGGAGTAAATTGAATACATTCTGTGGGCTCCCTCTGAATTTATTTCATTTTGTTTTGTTCTTGATGACTAACATTTGGGGGTTGAAGTGTTTGTTTCTCACACTACTTTTACATGCATGAAACAAAGTGTATGAATAGCGTTTTACAATTTACAAAAGCCTTTCCCTTGATGCCTTATCTAACTGATCTTCACAGCAACCCGAGACTCGCATAGTCTCCACAGGTTCACACCTGTGAGGGGCAGAGCTAAGACGCTAACCCAGCCCTCAAGGCCAATCCCCGTGGTTATTTTCTCTGTAACATGCTTATCCTTGTCACAGTCCTGACTTACACCAGCCAGATGTTACTTTTCTCATGTTATTCTCACTAAGAAGAAACTTAGGTTTCAAGCAATCCGGGTCCTTGCTCAAAGCACAGCACTGAGCCTTTCCATTCAAGGCTGGCCTGTGAATCCCACTCTTCAATCAAGAATGACGTCCCATGTGCCCTGTGCCAGGTGTTGGATTAGATTCAGAATTAATGCTCACCGAGCCCCACCTTTAAGCTGGCACAGCTAGGCTCTTTCACTGTCATCCTATTTCATTCTTAAAACAGCACTATGAGAGAGAGCCCACTATATCCATTTAAAACATAATTTTATTGTTCTTTTTAATTTCTAAAGTAATGCATACTCATGGTTTTTGTTTTTTTAAATCAAACTCTATAGAAGTGTATAAAGTTAAAAACAAGGCTTCCATCCTCCCTCCCAACACTTAGGCTCCATAAGAAACCATAAGTAGGTTATTTATCTTGTAGAGGTTTCTTACATATCTTTCCAGATAATGTCTATACATAAAGAAGCAGACCCATACATGAATACATTTATAATAGATACTTTTTTTTCTATCTAAGTGGGCTGATACTATTTTGCCACTTGACTTTTTACCATATATATAGATAGATGCAGATATAGGCATAGATCTTAGACGTCTTCCCTTATCAGTAAATAAGTAAGCATCTATGGTATTCTTCCAAGAAGCTGTTCAGTATTCCATTGAATGGCTGTTCTGCAATTTATTTAGCTGGTTCCCAAAATTGATAGCTATATAAGTTATTTCTAGATGTTACAATTACATACGGTGCTGTGATAAGTTAGCTTTGTGAGCCTTTTCTCACCTTCTGAGATGGCCCACACTCTGCGGACTGTGTGTCTCTCTAAATAAATCCACTTCTTACCCATCACTTTGTCTCTCACTGAATTCTCTCTGCGATGAGACATCAAGAACCTGAGCTTCGTTAAGTCCCGAAACCAGAACTAAAACCCCACCAAATGGAAGATGTTAACTACTTGATGAAGCACTCTTCGTTGCGGAGAAGGTCACAGTTTGCCCATCATCACCTGATGCCAGATGACCTCTGGATTGAAGGGATGCGGGCCCTGCAGGGCACCCTGATCCTTATCAGCAACCCACCCCTGGACGACAAGACTCCTCACAGGCAACCCCACCCCGCCGGGTTGGGACATACAGTTCTGAGGGCATTAGTCCGCTGTGGTTCCCTTTGCCTGGCAAAGCAATAAAGCTACTCTTTCTACTTCGCCCAAAAAAAAAAAAAAAAAAAAAAAATTAACTTTGTGTCTTGTGGGCAGGATCATTCAACTCTATCTCAATCTTTTCATTTGTATAATGAGAATAAAAATTCTACTTCCCAAGAGGTTGTTGTAATAATGAAAAGAGATAATAATGGAAAGCAGTTAGAACAGTGCCTGGCATATTATAAACACTCAGTAATTATTGAGTATTATTATTATTGTTATTATTTATAAATTTATTTGTTTATTTATTTACTGGCTGTGTTGGGTCTTTGTTGCTGCGTGTGGGCTTTCTCTAGTTGCGGCGAGCAGGGGCTACACTTCGTTGCAGTGTGCGAGCTTCTTATTGCTGTGGCTTCTCTTGTTGCCGAGCACAGGCTCTAGGCGCGTGGGCTTCAGTAGCTGCGGCACGCGGGCTCAGTAGTTGTGGCTCGCAGGCTCTAGAGTGCAGGCTCAGTAGTTGTGGCGCACGGGCTTAGTTGCTCCGTGGCATGTGGGATCTTCCCGGACCAGGGCTCGAACCTGCGTCCCCTGCATTTGCAGGCAGATTCTTAACTACTGCGCCACGAGGGAAGCTCTGTTTCTTGTTTTTTTGTTTTGTTTTGTTTTTTAACAATTTGGCAAAGTCCAGTTTGGGCTTCAGTGACCCAGAGGTTGAGGGATTATGGGTAGCATCCCTCTGGTGAGAAAGACCCTCCCAGGTGCCACAAGCCGGCCCCTGGGCCCAGGTGGTTCCCAGTGGGAGACTCTCAGTGTCTTTCAGCTCCTTTAAATATTGGCTTACAATTCTGGCTGCACATAGGTCCACATACAGCAACGTGAAGCAATAGACTAAACAACAGTGACCAGAGGATGGAGACCCTTCATTTAGAGGCTCTGAAGCCATTGGTTAAGAGACCAGGTATGGACTCCTTCCTCCACCAGCTACCACTGTGTGAGCTTGAGCAGGTTACTCGACCTCTCTCAACCTCTTTCTCTCCTCAGCAAAATAAGGACAATATCATTTCCTACCTCCAGGGCTGGTATTCAGCTATTGGCACCAGGAGGGCCATGAAATGCTGACATAGTCCTGTACCAGCTGGTGAATAGCCACTGTCCCCATCTCTTTGCCTGAACCCTCTCCGTGTCAACTCTTCCCACCCCTCCCCCAGGACTCTCCCCAGATTCCCCCTCAACTAAAGGGTTGATGCCTCTGGGACCCTGCTTTATCCCTGTGGCCAAGTCCACTTTTCTTTTTTTAAAGATTTATTTATTTTGTTGATTGATTGATTGATTGCTATGTTGGGTCTTCGTTTCTGTGCGAGGGCTTTCTCTAGTTGCGGCAAGCGGGGGCCACTCTTCATCGCGGTGCGCGGGTCTTTCACTATCGCGGCCTCTCTTGTTGCGGAGCACAGGCTCCAGACGCGCAGGCTCAGTAGTTGTGGCTCACGGGCCCAGTCACTCCGCGGCATGTGGGATCTTCCCAGACCAGGGCTCGAACCCGTATCCCCTGCATTAGCAGGCAGATTCTCAACCACTGCGCCACCAGGGAAGGAAGCCCCCAAGTCCACTTTTGATGATCATTGTTCATGCCCTACCACAGCTGAATAATTGGAGTATCCTGCTCCTCTCTGCACATACTTGTGATGCTGGGAACCGAAGGATACCTTCATGTCACAAAGGGGCCAGCAACACATCAGAGAGTCCTGGAGCGGGTGATAGCGTTATCCCTGGCAGCCATTCCTATGCTGAGTTGGCTGGAAATACCGTAAACTATGTACAGATAAATATATCCATTAAGCCCCCACTGAATGTTATCACCAAGGCAACTTCCTCTCAGTCAGATCCCCAAACTGCCCAGCCCACTCCAGTGGACTCTTGCCCATCTCCTGGAGTCATGGAGTCTTGTGAGATAACGCACAGGAATCACCTGGCACTGCGTACAGCCTAGCCACCATTAATAAATGATGATTATAATAGAAACCCAACTATCAGGGCAAAACAGAGACAAGCGATCATAGTGCAGGACCGTGCTCACCTTCCCCATCTCTCTAGCTTCCTCCAGGAAGGGATTCTTGTTTGTGGTGTCTTAAAGAGAAGAACAGGAAGTGAAAAAGTCAAAGGCGACCCCATTATGTGGGACTAGAAAGGAGGAACATGGGAAACAGAGACAGGAAAGGCTTGCTGGCCAAATGTCTGCAAGGGGCTAGTTTGGAAATCAGTAATAGAAAGTGGGAGAAAGCCATAGCTTCAGGAAATGTTCAGTGTTCCCCTGAGAGGGGTAGCCAGAGGCTGACTCAGTGTGAAGCCAGTGAGCTCTACACTTTGGGGCCATTGGCTTGCAGGGGCCCTTCCAAGATGCTGGGAGGGGCCGCGTAATGCGTTGACACAGTCATATACGTTTTTGAAAACTGCTAAAGTAAGATGTCTTAACAGCAGTTTGTTATGATCTCTCTCTCTTTCTCCACTCTTGTTCCTCTCTGTCAGCTTCTCACGTCCATGGCACTGGAGTGGACTGGGCAGTTTGGGGATCTGACTGAGAGGAAGTTGCCTTGGTGATAACATTCAGTGGGGGCTTAATGGATATATTTATCTGTACATAGTTTACGGTATTTCCAGCCAACTCAGCATAGGAATGGCTGCCAGGGATAACGCTATCACCCGCTCCAGGGCTCTCTGATGTGTTGCTGGCCCCTTTGTGACACGAAGGTATCCTTCGGTTCCCAGCATCACAAGTATGTGCAGAGAGGAGCGAAAATAAGTTTAAAGTAAGAAGCCAGTATCTAGACTGTGGAAAATCCTTCCAATCATTACATATATAAAATTATAAGCTGAGGATTCAGTTCTTATCGATGCCCAGCTAAAGCAGAAGTTCTCTCCCAACAAGAATATACCTATAATCCTGCACATACAGCTATAAGTGGACCATATTTTTCTCTTTATCCATGGGAATTGTGTAAATAGAATTTCTATGAAAGTTGTCTTAACCTGCAGCAGTAATACAAACGGTAAGCATTTCTATGTATAAAAATACGTATTTTACCCACCCCAAATTTTGGATCGTGTGTGCCCATATCTGACACCTCTTGTCCTTACAAAGTCTGACGGTTCTAGATGAAACAGCATGCAAAATTGCCATGTATCAGTAAAACGGCCTAAGCCAACAAGGTTCTCATCAAAAACAATATTTTTCTGTAATTTGTAGCATAAGGGCAACTCAATTACCAAATTATGTGTAATCAAAAAACCTACTGCACTTTCTTTACTCTTTATAAATAAATACTAATTTTGTGCCTAATTTTATATTCATAATTTTGTATTCTTCTTCATGAGGCCCTCCAAGATTGTACAAGCTTCAGGCTCCACAAAATCTGGATCTGTCCCTGCGTAAAATCATGGGGCAAGAAAACGTCTCTCTTTAAACTCTATATTTTGAATTAACGTTAGACATAAAAAACGTTGTAGAAGTAGTATACCCTGCTTCCAGCTCATGGTAACACAACCACAGTTTAATCAAGAACAGGAAATTAACATTGCCATGATATTATTAACTGAACTGCAGACCTTATCAGAATCTGGCGATTTTTCCTCGAATGTCCTTTTTCTGTTCCCAGCTCCTGTTCAGGATCCCACATTACTTTTCATTGTTGGGTCTCACTAGTTTCTTCCAGTCTATGACAGATCCTTAGTCTTTCCCCATCTTTTATGACCTTGACGCTTTGGGAGGATACTGATTGGTTATTTTGTAGGATGTTCCTCAGTTAAGATTTGGCCAATGTTTATTCATGATTGGAACAAGAATATGGCAAAAATAACATCATATCCTTTCAGTGCATCTTATCAAGGGGTTCATGATGCCAAGACATGTTGTTAACTGTGACATTTACCTCAATAATTTGGTTAAGTTGGTGTCTGCTGGGTTTCTCCATTGTAAAGTCATGCTTTCTTTTCTCAGTAGTGGATAAGAATCTTGGGACAGATACTTTGAGACTATGCAAACCGTACTTCTCGAACTTTCTCCCACTAATTTTAGCATTGGTGGATCTAGTCTGCAACAATTATTACTGAGGTGTTTGCTTAAAGATTATTCTCTATTTCCCTCTTTTTGTGTTTACTTAGCAATTGAAATTCTATTTTGAGAAAGAGCTGTCTCTTCTCCCCTATTACTTACTTGTTTATTCAGTTATTTATTTATACCAGTATGAACTCATGATGGCTTTTAATTTTATGCTATATGTTAAAATTCAACACTATCATCATCTATTTTGTTGATCAAATGTTCCAGCTTTGGCCACGTGGGCTTCCTTCATGTTGACTCTTGTATTGTTTTGATAAGCTACCATCTTTACTTGAGCATTTCCTTATTTTTTATTTTGTCACCACAAGTTTCATCCTGTATTTTTCCTGCCCCAGCACTGGATCAACCAGTTTTCCCTGATTCCTATTTCTGAAGAATGCTGTTTAGAGACCAGGATCTGGGCAGCAGGTGTGCTCGTTGTTACTGGGGTATCATTGCTTCTAGGCTCTCTCAGAGACAGAGCTAAGACATGTATGTATATGTATATGTCTAGTAACCCATCTGATACACACATCGGTATTTCTTTGTCTCTATAAAATCATGAGTTTATACTGATACCTCTGATCCTAGTTCAACACCACAGGGTTCATTTTAGCCTTTTCTAGGTAAAAACATGGGCAAGGCTACCTGTGTCATGGAAATGAAAGCAAAACCAATCCTCCAGAAACCTCTGGACCATCCTGTAGCCCTGGGGTCTCATGGACACCCCTCAGGTGTTCATATCATTTAAGCTTCTCCTCTAGTGCCATAAGTTAAAATAGATGTAGGGCCTCAGGCTCCAATGGGAATAAGTAAATCACATTTGTCATGTGTTTTGATCATAAAGCCAAGGGTACGAAAGAGAATCAAAGTGATCAAATTACAATTGTCAGTCCTCCAAATGTTACGACTGGCCAAGATTCAGATAAATTAAGATGCATGTATTATGCTGAATTTTATTTCTAAAATTACACTTATTGACTTTGGAGCTGTACTAGTCCACAGCAACTAATTGCATTTCAGGTGGAAGAGTCGCATATAATTTGAGTAAACACTTCAGTAAGAGTGACTGAAATCCCAGGGTTTACATGGTCATGGGATGTGAAGCCTACTATATTATGCAAGCTAACCAAAGACTTATTGGTGATAACACCCAAATAGTGCTAACACTCCAAAAGGTAGGGAGCTCCTCCTACTTAATAACAGAATAATAATAGCATTTACGCTGGTTTCCACGAGAGGAATTTTCCATAAACACTCTGGTTCCTTGTCCTACCTCTTACTTTTCCCGAGGGAGCTGGGGTCAGTGACCTGATTGGAAAGTCAGGGAAAGAGAACAGGCGTGTTCAGCCAGCCCATCCTCCTCATGCCATCAGAGAGCAGACATTCTGGTTTGCTCCTCCCAGCCCCAAGCTTTCCCAGTCCAGAATCACACATGAAGAGGTTTTCCAAGACACAGGGTAGATGAAGCTTTTGTGAAGACAGGACTCGAAGATTTTTTGGATATTGACAATTTCAAGCAGATTTAAGACTGTTTCAAGTGAGATTTGACCTTGGTGAGCCACTGCAGCTTTGGACAGTTTTGTTTTTCAAAAGGAAGGGCAGCAGCCCTGACCTTGGCCCAGCCCAGGCTACCCACACCTTAGCAGATGCTCCCAGCCTGTGACAGCCATAGCGATCCTGGGCAGTAAATGGAGGACACAGAGCCCAGGCCTTAGCGAAGGCGTGTGCTGCTGGGAACCAAGCAGATGCTTTAGCCAAATATGAGCTGCGTGGGTGGCCGTGGCGTGCCAGCTGCCATGGCTTGATCTTGACCTGTGCAGACACAGCTGACATTTAAATATGCACACCAGTACCCCAGGTGAGGCTGAGGCTGGAGGAGACCCTCCTTGACCTTGACCTTGACCTTGGGGGGCAGAACATGGTCTGCTTTTAAACTGGAAGGCAGCTGAGTTCTGCATTTTTTGCAGAGAGTTAGTTGTACGTCTAGAATGTGGGTGCTAAACCTGGGGAGACAGACAGTAATAGATTGGCCACCAGATTTCGTTCTGCACACACGGCCAAGGAAAAGGCCGGAGGAACTAAGCTTTAATCACAGGGTTCCCCATAGGCTCTCGAGCTGGCTCTAGACACGTTCATTATGAAAGTTCTGACCCTGGCTTTTGACCTCAGAGGACCAAACTGACTCACCTTCAGGAGGTGGTAGATTTTTCAGTAGTAAATAAAAAGAAACAAGGATCTCTTCTGAAACAAATGCTGTCATTTTTGGTGAAGGCAGAGAATCAACTCAGTGAAATTGTTGCAAATCCAAAAGCCAGAAAGACCCATGCCTCTAAGAATCAAACTTGCTCAGAAAATCGAGGCAAAATCAGAGTGATGTTAAACAAACAAACAAAAATGTTTTAGGCTTATAGTCAGAACAGGAAAAGTAAAAATAAAATAAGGCAGACTGGGAGGATTCAACTGGAGAGAGAGAGATTTCTTTAAGAGACAGGAGAAAGGGTGGGATTTTAGCAACACCCAAAACAGTACGGGAGGAATAACTGAGATCTCAGGGCCAGGAAAGACATTATAAACAGGAAAGGAGATGCACCCCCAGGTCTAACAGGGAAATAGGGGGATGTTGTTAATGTGATCTTGGTTGTTAACAGGTCAGAAACAGTGGAGTCCAATAAAATCTGACAGTTCTGCCATCTCAGGACTCCTGCTGGGAGGACCTCCTTCTGGAGGGAGAAGGCGTCCAGAGCCTCAGTGTCTGTGGTGAGAGCAACTGCAAACTACCATTAACGTTGGATGGATATTCCAAGTGGTTACAGAAAATCTGAACAGATTCTAGAGAAGGTCACCCAGACCAGCATGAAACACTCGAAGCAGCCTCCTTAGATGCATTTCAAGGTGACACAGTCGAGGTGGGACCAGTACATCCTGCCCTGTGAGAACAAGCTCAGGAACAAGAGTTCTATGAAAAGGTACAACCAAGATGCCCTGAGCCAGGAGGACAGTAATTAGACCAAGTCCAGCCTGGCTGAAATACTCGTCCTCAGGGAAGGGTGCCCCCCCGGTGGAATGACCCACTCAGGAACGGAGTCGTAAGGAGATGAGAACTCTTTGAACAGTGGATAGTTGTCGCAGACCTAGAGCCTTCTTATTTCCTTTGGCTCCCTCGGTAGTCTCACAAGGCAGAGGGTGGAGAAATATCTTAGAACAAAAGCCACGAGGAATTAGGAGAGAAGGCACTCAGATTGGGATATGGTTCTAACCAAAGGTGTGTGGGACAGGAGAGGGAGCCGTTCAGAAAGTAGCTTCAGCTGCTGGAAACTCAAGGGGGCCTCAGGAGGAGGAGGACAGCGGAGGGAAACCCACTGGGGGGCCGGCCCGCCAAGGGAGCGTTCTCAGTGGGGCAGCAGAGCAAGCGCTCGAAGTACCAAAGTACCAGAACCAGAGGTTTCCTCATGCAGCATGGGGAAGAGACTGCAAACAAGACCCAGGAAGGAGCCTTAAACTGTAAATGGCAAAGCTCTGCAAGAAGGCAGCCCTGTCTCACGTATACAGGGGGCTTGTCCCCACATGAGATGAACACACACCGTCACAATGTCTCGATGCGTACAGATGGTTAACGGGTGCATGAAAGATGCTCAGCAACGCTAATCATTAGAGAAATGCAAATCAAAACTACAATGAGGTACCACCTCACACCGGTCAGAATGGCCATCATCAAAAAGTCTGCAGATAATATACACATGTATAACTGAATCACTTTGCTGTATGCCAGAAACTAACACAACACTGTAAATCAACTAGACTTCAAATAAATAATAAATAAATAATGTCTCGACAGCAGATTTCTTTCAGCTGAGTGTAACTCAGAGGTCAGGGACTTGAACCGATCCTCACAGACTGATGGGCAGCCTGGGTGAGGGGTGCGGTGAAAACAAGGCTCTCTCCATCCCCACCCTTTGTTCACATGCCCCAGGTCCCTGCAAGGCTAAGCACTGGCCAGCCTCACTAAGGTGGTGAGTGTGACACGCGTGCTCTCTTATTCCTGCCCCTTAACACTTGGTCTCTTTAAAAGAGACTCCCTCCACCTCCTGAGACCTCAGTGAGTTTCTCAGCCTTGGCTGCACATCAGAATGACCTGGGGAGCCTTGACGAAGGACTGGCGCCTGGCTCCACCCCAGAGACCCTGAGTTAACAGCTGTGGGATTCGGGCTGGGTGCTGGGGGTTGTACACACTCTACAGGTCTAGCCAGAACCTCAGCATGTGGCTTCATCTGGAACTAGGGTCTTTGCAGATGTAATTAGTTTGCAATCAAGATGGGAGCACACCCGATTGCATGGGGTCGGAGGGCGTTACATCCAATGAGAGTGTCTTTGTATAAGAGACAGAAAGGGGCACATAGAAACGCAGAGAAGTCGCTGTGAAGACATAAGCAGAGGTTGGAGGGATGAACCCACAGCCGAGGAATGACAAGGATTTCCAGCAACCACCAGAAGCTGGCAGAAAGCATGGGATGGTTTCTCCCTCAGAGCCTCCAGAAGAAACCAACCCTGACAGCATCTTGCTTTCGAGCTTCTAGCCACCAAAGCTGTGAGAGAATAAAGGCCTGCTGTTTTAAGCCCCTCGATTTGTGGCACTTGGTTACAGCAGCCCCAGGAAATGAATGCACCAGTTGACCATCCTATGTGGTCAGGCTGGCAACACCGGCCTTTCCAATGGAAGAGACCCCCAGCTGCCCGTCTGGGGGTCTGCCCATCATCCCGGCAAGAATGTCCCTGGCTGAGCAGAGAGGAATTAGAAGCCTGGAGCTTGATTTTTGGTCTCTAATTTCTTTGACTTTTAACTCACAAGGGCAAAATATTTAATTCCAACTTTGATTCCATTGGACTTCTACTGCTTTGAAGTTTAGCTTGTAAGAGGGTTTAATCTTCTGGCTTTATTTTATCCCCAGGAACTTCTTAATGAAGAGAGGGTCTATATTTACATAGGGGGTAACTTATTACCACCTGTTAACTTTTGGAGTATCTTTAGGATGTCATTGGATCCCCATGCAGAACCTCTGATAGGTGATGTTGAACACAGGGCTAGATCTGAGTGTGTGGCCTTGGGAGAGAAGTGACCTTGCGTTGATTTAACTCAGCTGATGTCTGAGCTATTCGGGGGCGGAGTCTGTAGTGCCATCTAAGTTCCTAAGAGAATCCATAAAAGACCAGCGCCTGGTGTAGGGGGAGCACCCCGCGAGGGTGGGAGCTGACATGCCCTGAGGGACTGCTGGTCCCCTCCCCTGAGATGGGGCTTGGCCTCGGTCGTCCATTGGCCCAACAGGTGAGCCGGGCAGCTAAAGAGCACAGTCACCTGGGAGAACCCCTCTGGCTCTCTAGAGGAGGGGCTTTCCCAGAACCCTCCAGACTTCCCACCGCCCCACACACCCAGCATGGGAGCAAGGCCTGCCGGCAATGCACCAGCCCTCAGTGCCAGGAGCCACCCTGAAGCAACTTGCCTGACGTCTTCTATGCCCCTGAGAGTCTGTCTTCCCATCCCCCCACCCAGCCCAGCTCGAGGCGGGACAGGGGGAGGCCTGTCAGCTGCACACTTGCTCCCTGCAGGCAGGGAACCAGCAGGCCATTCCTGAACCTGGTCTTGTCAGTGACAAAGGTGTTATCAAGGTCTCTATCTGCTGATCGTTTTGTCTTAGTTTATTATTATTCCGAAATCGGGTGGGAGGGGAGTGCCACTTGTTGACCCTGAAAGCAAACATTGCTGACCCTTCCTGAGGGCTGGCTGGGCACCGGGCTCTGCGCCAGGACATTACAGGAATGTTCAGTATTGTTGTACTGAGTGTTCACTACAGCCTCAGGGAGGAGACGCTCTATCTCCATGCACAGAGGCACAGAGAGGCACAGAGTCACAGAGAGGCTGACCAGGAGCCGGAGAGATGAGACTTGAACCCAAGCAATTTGACCCCGAAACCCTAAAGTCAATGGAAGAAAAGCAAATGTGACTTATTGTTACCAAAGGGGAAAGGTGGGGGGAGGGATAATATAGGAGTATGAGATTAACAGATACATATTACTGCATATAAAATAGATAAACAACAAGGACTTCCTGTATAGCACAGGGAACTGTATTCAGTATCTTATAATAACCTGTAGTGGAAAAGAATCTGAAAAGAATCACTTTGCTCTACACCTGAAACTAACACTACATTGTGAATCAACTATACTTCAATAAAAAATAAAATAAATACATATATATATATAAATAAAAAGCACATGTGGACAATACCAAAACCATGTTGACAATATATTATACATATAAAATACATATGAACGTGATAAACTCATTATGTATGCATGAGTATATACAAACATACATTCACGTATGAGTTCATGAGTGTGAGTATATATACGTGAGTATGATGTATATGAGTATATATACTCACAAGTCTTGATACATATGTGCCATATATATAGTAAATGTGTGTGTATATGTGTATGTATCCAGCAATTTCTCTTATAAGAATTTATTATAGGGGCTTCCCTGGTGGCGCAGTGGTTGAGAGTCTGCCTGCCAATGCAGGGGACACGGGTTCGAGCCCTGGTCTGGGAGGATCCCACATGCCGCGGAGCAACTAGGCCCGTGAGCCACAACTACTGAGCCTGCGCGTCTGGAATCTGTGCTCCTCAACAAGAGAGGCCGCGATAGTGAGAGGCCCGCGCACCGCGATGAAGAGTGGCCCCCGCTTGCCGCAACTAGAGAAAGCCCTCGCACAGAAACGAAGACCCAACACAGCCAAAAATAAATAAATTAATTAATTTTAAAAAAAAGAATTTATTATAAGTGCCGTATAAACAGATATGCATAAGGCTGTTCAACGCAGCTTCTTTATAATAACAGAAAATAGAAATGATATGAATAACCAAAACAGTAGTTGACTAATTAAGTATACTACAATAGAGTCATATAACAGTAAATGGCTTTTTTAAAAGACATACAAATAAGAAAAATGGAAGAGTAAACAACAGCAATAAGGTCTGAAATTTGGGAAGCAGAGCAATGAGTAAAATAACGTGACAGCTAAGAACCTTAAGCAGACCATGAGGAGGCTAAGGACCAAGGAGCAGAGTCCCCCAGAGGTCTAGGAATTGCGGTTAGTGAGGGGTGGCGTAGAGCTCAACCAGGAAGAGCTGAGTGCGAGTTCAGGTAACCCCTCCTCTCAGCAGAAGAAATGCCCCTTCCCACCCCCTGCAAAGCCTGGAAGTAGACCCTCTGGAGAGAGGGAAGGCAATGGCCTCTGGACAGGGTGCCCAGGCTCCACCAAGGGCAGGGCCCTCCACCAGAGACAGGGAAGTTAAGCGTGTGTTTGCCTCATGGATGCTGAGACCCCTTTCTTCCAACAACTCCAGGCAGGATGCTGGCAGCAGCGTCTCCTCTGGAAAAGGCCAACAAGGATATCAACATCAGGAATTCCCAACTATATACACAGCCCAGCCATCGGAGGAAATTGACAAGGTCAGAAGATTGGGATCCAGTTTTGCAAAAGGAGTGAAGAAGTGACCATGGAGGACAAGCTATTGGCCTTTGTGTGGCTCTTGGGTCACATCTGCCGCCCTGACCACAAACAGTGGCCAATTTGAAGTTCCCAAACTGAACACGATGAAAGCCAGACAGAGGAGATAGGATAGACGGAATGTTCCATAAACACTGGTGAAAATTACACCGTATCTAGGGACACAGCCCAGAGAGAGACACGCTGCCGGGGAGCAAAGATAAGAGCAAAACCGTTGGCCTGTTAGCACAGGAAACAGCAGGTGTTGGTGACAAAGCCCCAGAATTAAAGGGGCCAGAGTGCAGAAGAAACACGGCAAGCGTGTGCTTTCAGGGAAATTCATCGCAGATCTCAGAAGGAAAGAAACACGTCAAGGGAACAAGTACCATAACTCCACTGGACCAGAGGGCAGCGGGGGAAAGAATTTGGGATTTGTGGAGAAGAGATAAAAAAAAGATCTTCCTAGTTTCAATTACTAATTGTGACATTCTGCATTTGTTTTGTATGCATCAGTTTGGGGTTTTTGCAACCAAATGAATAGCCCTGATCACAATCACCGGGGGGCCCAGGAATGCTCTTCGGGAGCCCTGGGAAGACGTAGTTGGGCACAGCCTAGCTGTTTGTGACCAGGAAAGATGGCCGAGCCACACCTAGCACCAGAGATCTGCCTCATGACAGCGGAAGCAAATATTCAAACAGTGGAAGCCGGGGTTATAGGGTGTTGTGGGTTTAATTGTGTCCTCTCAAAAAATAGGCTGAAGTCCTAACCCCAGGTACCCATGAATGTGACTTTATTTGGAAATAGGGTCTTTGCAGATGTAATTAAGATGTAAGCTAAGTTGAGGTTATCCTAGAGTAGGGTAGACCCTTAATCCGATATGACTGGAGTCCTCATAAGAAGCGGGCAAGAGACACAGACACACACACGCAAGGAGAAGGCCATGTGTCGACTGAGGCAGAGATGGAGTGACACCTCCCCAAAACAAGCAATGCCACGGATGCTGGCAGAGCTAAGAGAGAGGCACAGAGCTGATCTCTGAGCCTCCAGAAGGGACCAACACTGCTGAAACCTTTGAACTGGGACTTCTACCTCCAGAACCATGAGAGAATGAATTTCTGTTGCCTCAAGCCACCCAGTGCGTGGTGCCGTGTTTCAGCAGCCCCAGGAAACTAACGCGAAGGGGTTCAGAGGTGCACCCGGAACCAGGACTAGAGTCCATGTCTCCTGACCTGCTTCCCTCCTCCTGCCTCTGCTCATTTGGGAGATTGTTATCAATACAGAACAATGGCTCCACTTGAGAGAAAATCCTGAAACACATGGATTTAGAGAATTGAATATAAATGCAGCCGGGCTCTGGTGTTCCAGCATTGACGAAGCCATCAGCCTTCGGCTAGAGATTACTGGTACTTAAACCCAAGACCAAAAGCCCTCCAACCTGATTTCCAAGATTCAGTACTGGCACAGAGGAAAATGAGCCTTCGCTTTTCGTCGGTGAGGAAAATCTCTCTGCTCAGAAGCAATTGAAGAAAATGAATGTGGAACCGGATGATACCTATTTCCCAAAGCCCCTTTTTTACCTCTTAACTGTGCTCTGCTGTTCTTCAATAAAGGACAATTAGGCCCATTATGGCCGTGTGGTCCCTAAATAGCCACGGGTCTGCGGAATTTGTGCACTGTGGAGCACAAATTGGTCTTCTTTAAATTTCTTATTAATTAGAGTCCTCTTATCTGAACACAGCATAATTTCTGCCTGTTCCCATGGGGAGCCCCTGTAGCTGTGCTAAGCACCGCCGGGCATCTCTGCTGTACCTGATTCGCTGGGTTGGCCCCCACCCAGCTGCAGCTCCAGCCTGGTAGGATGCCTGCGGTCATGTGCTCGCTGGGGAACTGGAACGGAGGATAATTCTGCCAGAGACAGAGAAAGGCTCCCCAGTAGCACCAAAAAATGAAAGAACTTTTTAAATTTATTTTTTAATTGAAGTATAGTTGATTTACAATGTTGTGTTAATTTCTGCTGTACAGCAAAGCGTTGGTGGGAATGTAAGTTGGTATAGCCACTCTGGAAAACAGTATGGGAGATTCCTTAGAAAACCAAAAATAGAATTACCATATGATCCAGCAATCCCACTCCTGGGTATATATCCAGACAAAACTCTAATTCAAAAAGATACATGCACCCCTATGTTCACAGCAGCGCTATTCACAATAGCCAAGACGTGGAAACAACCTAAATGCCCATCAACCGATGAATGGATAAAGAAGATGTGGTACATATATACAATGGAATACTACTCAGCCGTAAAAAAGAACAAAATAATGCCATTTGCAGCAACATGGATGCAGCTAGAGATGATCATACTAAGCAAAAGGACTTTATAATGGATATTATTGCCTGCCAACTCTTTTTATTTTTTTAATATGTATGTATGTTTGTACGTATGTATGCATTTATTTATTTATTTCTGGCTGCATTGGGTCTTTGCTGCTGCACACGAGCTTTCTCTAGTTGCAGAGAGTGGGGGCTACTCTTCGTTGTGGTGCACAGGCTTCTTGTTTCAGTGACTTCTCTTTTTGTGGAGCACGGGCTCCAGGCACGCAGGCTTCAGTAGTTGTGGCGCACGGGCTCAGTAGTTGTGGCTCGCAGGCTTATTTGCTCCACAGCATGTGGGATCTTCCCAGACCAGGGCTCAAACCCATGTCCCCTGCATTGGCAGGCAGATTCCTAACCACTGGGTCACCGGGAAAGTCCCCAACCCTTTTTAATTTCTCTTTTTATTTTACCATTGTCCTGGTACTTTGTACTAAAATAATCTTAAGACACATACTGTATGATATCACTTATATGTGGAATCTAAAAGCTACAACAAACTAGTGAATGCAACAAAAAAGAAGCAGACTCACCAATATAGAGAACAATCTAGTGATTACCATTTGGGGGAGGGGAATATAGGGATGGGGGAGTGGGAGGTACAAACTATTGGGTGTAAGTTGGGCTCAAGGATGTGTTGTACAACATGGGGAATATAGCCAGTATTTGATAATAACTGAAAATGGAAAGCAACCTTTAAAAATTGTATTAACATTTTTAAAATTAAAAATAAAATAATCTTAGGAGCGCTGAGAAAAGAACTAGGGTGTGTTAAAAGGTTGAGAGGGAGAGGGGAAAGGAAATTAGAGAAGGTTCAAAGCAGTGGCAAGAGGGGCTAAGCGCCATGCATATGATGTTTCTTTCTGTGCTGTCTTAGAATTTCAGGGAAGGTCCCATTCCTGAGGACAGTAGGCAATAAATAACTTCAGGTTCTAATATAGAGCCTCAAGACACATCCGCACGGGACTTATCCTGAGTTGACCAAGCACGCTCCGTAATCCTCAAACCTACTGGAAGGCTATCTCAGCACAAACTAGAGCTTATCGGAGATCATGGGTGGCAACGGAGCAGAGCCAGCCCGTGGGGTGGGGGAGGGGCTAAGGTGTTTCCCATGGCTCCCCTCCAACCCCCAAAGGCTCCAAGAGACCCCTCCTTAGAGACTGTTGGTGCCTGTGTCTTTCTCCCACCTGAATGGCAGCTGAGATGCAGAAACTCACTGCCATCCTGCTGCCTGAGCTGAAGCTTAGAGGGAGGGGGGCGCTTGGGAACACTGGGGGCCGCTCCCCACTGGAGGCTCCAAGGGTGGGGACCTGACTGGACCCCCTGGGAGAGAGGGCGATCATACAATAGCACAGACCCCAACACGGATGTGGTACAAATGCATGAGTTTCCTCTGGGCCAAGGGGATGCTGAAAAGATAGCCTGATGATAGAACTGACTTTATGGGAACCCACCCAAGAGGGTGACCTTCAAGACCAAGGGGACCTTGACTGTAAGAGGCTGTGGGGTGGACCCCTGGGGAAGGAGCTGAGGAAACTTGCAATAAGTCAGTCAGGGAACAGCCCGTCCAAAGAGCTGATACCTCGAGTGCGACAAAAGAGCCGATGTTTGGACAACTGTCATGACCAAGAGTTTTGTGAGAGGCTCAGGATGGACAAGGAATAACTGCTGTTTGGGATGAGAGGGCCCAGAAATGTATAGCTGAAAGTGCTGAAACCAGCCCTCACCCACATCCTCATTTGCCATGAGCTGGCTCCCAAAAAATCTTTGGAAAATCTGTGTGTGTGTGTGTGTGTGTGTGTGTGTGTTTGTGTGCATGTGCATTTTAGTTCTTAAAATCTCACATGTCAATCCTTTAACTATTTTTCCCCTGTTCTCCACCATCACTGTTAGATTAGACATTAAATGTTAAGTATTATAGTCAAAAACAGAATGGGACAGAAAAATGTGGGAATGAATTGCCATCTTCTATGCAAAGGCTAACGAATAGATGTTTCTGTTAAGTAATCCTGATGCTCTGAGATACTGTAACTAGAGAAGCTTTCTAAAAGCTCTTTGCAGATATAAAGGTTCTGGGTAATCAATGGAGCCAAGCAGAGTGTCCAAAAGTAGATGCAAGTGCACACAGGAATTGAGCATATGATAATGGTGACATTTTAAATCAAGGGGAAAGGATAGGTTCAGCAGATGACATTGAGACACCTGGTTAGGCATTCAGGAGGAGAGGGGAAGTGATCCTTCCTGCAATCTTAACACCAAAATAAATTCTGGGTATGTGGTTTGCAATACAGTAGCCACTGGCCATGTGTGGCTATTTAAATATAAGTTAATTAAAATTAAATAAGAGTAAATACTCATTTATTCGATCATATTAGCCACATTCCAAGTGCTCAAGAACCCTATGTGGTTAGTGATTACCATTGGACAACACAGACCATATTAATCATCCTAGAAAGTTCTGTTGAACAAGGCTGCTCTAAACGGTTCAAGTGTTTAAATGTAAACCTGTTAAAGCACTAGAAGAAAAATAAATAGAAATTTTATAATCTTGAAATCAGGAAATTCCCTGGCAGTCCAGTGGTTAAGTCTCTGCGTTTCCAGTGCAGGGGGCAAGAGTTCAATAATCCCTGGTCGGGGAACTAAGATCTCACATGCTGTGCAGTGCAGCCAAAAAAAAAAAAAAAAAAAAAGGAAGAAGAAGAATTATCTAAAAACAGCCCCAAAACCTGGAGACCAGAGAAAAGTGGCTCCAAACGCTAAGAAAAATTTTTTAATGTTCTCTGTATGAAAAATAATCTCATAACCAACGTTAGCGAAAAATTGGGAAAGATTTATAACCCATAAGCAGATAAAGAGCTAATTTGCTTAATAAAATAATAAGAGAAAGACAAATACCCAACAGAAAAATATGCCAGGGTCCAGGCATCTTATAGAACCGAAGATATAAATGGCCAATAAATATATGAAAATATGTTTAGCCTCACTCATAATGAAGGAAATGCAACTTAAATAATGATGATACCATCATTAAATAATGGAAGAGGCCACTTTTCAACTATTAATTGGCAAAAATTTAAAAGTTTGCGTGCATATCATGAGCTAGAGTGTGGAAAAATCTAGTGGGTTCATACATTGTCGGTAGAAGAATAAACTAAAGCAACCTCTTTGGAGGCAGTTTGTCAGTAGAAATCTAAATTTAAAATGCACATTACCTTTGACCCAGTATTTCCATCATTAAGAATGTACCCTACGAATAAACTTGCAAATGTGCACAAAGTTATGTGCACAAAATGGTTACTTGCAGCATTATTTATTACAACAAAACAAACAACCTCAATATCTATCAAATGGCCTATTAACTGTGCTGATAAAGATCCCAAGCTATGTCAATATAATTAAGTGAAAAATGTAACACTAGGACAGTGCACGGTAGGATCCTGATTTTGTTTTGTTTTGTTTTAAGATATGCAGAATATATGTATAGATGCTGCATATGTGCAAATATGCATAGACATAAGGGTACACAAGAATCTGCTAATAATTACTCCCAATGAGTGGAACTAGTGGATGGGGCATAGTTTTATTTTTCTCTTTTGACCTTTTTGTGGCTGTTTGTTTTGTTTTACCTTTTGCATTCATTTGTTTACATTAGAAAGGAAATAGTTTCAAAAATTGATAAAGGTGCTGCATAAGTGGAAAATACTCATCACTTCCTACCTAAATTCAATTCCAAAAGGACCATATTTACCCAAGTCATGTAGACAAAGGGACTAAGGCGGGTTTGGGGGCTGCGAGATGAAACTCGGCCCCAGCGCACATTGAAAGCAGGAGTACCCGGTCCTGAGGGCTCAGTGCCAAAACGCCAGGCTAGGTATCACCTGACTCAAGCTACCAGACACTCAGCAAGAGGATCCAGCTCTGACTCAGAGAAGGATCTGGTTCCAGGGGATTTTGTCATCAAGAGCAAATCATGTGACATCCCAGTGAGAGAAACGGCCGGCCATTGTAAAGCTGTGGAAAAGTGAAGTTGGTCTTGGCTCCTGGCTTCACGGAGGTTTTTCTATTAACCAGAGGGGAGCCCAGGTGTGAGGTTAATGGCAAGATGCAAAGGAGGCTGTCGGGCACTGCGGTGACAGTTTACATAGAGAGGAGGACACAGTTGCTGTGACAAGTGGGTGTTCTATTAGAAAACAGAGCCCCGGGGATGGCATGGAAGGCCTCCTGTGGGTCTGGAAACTCAGCCTCAAGGGGACAAGCAGGCTGGGAGGGGAGGCACTGCCGAGGGTGGAAGCTGACAAGTATAAGCCTTGTTTTGTTCTCTGTAGAAAAAATGAAACGGCAATAAGGGAAAATGTCTAAATTTTTCAAATTCCCTAACATCCCACTGCCGTAAATTAACTCATTCGATGTTGACAAATTCTCTTTCTCTCTTCCTTCACATAGACGCATATGTTTCACATTTCTAATTAAAACCTACACAAAATGTATCATTTTTCCTTTTTAAACCATATAATATAAAATGTATCCTGTACATCTCTATGTTGCCCAAGTTGACACCCTGTTCTACTGTTGCCTAGTCTACATGGTGGAATACATTTGACTTGATAACCTGAAAGACACTACTCCAATAAACTTCTTCAATGTATACAGTTTTTTCCTCCTGTTAAATTACTCCCTAAAAATACTCAGGACTGAAATTATAAGACCAAAGACATAACATTTTTGCAAAGTGTTGCCACATTGCTTTCCAGATGGGATATAATAGTATTCAGTGCCTATAAGTTGCTAGACAGGGATGGAGCCACAAAGCCAGGAACACAGTAGCTGTCTTAGTCAGCTGGGGCTCCTATAACAAAATACCATAGACTGGGTGGCCTAAAAAATAGAAACTCATTTCTCACAGTTTTAGAGGCTGGAAGTCCAAGATCAGAGTGCCAGCACAATTGAGTTCCAGTGAGAGCTCTTTTCTTGGCTTGCTGATGGCCACCATTTTTCTGTCCTCACATAGTGGAGATACAGAGCTCCCTCCCTCTTCTTATAAGGCCACCGATCCTATCGGATTAGGATCCCATCCTTATGACTTCATTTAACCTTAAGCCTCCTAAAGATCCTATCTACAAATACAGTCACACTGGGGGTTAGGGCTTCAACACATGAATTTTGGGTGACACAATTCAGTCTGTAGCATCAGCCTTGCCCACTAGGGAAATTCCTGGACCATTTGAGCCCAGCTCTATCCGAGGATACCTGACCACACCAACCCTTTCTCTGGAGAAAATCCCGAGTGTCATGTGTGAGAAGAAAACAAGAGCTCTGCACCTTTAACAGAGTTTTGGGGACAGTCAACAAAACAGAGGGACAGGGAAGGCTAGATTTCCATAGTGAAACCTGGAAACTGATTCCAACCTGCTTTGTTTGTGATAGATGAGCATTGGATATGAGCTCAGCTGAAGCGAATTGGGAATGAGGTTTCTACATTCCAGACTGAACCTGACACTCAGCAGTCCGCTCTCAGGTTCTCCCGTCTCCAATCTTTCGGACCTTAGGTTGATCTGATACCACCACCAGGACCTTCCAGGCTTCCATGGGATCCTGGGATAGCATCATGAAGACAGGTGTGTTTGGTTAGAGGATCTCTAAAAGCATTTTTGGCCCCCAGACAGCTCCAGCGTCTTGGAGACAGGTGATACAAGAGCTCAGGCTGAACTCAAAGGAGTCAGCTTCACAAAGATTAATGTTGCATCAGCTTTTCCAGACTCCGCCCAGTTCAGTTCCTATCCCCCCTCCATCACCACGATAAAACATATCACACAAGCTGGGCTGTTCCTTTCCAGGCAAGATGGAAAAGTGTGCTGCAAACGTGCCCTTTGCCTCATATTGTCCTCTGTAGGACCCTCCATACCTCCTGGCCAGTCAGCCCTGTACAACCCCTTGGGGATCAACATTTTGGCCATAGGGTTTCTTCTGCCCCCCCCAACCCAGAACTGCTGCACGAGGCTGTATGAGCTACTTTCAGTGCAACACTAGGACCCTTGCTCCTACCCCCTCATACACACCTGTACCTGTGGGAGAACCCTGAGTGATGCTGCATGCTCCCCCCCTACCCCGGTCTCAACACCCCCTCCATCCAAAAAGAAATCCACATCTGGATCCAACACACGTGCAAGTAATGTAGAATTTACTGATTTCCATGGAAAGGAAAGAATGCCATATAGGGGGAAAAATGCATGTCATACAGTAAAACTTAATGCAGTTTCTGCATTAGTCATGTTAATTTTCTCTCTAGGTTTTAGAACAGATTACCTATTGCTGAGCCTCTCACTCTCCCCATCTCTTCCCACAGAGCCTTGAAATCACCTTCTATCCTCCAAGGCTTTTCAATTATTCTTCTGCAAACATTTACTTCCTTTCTTCAAAACAAACAACCCAGTCATTCGCCAAAACTTGAGCAGATTCTGCTCCTCAAGACTAGACCTTCAGGTCATCTTTCCCCTGAAGGTCAAGGTCAAAGAGAAGTTCAGGTGCTACAGGGTAATCAACACATAAACCTGAGGGAAAAGAAAATGGAAATCTGGCCTAGACACTTGGGCTGAAGAAGACACTGAAGCTGATGTAAAGAGCAACTCACCTCAAGTCCACTGGAGCACACACTTGGAATTAGTTAATTAGTGATGAGAAAGTATTTGCTTACTGACAGCTCTGAGAAGGAAGTGAGTCTCTTTTATTTACCATCGTGTCCCAAATCTCCATTACGCTGACCGCCTTGCACAGAGTAGGTGCTCTGTAAACATTTATTGGCTGGTTGACTGGTCCCATTTTATGCTAACCCCAATAGAGCCTATGCATGCATATATTTTGAAAAATAAAATAAGATTTTAGAGGGCACATTTAACCTAACTCAGTTAGACATACTTTGAGTTTGAGAAGAAATGTAAAAGGGCATTAAACATTATAATTGCATGTGTGTAAATTAAATTAGTAACTGATGTTACTAATAAGATTGAGGGTGTTACTAATAAGATTCCCAGAAACATAATTATAATACCGTATGCAGTAGGTGTTTTAGTGGCTCCATTTTATAGATGAGAAAACCAAGGCCCAAAGATGGTAATGAATTCACCTAAGTCATTTAGTTAACAATAGCCAGAATTTGAATTAAGTGGACTGGTGTATGTGGGTTCTATCTGTGGTTAGATTGAGTGGTTCCGGGAGAGGGCTCTGGACCAGATATTTTCTCCTACTGCTACATCTGCCATTGTTTTCTGGGTGACTTGAGACTAGCTTTAAGCCTCTGTTTTCTCATCCATAATGAAGAGCCATCTGGAGGTGCTGTGCACGGTTCTGGCATGGTGACATCACAAGCACAGGGCTGGTCATCACTTCCAGGAAGAGTGGTTTGACAGAGAGTGAGCCCGCACGTGGTCCAGAATGCTGCCGAGACACAGGTGGGTGAATTGCCCGGGGCCAGAATTGCTGCCAGAAGCGAAGGACTGTGAGATTCTACTCCAGGTCTGGGGGAAAGAATTGGATAGAACACCTACCTCACCCCACTTAGGATATTTCACCCTATAAACCTGGCGGTGACTTTGTGCTTCTAATAACCAGGCGGGTGATAAGTGGGATAATGGCACAAGCAGGCCCTTTGGAGTCCCAGAGAAATTAGCTTTTTGAGGGAAATACAAAGGGATTGCATTCATTTCTAAGAAACTTCTAGAAACTGCTTGGTTTTTACATATAGTATGGGCTTCCTTAAACAGGTCTGTGATCTAAAATATTTTAGAGAGAAGTTTAATAGCAAGGATTAGAAGAGCAACCACAAAAATGTTTCCATTAACAGCTATGAAGTTGTAAGACCCCATTCCCATACCATCCTGGTTAACCAGAGATTTTTGATGGACCAGGTATACTACATCCTGACTATACCTTATGAGACTGGCAGATGAGACCAACGGCTCCACCTGGAACTTGTAAGTGCAGAACCTCAGGCCTTACCTAAGATCTGCTGAATCAGGACCTGCAGATTTAATAAGACCCCAGGTGATTTGTGTGTATATTAAAGTTTGAGAAGTGCTGGCCTACAGGTCCTCTGGTCCATCTGATATTTTTCAAGCAAGGAAGCGGAAGCCCAGGCGAGGAAGTTTTTACTCCAGGTGACAGGAAGGTGGGGGGGGCTGTGACAGGGAAGCCCCAGAGCCCCCATGCCCAGCGGAGGCTCGTCCCTACTCCTTCCTCTGCCCCAGCGCCCCCCACCACTCCACCCCCCAGTTATGAGACTCTCTTCTCCATCCCCTTGCCCCAGAGATGGATGGAGGATGGGCCAGCTGTGTGGCCCCTTAGAGCAGCACACAGCCAGGGACACAAAGCACCCCTGCAAGAGAAAGGAGCTGGAGGATGCATGCCTCCCAGAATGCTCTCAGGGTGTGCACAGTGTGTGGAGAAGGATGTGGGCACCACGGCTGGTACCTTTCCCTACGCCCGAGGCTTGCCTCCCAAACCCACATGTGGATTTTCCCTGTGGGAACCTGAGATCTCTTTGACCACAGAATGTGCTAGGTTTGAAATGTCAGGGAACTGATGCCTCAGAAGACAGCCCTTCATGAATGAATTGGTGGGTAAATACCTTGACTTCCTCACCTGTGGTGGACAAGGACCACTTTGGGGTGACCCCATGCAGTCTTCTAGAGGACCTGGGCAAAGAAGCCCCCATTGCCCTACAGCAACACCCTTCTCAGGAGCACACCCTAAGCTGGCTTCCTCCCTTTCCTTATCTTACTTCCCAGCACCCCTTCTGGGGATTCCTGGGATCACCTCCCAAATCAGCTCCTTGCCCTTGAATCCTCTCAGAGTCTGCTTCTGAAGCAATCCAACTGGACTGAGATGAGAAGCCCAAAGATGGTCACCACACTTCACTGTAGGGAGGGTGGTTTCCTCCAGAACTTTGGTTCTGTGAATCAGTGATGCAGGTTTGGGGCAGAGCTGAACTGCCGTGGAGAACGGGGACCAGGGCTGGCTTGAGCTACCCCCAAGACACCTTTCTCTTTACATTCCTGGAACAGCCTAGCTTCACATCTATGTACATTAGATACTCAGTGAATATTGGTTTGATAGGCACCAAATTATTCTCCTTCCAGGCCACCCACCAAGCTCTGTCCAGCTTTGTGTGATACTCAGTAAGGTGTGTCTTGGTTTCATAACTGCTTCAAAGACTTGTTTGGTAAAACATCACCAGTGAAATTGAGAAAAGAGTTGCCAAAGCTTGGTGTGTACTGTTTGCATATTCATGAAGTTCCTATGCACTCAGTCCCATGGGCATCAAAATAAAGGCTCTGTATTCACTGTGCTACTCCTTCATTATGTATTCAGAGGTCGCCCACAGAATAGCTGTAGCTACAAGGGAGTCCAGATTAAGGACTCTCTGACTTTTCCCCAGCATTTCCCCTGCTCTGTTACGACTAGAGGTCTGCTGTTGACTCATTTGCGTAGGTTAAAAGGCAGTTGTGCAAACAACATTTTTTCAGATTTTCTTCAAGCATGAGAAAGGTCAATGAGATAAGATGATTAAAATGTTTTTTCGATTAGGAAAAAAAAAAATGTCTGCTGTTAAGGCCACACCTTTCAGAAGCCCCTCTAAAATCAGGCCGGACCCTCTAAAACTTGCGCAGGGGTCAGCAAACTCTTTCTGCAACGGGCCCAACAGTAAGTGTTTTAGGCTTTGCAGGCCTCAGGTCTCTGTCCTAACTACTCAGCTCTGTGGTGTGAAAGCAGCCAGTCACAATGTGCAAACGTATGGGTGTGCATGTGTTCTAATAAAACTTTATTTAGACACCCAAATTTGAATTTTATTTACTTCCAAATGTTATAAAAATAGTCTTCTTTTGACTTTTTAAATAAAATGTGACAATGATTCTTACCTCATAGGCCATCTGGCCTGCTGGCTCTCTTTTGCCAGCCCCTAACCTGGTGTTCTGTCACCCACTCTCCACTCTTGGTGGAGGGAAGGAGGGAAGGAAAATATAATAGAACCGGAGAGAGGTGTTGGGAAGGAAAGCAAATTTCCCCTCTGCCCACATCATCCCTGTGCCCCATCTTCCATGTCTTGTAGAACAAAAACACCCCAAGTAGATAAGGCCTACAGATGATCATGCAGAAATGTCATGGGTCTAGGAAGTTTTTAAGTACCTAGAAAGTTTTTTGACATCTTGTACTGATGTGTCTTGCTTCTTAAGTAACACCCATGCCCCAAACTGAATCTAATGGGGAAGCTTGCATGTTAATAAGATAAAAGTGAAGCTTTTATGTAAAGGGAGTCAGTGTTGGGGGTGAGGGAGAACCCCATGCACTCACATCCCACCCCCGCAGCGAGCCGGCTTCCTTAGGGGGCTCCAAGGAACACAATCGGATGACCACTGTCCTAAGAAGAGGAGGCAAGTCCGAACACCACTGCTGTTCCTTTTTCAAAGGCAGTCTTACATTCCTGGGATACACGCAGAAAGCTGGCCAGCATGCTGGATGCCAAGTGTGCCCTGGATCCCAGCCGGGCACATGCCAGGGCCTCCTCTACAGGGCAGACTCACACCCCGGGCAGAGTGTGACACACAGGAAGGGATTATTGTCAGGCAACATGTTGAGCTGGGTGGGTCACAGCTTAGCAAAGCATCGAATGACAGTCAAAACATGGAGCCTGGTGAGAACAGGAGAGACTGAAGTTAAGGCAGGGAAAATGCTCTTCCCTTCCACAGAAGCCATGCACGCTGATCTAGATCTGTTTGGTAATAGTCTCATCTTCCATATCACAGAAAATGTCTCTGTGATCACACATTCCCTTGTGGGTTTTGTTTGTTTGTTTTTGTTTTTTAATTTGGCCACACCGCACAGCCTGCGGGATCTTAGTTCCCCCATCAGGGATCGAACACAGGCCCTCAGCAGTGAAAGTGTGGAGTCCTAACCACTGCACCGCCAGGGAATTCCTCCCTTGTGTTTTTAAAATTAGAGATTCACTGTGGTTAGAAGGGAAACAGGTGTGCTCACACTCAGAAAACTGGGCTTTACCCTCCGGGTGTGTCGAGTCTGGCTGTAGCCTTGGGCCCGTCACCTCCTCCCTGACCCTCGGGCCTCTTGGGTGCACAGCATTAGCTGCCCTGTGATGTCTTTGAAGGTTAAATAAGGTGATGTCGACAGGTGCCCAGCCAAGGATTTAGCGACCTTTCGGTAAATATTTAAACTGAATCTATATTTGGACACCAAGTGAAAACTGAAGAACAGAAAAGCAGTCCTTTTGGGGGGCTGTTGTTTTGTATACTTTCAGAGGGTGCAGCAAAAGGAAGTTTACCAAACGTATTAAATCCTAAACTTTAACAAACCCCCCCGAAGATATTGTAACAAATAATCCATAAAACAAACAGATACAAAGCACAAGTGCAAAGATGTTTGCAAAAATACATGGCAATTGTGATTAGAAAAAAATAGTTGGTAAACATTACAGAAACCCTCCTTTCAGACGCCTCAACAGATCCTTTCTAAATCAGTTACTTGGTTTTCATATGATCTGGGAGAAGATTATATAATTTCAAAAGTGTCTGTAAACTACTCATTTGCATCTGATTTCTCAATGTCTAATTTGTTCATCAGCCAAAACTATATGTATAAAACCGGCTTTTTAATCAGCTCACAGAATGTGTAGAAGAAAATTAATCTTCCATTATATGAGAGAAGAATTCTTACATTCAGAATTATTATGCATTTTGCACTTGTTACAAGGAGGAATGATTTACAGAATTGTGTTAGCTTGTGTCTCTATAAACATCCACTTTAAAAACTGCTGCAAATCCAAGGCTGGTGTGCTGCATTTTCACACCCCCAGGAGCTGACATGAACTCGGAACAGAGTTTTCATGGCACACGCAGAAGAGGGCTTGAGCAGGTTGCTAGGAGAATAAGGCATCTTTGCCTTTTGTCCTCATTTGGAAAAGAGAAAAAGAAACAGTGGCTGGCTCCAAGGGAAAATTCTAGGGAAACCGTTCTTGTGTGGCTGTATTCCTATCAGGCAAGGGGAAGGAAATTTCCACCAAAGCAGTGGAATTTCTGCACTGGAGCCGGCCCCTCCCCCTGCTCTGGCCACCTGAGTCTTAGCCATATGCTGATACCCACGCTGTGTGGGCTCAGGAATTGGTAACTTTCACAGGGTCAGTTCCACTCCTGAGCTTGTTTTTAACAAGTAGTGCAGGAAGCAACTTCACCCACGGGGTCCTCAGTTTTTTCATTGGTGCACGAAAGGGACTCTGAGGTCTCTTCCGTAGTGTTGATTCTGTGACAATCTGAGACCAGACTTCTAACTACTTCTCTCCAGCACAAATCTTAGGAGCTGGAACCCTGGTCTGGAAGCAGACTGATCCTGGTGGAGTTGTTTCTCTCTGACAGCCATCAAAAGGACTTGCCCTGGGCTTCTCCGGTGGCGCAGTGGTTGAGCATCTGCCTGCCAATGCAGGGGACACGGGTTCGAGCCCTGGTCTGGGAAGATCCCACATGCCGCGGAGCAGCTGGGCCCGTGAGCCACAACTGCTGAGCCTGCGCGTCTGGAGCTTGTGCTCCGCAACAGGAGAGGCCGCGATGGTGAGAGGCCCGCGCACCGCGATGAAGAGTGGCCCCCGCTCGCCGCAACTAGAGAAAGCCCTCGCACAGAAACGAAGACCCAACACAGCCAAAAATAAATAAATAAATAAATAAATAAATAAATAAATAAATTTTTAAAAAATTAAAAAAAAAAAAAAAAAAGGACTTGCCCTGTCCAGCAATCCCACGTCTGGGTATATACCCCGAAGAATGGAAAGCAGGGTCTCCAAGAGATATCTGCACACCCATGTTCATAACAGCACTATCTACAGTAACCAAAAGATGGAAGCAACCCAAATGTCAGTCAGTGGATGAATGGATACAGAAAATGTGATGTACATTCATATATATATATACACACACACACACACACATACACATATATATATACACACATACACACATGCATGCATATCATTCTGCCTTAAAAAGGAAGGAAATTCTGACACATGTTGCAACATGGATAAACTTTGAAAACATTATGATAAGTGAAATAAGCCAGTCACAAAAAGATAAAAAACTGCATGATCCCACTTACAGGAGACACCTAAAATAGTCAGATTCACAGAGACAAAGGGTAGAATGGTAGTTGTCAGGAGCTGGGGGGAAGGGGGGAGGGGAAGTTGTTGTTTAATGGATATATTGTTTCAGTTTAGCAATTTGAAAAGAGTTCTGGAGACTGAATACATAACAATGTGAATATACTTAACACTACTGAATTGTGTACTTAAAATTGGTACCAAGGTACATTTTATGTTATGTGTATTTTACCACAATGGAAAAAAAAAAAAAAGACTTGCCTTAGGAGACCCCAAGCCTCCACCTAGGTTGGGGACCTTGTCTTGCCCACTTTGTCCTGGCCTTAAACAGAGGGGTCTGTGAACTTGGATGAGGAAGCATTTACATCTTTAATTTCACTAAGCTTTAATTAAAATGTGGTATTTCCTTCCATTACAGATGTAAATAATAAATCACAGAAGTATCAGCAGTATCTGAGACTTTGTCACTGAGAGAAATCAGATTCTTTCCTATCACAAATGTTACAAATTCCTTAAAATATTGTTTAGGTTTATCAGCAGTTCAAAGTTCTATTAGTAGACTGGCTGCTACATCTTGTTAATTAATATGTTAATAAAGAAGCACATATATTCCTATATCATAAACTGTTAAATATCTTGATAATTCTAATTCAATATAACTGGTTTCCTTCATAGTCCTATGTATTTTATTGAATGACTTTTAGAATATTAAATTAAATTTTAGATAAAAATGAGAAGAGCTCACAGTGCTTTAATGTTCCACAGAGAGGCTGGGTTTTTTGTTTTTGTTTTTTTGGGAGGCTGGTCACTAAGCATGTGTTGATGTGGATATATCTGAGGGACAGCCCATGATATATTTCACTGAAATATGCAAAGCCCGTGTCTGTTTCCGTTGTCCTGTCAGCATCAGTGGAAGGCACAATCAAGGCCCCCAAAGATGTCTGTGTCCTAATGCTGGAATCTGTGAAAACGCTACCTTAAGTGGCAAAAGGGATTTTGCAGATGTGATTAAAATAAAGATCTTGAGATGGGGAGATTGTCCTGGATCATCAGTGGACTCAAAGTAATCAATCACAAGGTCCTTTAAAGAGGGAGGCAGGAGGGTGGGAGAGAAATTTGAAGATGCTATGATACTGGCTTTGAAGATGGAAGAGGTGGCCACACACCAAGGACCGTAGGCAGCCTTCAGATGCTAGAAAAGCCACGCAAACAGATTCTCCCCCGGAGCCTCCAAAAGGAGTGCAGGCCTACGGACACCTTGATTTTAGCCGCACGAGACCCATTTCAGGCTTCTGTCTTCCAGAACTGAGATAATAAATAGGTGTTGTTTTCAGCCAGTAAGTTTGTGGTAATTTGTTGCAGGAGCCATGGGAATCAGATACCACATGGAAACTGCAGAAGAGTTATGCTTAGCAAAGACACCCAGAGAGAAGGCGGGGGTGGGGGGGTGAGAGGTTTCCTTGTATGTTTGTCCTTCGAGAAGTAGTACTTCCTTGCTGTCTTCACAAAACAACAAAAGTTTCACAGAACAACTGTTACCTTTAGACAGCACTCACCCCCACTACCTATGATGCACTGATATTCTATTCTATTTGTTCTATTCTGTTCTATTCTATTGTATTCTATTCTATTTGTTGATAAGATTGGTTTTGCAACCTCTTAAAGAATCGTGACCCATAGAATGCATCTCTGAATAACAATTACTCCTTAATTTAGGAAAATATGGTGATTTTGTGTGTGTGTGTGTGTCCCCAGACCTTTATCCAAAGGAGTAAAGTAAGTTTCATAAAGTGTCGTGGTTTGGGGCAAATTCCTTCCTGGTGATTCAAGACAACTGGGGCCGTGAGGAGAGGAGCAACTGGCCTCCAGAGAAAGGAGGGCTCGAGGGCAAAGGTCAGGAGTGAGAGCTCCACGTGGCAGAACCAAGACACTTTCCAGAAAAGTAACATTCAGGGTTCAGCTTCAATTTGCTCCCATCTACCCTGAACTCTGACTTACCCCGTCCCACTTTCTGTTGCCCCAAGCTTTCTAAGAGTCCTCAAGAACCGCACTCCCATTTCAGTGGCAGTTGGAGAAATAAAGCTTGGATTTCATACAGGAAACATTTTGCATTTTCAGTGGGATTTTGAAAATCTTGATAAAATCATATAGCATCCATTATTAATTTTAAGGATAGCCCATAAACATGGAAATCTTTTTTTTTTTAAATAAATTTATTTATTTATTTTTATTTATTTTTGGCTACGTTGGGTCTTCGTTGCTGCGTGCAGGCTTTCTCTAGTTGTGGCGAGCGGGGGCTACTCTTCCTTGCGGTGCGCGGGTTTCTCATTGTGGTGGCTTTTCTTGTTGCGGAGCACAGGCTCTAGGCACGTGGGCTTCAGTAGTTGTAGCACGTGGGCTCAGTAGTTGTGGCTCGTGGGCTCTAGAGTGCAGGCTCAGTAGTTGTGGCGCGCGGGCTTAGTTGCTCCGCGGCATGTGGGATCTTCCCGGACCAGGGCTCAAACCCGTGTCCCCTGCATTGGCAGGCGGATTCTTAACCACTGCGCCGCCAGGGTAGTCCCATGAAAATCTTTTTTAAATGACCTTGAGCTAAATAGTACTATTGCTCATTTTGTTTACTCTGCAGATTAGGAAGATATTCTTTTAACCCTGCAAATAAGCACTGACTGACCTAAAAATGTAAGTGCAAAAGAAATGAAGCCTTTAAAGACTGTGTTCATCTGTGTTTCTGTTTTCCATCCCTTTGCCTCAAGAGCTGTGGGGGCCTTTGGGGGGATTCTGAGCATGTTAGTAGTAGGTGACTTATCAGGTTACACAAATCTCATGAGTTTCAAAGGCTACCTGGTACTGAGGGGTGTGGGTGGGTCCAAGGCTGATTCTGGGAACCCAACATTTCTTTTGAAAACCCTTCTAGTTACGCATAGGTAGCTTCAAATGCAACTACTATTACACTTGACAACCCCAAATAGTAAACAACAAGTGCATACTGAACACTGGCAGCGTCTGTTAGTGTGTTATAGGCAGAATAATGTCCCCCCTCCACACCCCAAAGATGTCTAGGTCCTAACGCCTGGAACCTGTGGATATGTTACCTTACGTGGCAAAGGGGAATTAAGGTTGCAGATGGAATTAAAGTTATTAATCATCTGATCTTGAAATGGGGAAATGAGCCTGGATTATCAGGTGGGATCAATATAATCACAAAGGTTCTGACAAGTGGGATGAGGCAAAGGAGGGGGTCAGAGTGATGTGACGTGAGAACAACTCAACTCACCTTTGCTGGCCGTGAAATTGATGGAGGAGGGGGCCGCAGGCCAGGGAGTGCAGGCAGCCTTAGGAAACTGGAAAAGACAAGGAGGCAGATGCTCTGCAGAGCTTACAGAAAGGACCGTGATGTCGATGCCTTGATTTTAGCCTGATGAGACCCGTGTCAGACTTCTGACCTGTAGAACTACAGGATAACACATTGGTGTTGTTGGTGGCAGCAGTAGAAAACCAATGACTCTGTTTCAGAAGGTGAGTCATGGGCACCAGATAAGGGCTGCCTGGAGAGGACAAGCAGAGCTGATGGGGGAACTGGATTCTCTCTCAAGGGGGCCCTTATTCAGGGCAAATGTCAACAAATGATGAATCAAGAAACAAAAATGTCATATATTCTCACACACGTATCAAGATTCTCATACATTTGCACAGGTTCAAGGATCCCCTCTCCGTTAGTGTCTATTCCTGTAGAACAAGTCACTCTCAAATTTAGAGGCTTAAAACAACGATAATCGTTTATTATCTCTCAGAGTTTTGATAAGTCCAGAATTCAGACAAGGCACGAGAGAACAGGTTGTCTCACGCTACCTTACCTGGGTCTCAGCTGGAAGACTTGAAGCTTGGGAGTTAGAATCATCTGAAGGATCTTGTATTCACACGATCTTGTAGCCTCTCCATGTGGCTTGGGCTTCCTCACAACATGGTGGTCAAGGGCCAGTGAAAAGTGTGGAGGAGGGGTGAGAAAGATAAGACCAGTAGGAGGTGTATTGCTTTATATGAACCATCCTCAGAAATCCTGCATCACTGCTTCTGCTGCCCTTGATGGCTGGGAAAGTTACACGTACAGAAAAGGTGGACGCTGCCCCTCTATTTCTTCCCTTAGAGAAGTGGAGTAAGTCAGATCTGGATTATTTGCTTACTATGGCCTCGTGAACTTGGGAAAGTTGACTGTAGCTCTGATAGCAATAATAATCCAATGTTTTAGGTGTTATAATCTATCTTTTACAGAAAAGTAAACTGAGGCTTATAGAACTCCTTGTTCCATTGCTGGGATAATACCTGCAGTTGACAAAGCATTTGCCCACATACCTTATTCAGATGTTCACAACTGCCCTGTGAGATGTCACTGCTTTCTTCCCTGGGCCAAACAACTGAATGAAGAACACAATTTCAGCTAAAGGGCTCGATTACATGGCCAAGGATGGCGTGCTCCACTGCACTAATAGCCAGCTCTGCACTACCTTCCAACAGTAGGATTATACAGCCACACCTTTGCCACATAACCCTGCAGGGTCCTCTCATGGTGGGTGGGGTGTTCTTCCCTCCCCTATTCTGGGCACAGTCCTGTGACCTGCTTTGGCCATGGGGATGTCAGCAAATGTGAAGAGTGCAGAGGTTTGAAATGAGCTTGCCCAATGGGGCTTGTTCTCCTGAACTTTCCCCATCACTAAGAGACGCACATGCCTCCTGAAGTCCTGCAGTGCCAGGAGGAGAATGAGAGCTACGTGGAGTAGAGAGGCATGGCCCCGCAGAGCCCAGTCTAGATCAGCCTAGAGCTCAAACTGCAAAAATGCCAACACACTTTGTGTGTGTTCTGGTCCTCACCCCAGAGTCATTTCCTCAGAGAGCAAAATGCAAGATAAGGAAATTTTATCTTGGCCCTTTCTGAATTACCCCTCTTTCTGGTCCCTGCTCTCCTCTCCTGCCCTATGTGGCCCCTCCCCACCTCCATCTGGAGCCCAAAGCCTTCGTGAGATGCTAGTTCCCCGCAACGACCCTCTGCTTTCTGCAGATGACCCTATGAGATGAAGCAACCTCTGTCATATTACAGTCTACACACATGTCAAATAAAAATCTCAGAGCTCCCCAACCAAGTGTGCAAAGTAATCTAATGAAATCAATTCAAGCTCAGGTAAATAGATAAAGCAATAAGAATCCAGAGACACAGAATATTTTATAAATTTTCTAAATCACTTCTTAGAGATAATTTAGGTGGAATAGCTATGTAGCTATGTGTAAGGGCACCTGTGCAGGCTTGGGGGATGGGGAGCATTTTGATGTTTAAAATTATGACAATAAAGTTTTTCCCCTGGAGGACACAACTCACACCGTTTCATTTCAGGAGAAAGTAAAGATATATGGCTAGGCACTAGCAGAAATGCCCTAAATTTACACTTTTACTTAGACATGACCGGAATTATTCATCCAACTGTAACTCAGTCACTGAATGTTTGAGTGTGTAAACCCTGTGTTCATGTGCGTGTGTGTGTTGGGGGGGTGGTTCACGGCCACCTTCATTTATAACTATTTTCACTCTCTGTTTACAATCTCTGAGTTGGATTCAGAAATTGAACCCCAAAAGCAATGCCTCTTCTACAGACAGTCCCCTGGAATGGAGGCTCTCTAAGGGCAGGCATCATCTTTTTCATCTTTCTATTTCTAGAATGTAGTACCTGTCTAGGACAGAGTAGGTGATCAAAGAAGATCTGTTGAATGAATAAATGAGAGAATGAATGAATGAATGAATGGGATGGTTATCAGGCTTTTCCTTGATACTTCTGGTGACAGGAGAAATTCACTACTTTGAGAGCCAGCTTGCTCTCACAGTAAAGTTTTCACTCACAAATTAAAGTCCCTGGAAGGACTATCATATCAAAATTGGCCCGAATTCTTGGCTGTATTCACAGTAAATACCACTGGGTCTCATGTCGCTAGAAAAACTAACTTTCATTTCAATTCAACTAATATTTATTGAACACCTACTATGTGTCTGGTATGATGGGAAGGGAGCCCTTACCTTAGGAGAGATATTTACTATTTTTTTTTTTTACTATTTTTCATCAGTTAACTTGTTGAATATTTATTGCCCCTACAGTGACCAAGGACTGTGCAGAAGAGGGATGGTCCTTGTCTTCATGGAAATTACAATTTAATGGGGGAAGCCATTAATTTGATAAGCATTTATTGGGCACCTACTATGTGTCAGGCACTTATAGGTGCTGGAGCTAGAACAAGGAATAAAGCAGATGGAAATCCTGGCCCTCATAGAGTTTATATTCTGGTTGGGACACAGAATACACCCAAGATAACTAAGTAAAGTATGTACTGTATCAGATGGGGATGAGTGCTAAGAAAAAATTTAAGCAAGTGTATTAACTTCCTATTGTTGTTGTAACAAATTAGCACAAACATAGTGGTGTAAACAACACAAATTTATTATCTTATAGTTCTGGAGGTCACAAGTCAGAAATGAGTTGATAGGACTGGATTCCTTCTGGAACCTTTAGGAGAGAATCCATTTTCTTGCCTTTTCCAGCTTCTAAAGGCCACTTATTTTCTTTGACTCATGATCCCATCCTTCTATCTTCAAAGCCAGCAGTGTAGCATCTTCCAACTTCTCTCTCTCCCTCTCATCCCTGCATCTATCCTCATAGCTCCTTCTCTGACTCTGACCCTGATGCCTCCCCTCTTATAAGACCCCTTGTAATTACATTGGACCCACCCAGAGAGTCCAGGATAATCTCATCTCAACATCATTGACTTCATTGCATCTGCAAAACCCCTTTGCCATGTAAGATAACATAGTTATAGGTTTCAGGGATTAGGATGTGGGCATGTTTCGGGGCCATGATTTTTCCTGCCACAGCAAGGAAGGAAGACGTGAAGTGTTGGTGAAGAGGGATGCCATTTTAGACAGGATGTCAGAAGAGGCCTCACGGAGAAGGTGGCTTTGGAGTAATGTGTGAAGGAAATGATGGAGCTGCTGAAATTGCTGGGGGAAGAGCATTCCTGACAGAGGAAACACCATGTGCAAATACATGAATCGGGTGTGTGCCGGGTATATTTAAGGAACAGCAAGGAGGCCAGGCAGCGTGGCTAAAGAGGGGAGAATGGGGCAGAAGGACAGATGCTGTGGTGGGAGGTGTACCAAGAAGCTAGGGGAGATAATCCTCCCTAGGTCTCTTGCACTTCTGCATGTCTGAGTGAAGAGGCATGGACTGCCTTTGTTCTTTTTAAAAAATTTTTTTGGCTGCATTGGGTCTTTGATGCTGTGTGTGGGTTTTCTCTAGTTGCAGCGAGCAGGGGCTACTCTTCGTTGCAGTGCACGGGCTTCTCATTGCGGTGGCTTCTCTTGTTGCGGAGCATGGGCTCTAGGCATGCGGGCTTCAGTAGTTGCAGTATGCGGGCTCAGTAGTTGTGGCACGCAGGCCCTAGAGTGCACGGGCTTCAGTAGTTGTGGCACACGGGCTCAGTAGTTGTGGCTTTGACTGCCTTTCTTCTGAACTACCTTTTCAAGAACTTTTGTAGAGCAAACAGCCTTGGGAGATGAAGATAGGGTTTCCTGTCACAGTTATAGGGCAGAATGCTTACTGCCCATATAAAAGATTGGGGTTCTCTAAGCTCAGGGTTCCTCTCCTATAGGTCAGTCCGCTATATGCGCATCTGGACCTCTTGGCCCTCTGGGAACTGGGGCTCTGTTAACTACCAGCTCATGAAAATGCTGATCCTCTAGCTACTACTATTGCTATGAATAATAAAGTCCTTTGTTTCTGACCTGGGAGGGTCGTGTCTTTGGCAGGCTACCTTGTTAGCTTACAAGTAGGGGGAACCATCACACCCCGCACAGCTCTTGATAGGCTCTAGTGTGTGTATGGCTTTGGAGACCACAGTAAAGAGCTGAATTTTACTCTGAACGGGACAGGAGTCACGGGAGGGTTTTGAGCAGAGGCTTAACATGACCTAACTTGGGTTTTATAAGGGTCACCAGGGCTGCCTTCTTGAGAACAGACTGTAAGGGCACAAGATAAGAAGCAAGGAGATCAATTGCCAGATCAATTTCCTAGCAATAACCCAGAGGCAAGATGATCACGACTTTAGCAAGTTGGTGGCAGTGGGGTGGTGAGAAGCTGTGAGATTCTGGATCTTGGGGAGGTAGAGCTGACACTATTTGGGGTATGGGGGAGAGAGGCATCAAGGATGGTTGTTAGCCTGAGCAAAAGGAGGCCTGAAGTTGCCCATAACTGGAACAGAGAAGATTTCAGGAGGAGCAGGAGGAGGGCATAGCAAGAGTTCAGTTTGAGACACGTTAGATTTCAGTTGTCAGCGGGCATCCAGGAGACGCTGAGGCAGCGGTTGGATATGAATTTGTGATTCAGGGTTGAGGTCTGGGCTAGAGACATGAATTTGAGGTTCATTAACCTGTATATGATATTCACACCCAAAAGACAGAGATTCCCTGCTTATAGAAAAGAGACCCGGAGATGAGCCCCAGCGGCTCTCCATATTTAAAGGTTACAGGAGTAAGAGGGGATCACAAACCGGACTGAGAAGCCGGGAAGGTAGTGGGAAAGCCTGGTGATCATGTTATCCCAGCAGCCAGGAGAAGGGTTCAAGGAGGGGACCGACCAATGACTGCTGATACGTTAAGTAAGATGAGGCCACATTGTCGGCATCTCAGTTACTACGGTTAGGTAGGATGAGAGCAAAGCCAGAGGCATATCACAGAGGGAGCCGTGAACTCTGCCTCAGGCATCAGGGACCCTGCTGGGATTTGGGGATAGGGAGGAAGGCATGAGCAAGGGCTCAGAGTGCTGAAGGTGGTCGGCACATTTGTCTGGGGGAAGTGTGAGCCCAAAGAGTGTAACCCAAGCAGGCTGGATACCAGGGTGAGTAAGCCACAAGCAGGCTGCACATGAACCAGGTGAAGGCTCAGCTGGCTTTGATCAGGGATGCCAGGGCAGCGGACTCGCGTTTCCAAAAGGTCACTTGGATGGGCGGGGGCAGGGACCAGGCCGGTGCGCACAAACTTGGCGCCGGTGCTCAGCACATCTGCAGCTATCCGGTTTGCCTCGAACCTGCGGAATTAGCCTTCTGCGCGCGCTGGGCCCACTGCTGCAGTGCGGTCCGGCCCCGCGGGGTCCCGGGCGCTGAGCTTACGCGGGGATTGGGGTGGGTGAGCAGGCTGGGGACCCACATCTCAGTTTGCTTGTTTTTTTTTTTTGTTTGTTTTTTTAATTTTAAAGGAAAAGGATGCCTAGGGAGACTCCGTGGTATTTCACAGCACCTCGTGTCCCCGTCTAAACTTCACTCCTGGCCTGTGAATACCCACGCCGCCACGGCTAAGGAGGCTCTTCGCCTTCGGGAAGAAATTTAGTTTATTTAGAGGAAGCACTCGTGTCACTTTCGCAAAAGGAGACAGCAAGTGAAAACTGGGGCTGGGGGGAAGGGAGGCAGCAAAGTGCGGTCGGGGGACACGGCGAGTCGCAGAGGCTCCTCTAGGCAGCCGCTCAGAAACAAACAAAAACGCGGGCGGGGTCGCGCACCGCCTCCCGGGTCCCGCGGCGGCGGGACAGCCGCGGGGCAGCACAGAAACTCGTGGAGAGGCTGGGGCAGGGGCCCGGCCGCGTCGCGGGTCTGCGAGCCCGTCAGCCCAGCCGCTCGCCCCCGGGGCCCCGGCCGCACGCGGGCCCCGGGCGTCGTGCGCGCCTCGTCCCCGCGGTCCCGGCGGGGCGCCGACGCGGCGCGGCGCGGACTACAAGTCCCAGGAAGCCTAGGGGCAGGCGCGGGGCGGAGCCTGGCGCAATTCCCCGGGATCCGGCGCGCTGGGAAGCGCCGGGGAGGACGCAGCGGCGGCGGGCGGCGGGCGGCGAGCGGCGAGCGCGCGGGCGGGCGGGGCGCGGGCGGAGGCGGGGCCGACGTGGGCCGGAGCCCTGCGTGCCAGGGAGGGGGCTGGCCGGGCAGGCGGCGGGTGGCGCTCGGCGCGGGCTCCGCGGTTTGCAAGGCGCCTGCGGCTCGGTCCCGGCTCGGCGGGCGGCGCACGGCGGGCTCGGCGCGGGGGCCCCGGCGCGCCGGGCGGCGCAGCACGCAGCGCGCGGACCCACGCCGCGGCCGGGCGCCCCGAGCGGCGCGGCCGCTGCCCGGGGGCCGGCCCTCGGCGCCGGCGCTCAGAGCGCGGCAGCTGCCTGGGCTTTAATGGCTGCTCGGCGGGGCAGCGCCTAGGGGTGGAAGGCGGCTGCGGCGCAGGAAGGCGCCCGAGCGAGCCTCCTCCGGGGCCGGCCGCGCCCGCCGCGGCGCTCCATGGGGGCCCGCTGACCCGGGGCGCCGGGGCCCGCTCGCTCGCCCGCCCGCCGGCCGCGCGTCCCGGCCATGAACTGAGTCGGCGGGCCGGCCCCGCGCCTGCTCCGCCCGCTCCTTTCTTCTCGCGCCTCCTCCGCCCGCCGCCGGCGGGCCCGGCTCCCCGGGGGCTGCGGCGCCCCGGGCTCGGCGGCCCGCGGGCCCCGGGGCGCGGGGCGGCGGCGGCGGCGGGGGGCGCGCGGCTCCGGGCGCGGTGCCTGCACCATGAACTACCAGCAGCAGCTGGCCAACTCGGCTGCCATCCGGGCCGAGATCCAGCGCTTCGAGTCGGTCCACCCCAACATCTACTCCATCTACGAGCTGCTGGAGCGCGTGGAGGAGCCGGTGCTGCAGAACCAGATCCGGGAGCACGTCATCGCCATCGAAGGTGAGGGCCGGGCCGCCGCGGGGCTTCTGGAAGGCGCGGGGGAGCGGGCGCGCGCGTGTGTGTGCGTGCGTGTGTACACACGCGCCGGGCCGTGGCACGCGGCTGCCCCGCCGAGTGGGCACTGCGGTGCTTCTCACCCCGCAAGGCTGGGCGAGAGCGGAGGGGGAGGCCGAGGGCCGGGCGAGCGCGCCGCCAGCTCTGCCAGGGAAGATGGATCGCCGGCGATAATGTGCTAATGGGCAGTAGAGTCTCCGGTGAGAAAGTGGTTCCGTGTGGCCGCGTCCTGGGCCACCCGAGTGACCCGGCCCAGCCCAAGCCCCGGGGCAGCCGGAGGGGTTGGCGCCACCGGACCGCGACAGGTTACCAGGCTGGGGCCGAGCGTCTTGCTGGACGTTGAAGAGGTCTTTTGAGAAGTGTTGCTGCTGGGGGCGAGGCTCTGGCTGGGGTGTTTAGGCGGGCAGGGCCAACCCCTTTGGTGTCTTTGGCCATTTCGGGGGCACAGTGGAGAGAGCTGACCTTAGCCGGAGTGGAGAGCCAGCCCCCGCTGCAGGCTGCATCGTGTCCCGGTGCTGGTCCACCTGCCCCTGTTCAGAAGCTGGCTTCTTGTATGGCGTGTTTTCTACCAGAAGTCCTGGGTCACATCAGAAGAACCCTCCCTGGGGGGGTCTCTCTGTCACATACCTGGCACTGGGAGGCCACCCACCCTTCCTGCAAGTCAGGCGAGGCAGTGATCCTAAGGAGCCCTGCAGCCGAGTTCTGCCTCTCCTGGGCCTGTGCTTTCTCGGGTTTACCATGGCTGTTATTTCTCTGCTACTCAGCTTCCGGTTTGTTCCCTTGCTTCCCTTCTCACTGCCATTGGCCAATGATGGTAAAAGAACTGAAGGGTGGGTTGTCCATAATATAGAACTGTTCTGACCCAAAGCCACTCTGGCCGCAGTTGAGGAACACTGGGAAGGTTCTAAGGCCTGGCAGGAGTGTGTCGGGAGCCCAGCCGCAGGCATCGCCCCGCTCCCCTCCATCTGCAGGTGAGGGGGCCGTGGCCTCAGGAGAGCGTTGCTCTGGCGCTGTGCTGCTTGAGCTGCTCACCCCGGAGTGTCTTGGTTTGACGCGTGACCAGTTAGGTGGGGAAGGTGGATGTGGCGGTGCTGATCCTCTTGGCATTTGGCAGCCCCGTGGACTTGAACAGCATCCCGGCCAGGATGCTCATTGGTCGCCTGCATCCACAGGGGACTTGCTAATCCCGGGGAGGGTCTGAACAGCGCTCCAGCCTTATGTGGGCCTGGCTCTCAGAGCACCTGGCCGCCCTGTTGGCGATTTAAGATGCTTCCAGATTCCTCGAGAGGCAGAGGCTGCAGTGTGGCTCTGACAAGACTCGCGGGAGGCCGCGGGACCGGCACACGGTTGCTGATGCTGGGTGAGCTTGCAGAAACGTCCCTCCAGAGCGGGGCTCTGGCTCCGTGGCCACCCAAGTGAAGGGCTCCTGTGCCTGTTTCCGCTGTCTCTCCGCAGCTCTCTGGCAGCATCCATAGGAGTCTGATGATGAAACACTTTGAAAGCTGGTGACTAGTACTGAAAGCACCTGGCTGAGAGCACCTAGCCTCTGTGCAGAGACCTCTGGCTGAGTGTGATTCATGCTGCCTCGTTTTCATTTCCCTTCGCGAAGCCCAGTTCTGGGGTCTCGGGCACCCCCCGCAAAGCATTTTGACTTTCTAGCAAGAGGATGTGGTTTCATTTTTGTGTTCTTCTCCTTCTTTCCTAAAAAAACCAAAACATTGTGTGGTTCCTAGATGGTGGTTTCTGGTAGCTTGCTGTCTACCTGTACTGTGTCAGAGTTTAGGCCCCTTCTTGGCTAGAAACCTTGTTATCATTAATAAGATGCAGAATCAGTGATGAATCCTGCTTGGGACTTTGGCAATGCTATTATTTTTTTGTTAGAAAAAGGAATGTTTATATCGTGTCAGGGCTGTGGTTAATTTAATGAGGCTTAAGAACCATTCAAATATGATTCTGTTCTTTGCATTATTATTAACAAGGATACCACTTTTTACTTGTATAGAACTTTAGCAAGCATGCTCTTGCATTCATAAGCTGGATGTGGGGCTGTACCAACCCTGTGAGAGAACGTGGGCCAGCTTCATTCAGTGAAGGATAATGACCTCCTGAACGTGTGACTGAGGTCAGAGTCGGGTCTGAACCAAAGGATCCTTTGAACCTAGGTCTGCAGCCCCCTAAAGAAATATAATGCCCCTCCTAATGAAATGTAAGTTCATTTGTTATAATGAAATGTTCTCACACACTACCAATTTTAAGATACGGTTGTGATTTATAGCTACATCATTGATATTTTGGAAATTGAGAAGATTGCTCAATTGTGGCAGGATGACATTTTTCCTGTGAGGAGAGAAACATGCAGAAACAGTTTTGTGCAATTGTGTAGGATATGGGTTCTTCACTCACACCGAGTAGGAGACCATTGCCGTGGGGTACGGAGACTGCAGACGCGTTTAACTCTGTGCTGTAACTGAGTGTGCGCCCAGAGGATCACAGTACCTCTAAGAAACACACGCAGATCTGCCCCTGCCTGTGAACCTTGCAGGTGAGGATGGTACAGTAGCAAAACGTAAACCTCTCTGAATTTTAAAATAAGACCGTTTCCAATCAGGAAAGTATATACACGTCATAACAAATGGTTTAAACATCGCTTGCCTCAACAAACAGAAAATTGCCTGCATTTTAGAGGAGATGCAGCTAGGCTTTTTTCCTTCCTCTGTGTGTACCTACGCAAAGTTGGAGTCATACTTACAAAACTACCTGATTAGCATAAAGTGAGCACTTTTGAACGTTATGAAACAATTTCAAAGATACGATTTTTCACGTCGGCGTAATATTCCAGCGTTTGTGCCATAATTTACTTAAAATTTCCCTGTTTTCCGGAGTCTTTCAAGAATTGTTGGCTGTTGGAGTGAGGAGTGGGCTTGTCAAAGGGGAGGGTGTTTCGGCTAATGCTTATTTCACAGCGATTCTAAGAGGGTCTGGACTGGAAAGTCTCTTAATGATGGGCCGAATTGTATATATTTTAGTCGAAAGAGCTCACCGAGATCCCCAAATCTGAATGGGTCTGTGACCCTGCTTGAAGGCATGGGGAATGTGATTTAGTTCTCAGTCCTGTTTTAAAACATGACCTTGCCAAAAAAAAAAAAAAAAAAAAAAAGAAAAAAATTAAGTGTTTTTTCAAAACTTTACTTCGGACTTTGAGAGATTTATTTTTTTTCTCCAGTCTCTGGAGTTTAAGGAAGCATTGCCTGTTGTTTTCAGATTGACCTGGTCAGATTTCTGGGCTGTCCCCCAGGGGCGTGGCCGGCACCCTGGGTGTCCTCCATGCCTGGAAATGAACGGGGACCAGCCTGCCTCCTGGGTGAGCAAGCATCTTGCCTAGGGTCCCCCCTCCAGTTCTCCTTTAAAAAGCCCACCTGGGGTTGATGGGGTTGAGGTGAATGAGTCAGCTGCCTTTCTTGTTAAATAAAGCTTGTTCTTCTAGTACGGGTAAAGCCTCTGTTAGCCATTGCACCTTGTAATTCAGCTTGCCTGCCGCAGAACCGTGATGCAAACGATAACCCGGCCAGCTCACTCAGCCGGGCCGTGGTCGAGCCCCTAACCAGCATTCATGCCTCCACGCTTACCAAGCAGCTGCTCGGGGAGGGGGGCACCGAGTTCCCCACTGGCCCTGCCGGTGGTTTGCGTGGCTTCCTGGGAGGGCTTGGGGAGGTCACAGTGGCCCAGTGCTCGGCAAGAGAACTCCGCCTGGCACCCCTGGTCAGGGCACTTACACAGGGGCGTTGAAGGGCTGAGCCCCGGCATTTGGGGAGCCTGGGAAGATGGGGCAGGGAGCCCCTTTCATCCCATGATGCAGCAGCTCTGTTGAGCGCCTGTGTACAGCAGAGCGCCGAGTGCTTGACCTGCGTCATCTCAGTCCATCCTGTGATGATTCCATGACACAGATGCCACCTTGGAGGCCCAGAAAGGGTGGGAAACTTGCTGGAAAGAGATGGGCTGGGCTGGTCAACCTCATCGCTGGCTCTCTAGCCCTTTCTGAGCTAGGAATGAAGTTCTTGGTTATTCATTGTTCCCACAGGCTGAGTGTACAAACCATCCCAAGCACGTGTCCCCTTTACCCAAGACAGGAAGGGGTAGCGGATGTCGCCACTAACCGAAAGCCTCACGCTCTCTGTGTGGTTGCTTACCTCGGCAGAACTTCTGCAAGAGTTTGTTTGCCTGTAAGAATTTATTTAATCTGGTTGGGGCAGGTGTGTGTGTTTAAGGAACAAATCCCTTCTTCCTGCCGTGAATGAGGCATAACCCTTCCGGGACACTCTTGGCCATGTTTGTAATCTTTCAGGCTTCATACGAGCTGTAAGTTTGGGGCCTTTTCGTTATTGGTATGAGTGCCACAGTCTCCTCCTTCAAAATAATTCTCGGGTGGCGGGCCGTCACTTCCAGGTGAAATTTCATACCTTAACGGCCTCCGACCCTTCCAGATTCCGGGCGTCCCTTCAGCCTGGCTGAAGTCAGCATCTTCCCTGTCTGTCCCAGGCCCCAGCTCCCAGCAAGGACTGGGGGCCCTTCGAGGAAAATCAGGTCGTGCTTGTGTTCTGTCTCCTCAGGGATGCGGTGTGTCGTGTCTGGCCCTCGGGGGACGCCCGGGAATTGTTTGTCGAGCGGGTGACTTGTCAGAGGGGCTTGCGTTTTCTCTGGCGTTTGGGTCCTCTTGCCCCTCACTGGTGATCTGAACAATGTTGAGCCTCTGGCAGAAGTGACGGTGTTTTGATAGTTGTCACAAGAGCACAGGTGTTAGGGCCGGGGTGTTTTTGGGTCTGGTGGATTAGCCTGGGTGGAAACTAAATGCTGTGTGGTGTTTGGGTGGAAATGAAGTTTTCTCTAGTGCATGTAGGGGAAGAAAAAGATGTGCTTGCTTAATCCTGGCAACTTTTTCAACCTGGCTCTCGGCAAAAGGGTGGTGTTTCTTCCTCCTGGGTGTAAGTGAATTTCAGACGTAGCGTCGATACCATTGATAGGGATGGATGAGTGACAGGCTGGGTGGCTGACGTAGTATCTTCAGTGGAACGTTGAGAGCCTTGGTCCTAGAAGTTAAGCGCGCAGTGGAATCACATGGAGGGCTTGGGAAAACAGGTTGCTGGCCCTGCCCCCAGAGTTTCCAGTTCTGTAGGTTTGGAGCAGGCCTGAGAACGTGCTTTTGACAAGTTTCCAGAGGATGCTGGTGGTGTCGGTCCAGGCACGGCACTTGGAGAAGCATGGCCGGGGAGGGGAGGGAGCCCCGGCGGCGGCGGCGGACTGGGCGTCGCCTCTGGGCCAGGGCTCCGCGCGGTGCTTTCCGTCAGCGGAGGGGCGTCCTCCTGTCCTTCCCTGTGGGTGACAGCAGCCCAGGGCGTTGCTTCTGGTGACACAGCTTAAACGCAGTGGAGGAGGCCCTGAAGCCCAGGTTCGAATGGGTTCAAGTCCAGGTTCACTCTGCTTCCACGGTGCTGACGCTGAGCGCCCTGCAAGGAGCGTGGCTGGTGGGTGGTGGACATTGCCAGGGGCATCGCTTAGGGCGGGAGACCGTAAATCCCAGTCCGGGGCTCTGTGGACTTCCCTTCCTGTGTCTCCGCTCTCCTGTGTGTTTAAGTGGGGTTCTTCCGTATTCACTTGTTATGATAATTTGGCAGGTGATACATTTTGTTTTTGTTGTGCAGCTAAAAGAGCGTTTCTAAACAGGGGAGCTGTATGTTATTAGCAGCTTAAGAAGGCTGTGTGAGGAGCCTGGTGGAAGTGACTCAGAAGGGAGAAGCAGCCCTGGCAGCTGCAGGAACCTTCACAGCGGAACCTGGAGCCCTGTTACTACCACCTCTGTTGTTGTTGTTGGTTTTTTTTTTTGTTTTTTTGGTCTTAAACTGAGTTTTTATTTTGTTAAGACTAAAATCTCTTATTTTGCATCCTTTTTTCCCGTGTACCCTGCAGGTGTTTACAGTTGGTGCATCTCGCTCTGGCTTGTTTGAACTACTGATTTGGTCCTGTCTCTTGTTTCTCGATGTTCCAGCAAACCCGTGTCCCCCACCCCTCCCCCGCACCCCGTGCCCAACGCTCCAGATTCTTTGAGGCCTTCGCCGAAGTGATTGAGTTCGGCAAAGCGGATCAGGCTGAGTTATTTTTAAAATCCAGGGTTGGGGGTTCTGATCTGGTGCTTAGCCGCATAATTCCTACCCTTTGTTAAGTACCTTTCTCTGAGAAGGAAAATGTACTCTGCAGATGTTCATCTCTAATCTCTGCAGCATCTGTGATTCTCCTCGGGTTCTGAGCACCAGGCCCGGTGTGTGCTGCCCTGAGCCCCGTCCTTCCGGGAGCTGCGGGCCTCTGAGGCTGAGGGGGACGTTGGCTCCCGTCTTGTGGTGTGGGAAGCGTGCACACCGGGTCGCGGTGATGACCCATCCGGGGGCAGGGCTGGCATCGCAGTGGGTCCCACCCCTCCACCTCCCTGTGCTCTCTGCTCACGACTGACCCAGGCCGGCGGGTCTGTCTTGGTTGCATGTGGCGGCCAGGGAGGGAAGGAGAGAAGGCACCTGCCCCAGCAGAAGAGATTTGTTACTGGACCCTTTGAGCAACCGGCCAGAGAGCTTGTCTGTGTGCGAGGTTGGGACATTTCCACAAAGAGCGGACTAAATATAGGCCGGAGGATTGGGCCCAGGGCCCGAGTGGGGGCTGTCATCACTCTGATACTGTTTCTCCCACTGCTAATCAGAACTCGCCACCGGCCCTGAACAGGTGGCCACCCTGAGCTCTCTGCGAACAGACTGGTGTTTTTGTTTAACCAGGGGCTCCTTTGCAGATGTCACACTTCTCCCGCTGTTTGATGCGGACTGTCTTCTTTTGGGCTGCGGTGTTGGAGTGTTTGTGCAGTGTTTCTACACGAGCGACTGTGAATCTTCAGAAACTGCCTATGCCGTCTGGTTGTCATTAGCATCCTGGTTAGAAGCTGCTTTTTTTTTTTTTTGAAAGTGTGGGAAACACTTTTCATGGTTCTGGGAGAAGAATTCCAAATAATTACCGGCCATGTTCACAAACGATTTATGTTTGGTCTTAGAAATGTCAACATCCAGCAGGCTTTTGCAAAGACAACCATGTCCCTTTCCAGCTTAGCACACAAAGCTACTGTTACTGGATCCTCAGATAATAGTCTTAAAGGGGGAACGGTATCTCCAGGCAGTGAATTTAGTTTTCATTCAGTGAGTTTGAGGTGATATGGACATAGTCTACCAGCAGTACTGAGCATATGACAGAAAAAAAAATTTTTCGTGAGTACCTACAACAAAACAAGACCCATCTTAGTGTCCTGAAAGAGTTTTTATTCCTTCATATTCTCTGTGTGAGGGCAGATGGTGGCCGTCAGCAAGGTTTGGTCTTATAGATGTGGTAGCTACTGGCTCCCTTTTGTAAAGAAGTAGAAGTGGATTTGGAGAGAGCGGATTGCCCTGAGAGTCTGCTGTTTGTGTGTCCAGTTGTCCTTGTCTGAGAGGGGAGAACTGGCGTATTTTCCAGGGAGGGGACTTCCGTGGGCCTGCCTGCCTGCCCTTTGCTGTGGTTTCCAAAGATCTGGGTGCTGCTGTGAGCAGTGACTCAGTCTCCTCCTGTCCTGACACCGCTCCTGTCAGGTCAGGCTGGTGAACCCTAATTTCAGACAAACAAACAATTGTTTCAGTTTTAGCTTCGACGATCAAGCCTGGATCTCTGATTTTCCGTATGTTACTATTAGGAGTTTGGGATTGGAGGGATTGAGACCACTTCAAACGCCCTAGTTTTTTTGAGTGCTTTTTTTTTTTTTTTTGGCATAGAACATAGATCCAGAAGGATGCCCAGGTCATAAGGGAGGGCGTTTTCACAAACTGACCACACGGGTACATCCAGCATCCAGATCAAAAAACCTGAGTTGGCTAGGGCAGGGCGAGACTCATCTGTATTGCGTGTGGTTGGAGCTGGTTGCCTCCGTTTACTTCCCTGTTCTCCCGATGATGGGCATTCGGGTGGTTTTGTGTTCGGGGCTGGTGGGAATAGGGCTGCCGTGCCTTTGGTGCCCACGTGTCCCCGTTCCTGTTGGGGGGTGCACGCCGGGGAGCCAGCGCTGCGTCCTGTTACCCCTTCTCGCAGGTCAGCGCAGCTGCTCCTGCACCCGCTCCGTTGGGGGCCCCCGTCTGGAGACCTTTCCTTGCTGTTCAGGGCTCATTGCAGACACTCAGGATGCGGCTGCCTGCTGCCTCTGTCCTTTGCTCCTTCTTTCCAGCCGTTTGTCCAGAAACGAAGAGTCAAGTGCTTAATACGTTTCTGGCACTGTCTTAGGCATTAGGTTCTTAGCTCTGGATATTCTATAGGCTCTTCATTCCCTGTTAGTGGAATAAGTGTAGCTTTGTAAGTGGAGCTGTGAGAGTGAAATCCTTCACCAGGAAGTGTTTTCCTTGAAACTGTGGATGGCGCTATTCCCCCGGGACTGGAACGGGGTCCCCTCGGCTCTCCCTGGCTCCTGCCCGACATCAGTGGTCAGTGGCGGTCCTCCTGGCTGAGCCCAGACCAGCCCCGAGTCCATCTCACACCTCGGCGCCGGGTTTTAGGTGACCTGTGCGTCTCTGTTGGCATGGGAAGGGAAACTCCTTGTGTACTCCCCGTCCAAACTGATCTGTGGTCTTAATGGTCACGTATTAGTGCTCTTCAGTCTCTGTGGTTCGTAGCAATTATGCGGAGATACAAAAGGGAAAAAGATCAGCGAAGTGTTGCCAACTCTCTGTTACTCCCAAGGGGTTATTTTCTTTGTTCCTCCGGCTGTGTCCTGGGAGCCGCCCATCCCCCTCCACAAAGGCCATGCTCACGAGGCCAAACCCGGGAAGCTGGTAAGGACCCGAGGGCCTGAGAGAGAGAGCGGGGTGTGTGCTTGTGTGAACGTCTCCAGTGGCTGTACAAACGCAAATATTTATTTCGAGGGATGGGGGTTGGGAGGGCCGGGCTTACCCTCACTTTGTTTAGTATGGGCAGTGGCCAGTATGAGAATCAGTAGACCAGATTTTATCGAGCACCGACAGTGGGCAAAGCGCTCTCTTTGCATCTGGGGGTACAGGCAGACGTGTGGACTTGGAGCCCCTCTCCCAGCGCAGTCGGGCCTAGCCCAGGAGGCCACACTGGTCCAGACTGGGATAAGCAGGTGGTGTGATGCAGGGGAGGGGAGTGGGATTAACTGGACTTGGGAGCTGGGTGGGAATCAGGCAGTGGAGGCTTTCCGGGCGGGTGGGTAATAGGAGTGGAACATCCAGAACCCATTCTCTGCAGCCTGCGGGGACCTGGGGAGGAGAGGCCGGAGGATGGAGAAGAGCCCGGTGAGCCCCAGAGAGCATGCTGGGAGCACTTTTATTTATTGGGCCGTGGAAATTACGGATTATGGATATCCATTTGGAGAAGGTTGTGCCGTGATGCTCGCCTGTTACCAGGCAGGATAGAAATGGTGGTGGCGGCCGGTGGTGGTGGGGAGTGGCAGGGAGGGTCCACAACTGGGCTGTCGGGCTTCCCTGGTGGCCCAGTGGTTAAGAATCCGCCTGCCAGTGCAGGGGACACGGGTTCGAGCCCTGGTCCGGGAAGATGCCACATGCCACAGAGCAACAAAGCCCGTGTGCCACAAGTACTGAGTCTGCGCTCTAGAGCCCGTGCTCCACAACTACTGAAGCCCACATGCCTAGAGCCCACGAGCCACAACTGCTGAGCCTGCACTCTAGAGCCCATGAGCCACAACTACTGAGCCCGCATGCCACAACTACTGAGCCTGTGCTCTAGAGCCCACGAGCCACATCTACGGAGCCCACGAGCCACAACTGCTGAGCCCATGAGCCACAACTACTGAGCCCGTGTGCCACAACTACTGAGCCTGTGCTCTAGAGCCCGCGGGCCACAACTACTGAGCCCACACACTGCAACTACTGAAGCCCGCATGCCTAGAGCCAGTGGTCTGCAACAAGAAAAGCTACTGCAATGAGAAGCCCACGCACCGCAACGAAGAGTAGCCCCTGCTCGCCACAACTAGAGAAAGCCCGCGTGCAGCAACGAAAACCAGTGCAGCCATAAATAAATAAATAAATGAATTAATTAAAAAAAATTAAAAAAACAAAACGGGGCTGTTGCAAGGGGAGGTGGGGGCCTGGGCAAGGGAGCAGGGAAACAGAGATGGGCCCCCGAAGATGCAGGTGCAGGCCTGAGGTTGCCTGTGAGTCTCGGGAGGAGGGAGCGGGAGGAGGGAGCGGGAGGAGGGAGCGAAGTTTGACGCAGGGAACGCAGGACTGGGGCCGTGCTGGGGGATTCCACCTCCAGGTGCCCTGGAAGCCCTAAGGTGTGGGCCGGGGGGGTGCTCAGCCACAGCAGGGCGGTTACCCGGTTCCCTGGGATTGGTGGTGGGAGGACCCTGCCCCTGCAGGGTGGGCTCGGGTGTACAGATTCACGAGTCACGCCCGTCTGTCATCCAGGCTGAGGGGCAGGCATCTGGGATGTACGGCAGCCAGTTCCTCCCCTGCAGAATCTTAACTGGGTGTCTGAGGGGCACGGCAGCCTCTAAGGAGTACAGCTAGCGTGCATTGCTCTCCAGGAGCTGAATCAGTCCGCGGGGGGACGTGTATGATTGAGCCTGGGCTCTGGTGGCCCTGCGGTCCTGCTCATCCAGCCAGGTCGTCTCCTGGCCACCTGTGCCTGCCCCAGAGCACGTGTCCCATGGTGCTGGACTGGTGCCTAAATCTCTTCTGTGTCTGTGTCTCCCTCTCTGTCTCTGTCTCTGTCGCTATACTGTATCTGTCTATTAGGTGTGTATTTATTTTTTCACTTTATGGCTTTAATCCGTAGACTTGTAGAGCCACGTGCTGGGAGCGCGGAGGCGAACAGGCTGCTTGCTGTGTAGGTCAGGGCAGGCACAGGCTTCGGGCCGGGTGTGCAGTGGGCTGGGAGGGCTGGAGGGGGTGCCCTGAGGAGCCCAGGAGCTCCTGCAGGAAGCGCTGTTTGAGCCCCAGAAGATGGGAAGCTAATGCCATTTGGGGCAGGGGGTCGCTGACCGGGCATCTTGGCATCTCGCTTCCGAAGGAGGCCTTTGGAAACTCTCGTCTCTGCCCGAAGAAATCTCACTGTCTTCACACAAAAAAGTGTGTTTCTATTTTTTTTTTTTTCACTTGAATAATTTCACTTTTACCCAGGTTTCTCAATTTGGACTTGCTCTTCTGATCATCTTATGCTGGGGCATAAAAATATTATATATCTATCTCTTCCTGCCTGCTCTCTAAATCTAGAGTCCCACCCCGCCCCCCCAAAACCTCCGAAGCCCCAAACTCTTTCCCTCAACTCCTTGCTTGGCAGGAGAATTGTGGGGTGGGGGGGAAGTGGTAGGAGCTCAGATCATGGGCAGTTGGCTCTTGTGCTTCTGTCTGTGCGTCCTGGGGACCCTGCCCGGATGGCGAGCTGGGTCTGGACTTCGTGGCAGTGCTGCTTTTTCTGAAGTGGCTCAGAATTCCAGACTCAGACGCCAGAGCCTGTGTTTCTTCTAGAATCCCAGCTTCAACTTCTGAGGGGATGCAGGTTGAAGAGGTGCACTTCTGGGATTTTCAGTTTCCAGGTCACCTGCTTGGACATAAAAGAATCTCAGTGCGGTGCAGTCTCCCTCATCCGGGAAGATGGGACCCTGCTCCACTCTTTGGTATAGACATCTGGGTGCTTTGTGTGGCGTGGGGCGTGGCAAGGGAGACCCCTCACCTGAGTCCACGGAGCCCTCACCCCCTGGGTGGACTGCAGGCACCCCCTCTGGGTCTCTGGGTCCCACAGCCTAGGGTCTGGGATTTGTGTGAGCAAGACATTTTGCAATGAAAAGAGATGAACATTGTTTACAAGTTGAGGAGGATCTCTTTTCCTCAACATATTGTGATGAAAAATTTCAAACGTGGAAGAGTTGAAAGAAGGTTCAGAGTGAACTCTGACATACCCATTGCTTTGCTTCTCCGCTAGTGAATGTTTTGTATATCTCTCCATCCAGAGGATGATAATTCAGCAGGCATTTTTAATAGAATGCAGGGTTTTCATAGGCTGGCTCCGTGTTGGCATGGAATCCAAAGGATTTCTGGAAATGGTACCATCTGGGTGTCATGGTGTCAGATTCCAGGTGCAGTGCAGGCACAGCGGGGACAAGGTGCTTATTAAGTGCGGATTGAATGTGCTGCGTCTCCTTCTGCAGGGGAAGTTGGTTTAACTTGAGCTTCGGAAGGACAGTTTTTGTTGTTAATCTTTTTTCTTTTTAATTTATTTTTAAAATCAACTATGCTTCAATAAAATTTTAAAAAATTAAAAATTTATTTTTGTATTTTACTTTATTGAAGCATAGTTGATTTACAATGTTGCGTTAGTTTCAGGTGGACAGCAAAGTGATTCAGTTATATATATATAACTGAATATATATGTATTATATATAACTGAATATATATATTCTTTTTCAGATTCTTTTTCCTCATAGGTTATTACAAAATATCAAGTATAGTTCTCTGTGCTATACAGTAGGTCCTTGTTGATTATCTATTTTATATATAGTAGTGTGTGTTGTTAATTTTGATACAGTTCAACCTTGAACCCAAAGGAACACTTTGAATTGAGCTCTGACTTGAATTCTGTGGCTGAGCCTGTGTGTGTCTGGGAGGGCAACCCCACTTTGGGCCTTGGTGGTTTTGGTTGATGGGGTGGCATGCCATCCTCTTCGTCCAGGACTTTGGTTTTAGGAATAGTCCATGTGTTGATATGGAGCACAGGGATTTTCTTGTTGGATCGTGTTAACACCATGATCACTTCCTGGAAGCAGAATGATGTCGTGGAGGATCACAGCCCTGATGACTCTATGTGACTGTAGGGGGACAGGCAACCCTAGCCGGGGGAGCCAAGACAGGCTCGTGCCTCAGTGACTTGCTGTGGAACCCTTGGGAAACACATGTGTCCCTTTGGGCCTCAGTTTCAGAGTCTAGAATCCATGGTGTTGAACTTTGATTGAGCTCAAGGTTCCTCCAGTCTCCATAGTGACTGCCACTGTCCCATCCATTGCTCCTCAGTCCCTGAACCGACCTGGTCTGGTAGAGGTGGAGGAGAGGGGATGGGGAGGGTGGGGAGGAGAAGGCTTGGTCAGAGGAAACCAGATTGTCTCAGGGCATTGTGTTCAGTTGTTCCACCCACAGTCTTCTTTCCTTCAACAAACCCAAGAGTGAAATTTCACTCAGTAGAGTAATAGCCAAAAAGGGAAGAAAACATACTGTATGTGTGTTTGTAATCCATGTAGTACGTGGATGATCTAGCACTTGTGTGCCTTGTGTAACGGGTGCACACACGTTGAAGGCCTTGTTATGACATCTGAGAGTGTGCAGGGGTCTGCAGAAGTGAACCCTGTCCGTGATAATAATCTCCAGCATCTCCACTATACCCTGGTTCCCCAGACTTAGCCAGAGATAGGAGAAGCAGATGTGGAACTGTCTGTAATCCTGGCCGCGCTGTATCACTGTCACTGCGGTGAGCACACGGTAGATGCTGCAGGCGTGGGTAACGAGCCTGTGTGTGTGTATGGCCTGTGTGCTAGGTGTCTAGTTCAGCTCTCATTCACCTCTCCAGTTCATGAGTTTAGGGGGCATCCTGGGCTGAACTGGGAGCCAGATTATAGTGTGATTCCTGTCTCAGCAGCGTTAATTACAGTGTTAATTACAGAACCTGATTCGGCCCAAATTCCTGTTCCCCAGACTGGGCCCTTATGGGGCACGTCTCCTGGGTTGTCCTTGAGCCAGCGGTGACTTCACAAAGGGCTATTAGTCCGTAGCCTCCTCCTCATCCGACCCCCTGCAGCTCCCTCCACATCCTGCCCAGAGCTGGCCTTTGACCATGCAGCCTTTCAGGGGGACTGAATCAGCAGATTCCTTCCCCTGTATGGGCTCTCGGTGTCTTCGCCACGGCTCCGTGCTGCTGTCTGCACGTCACAGGGTGCATCTCCGGGCTGCACCCAGGTTATGCTGGCAGGTCAGACTATTTTCTCCCCGGACTCGAGCCTTCAAGCCATCTTAGCTCACAGCTCTGCCTTTGCTTCCAAACCAAATTTCCATTTGGTGAGCCTGTGGGTCTAAAATATCCAGCCAGAGCCCTGGGTTTTTTTTTTTTTTTTTTTTTTTAATAGAGAGACAGTCTTTTTTATTTATTTATTTATTTATTTATTTATGGCCGTGTTGGGTCTCCGTTTCTGTGCGAGGGCTTTCTCCAGTTGCGGCAAGTGGGGACCACTCTTCATTGTGTGCGCGGGCCTCTCACCATCGCGGCCTCTTTTGTTGCGGAGCACAGGCTCCAGACGCGCAGGCTCAGTAATTGTGGCTCACGGGCCCAGTCGCTCCGCGGCATGTGGGATCTTCCCAGACCAGGGCTCGAACCCGTGTCCCCTGCATTGGCAGGCAGACTCTCAACCACTGCGCCACCAGGGAAGCCCAGAGCCCTGGGTTTTAACTTCCACTTCGTCATGGTTATCTCTTCAAAGTCCAGGCTGGCTTTTAGCTGAGGGGCACTTATGACAAAATACATTTCAGTTGTCACCTCTTGTCACTCGACTAGGGATTGAGCTTCTGGGCGGCTCTGAGTGTCCATCCCTTCCTCCCATGCTCTCCTCTGACTTGCTTACAATGACCACCTCTCCCCACAAAGTGGGGAAAGCTTAACTTTCGAACATGTCACCTGCTGATGGGACAGGGATTCTCTCGTTCTAACAGTTTAGTTAGAAAAGAATGCTCCCGGAAAAGGGAACCCTCCTCCACTGTTGGTGGGAATGTAAATTGGTGCAGCCACTATGGAGAACAGTATGGAGGTTCCTCAGAAAACTAAAAATAGAGTTGCCATATGATCCAGCAGTCCCACTCCTGGGCATATATCTGGACAGAACTGTAATTCGAAAAGATACCCAATATTCACAGCAGCACTATTTACAGTAGCCAAGACATGGGAACAAACCCAAATGTCCATCAACGGGTGAATGGATAAAGAAGATGTGGTACATATACACAATGGAATACTACTCAGCCATAAAAAAGGAATGAAATAATGCCATTTGCAGCAACATGGATGGACTTAGAGATAATCATACTAAGTGAAGTAAGTCAGACAGAGAGAGACAAATAGCATAATGCTATCACTTACACGAATGAACTTATCTACGAAACAGACTCACAGACATAGGGAACAGACTTGTAGTTGCCTGGCGGGGGCGGGGGAGGGGTGGATTGGGAGTTTGGGGTTAGCAGATACAAACTGTTATATATAGGATGGATAAACAACAAGGTCCTACTGTATAGCACAAAGAATTATACTCAATATCCTATGATGAACCATAATGGAAAAGAATATGAAAGGGAATGTGTGTATGTATAACTGAATCACTTTGCTGTGCAGTAGAAATTAACACAACATTGTAAATCAACTATACGTCAATAAAATAAATTAAAAAAAAAAAAAGGAATGCCCCAGCCTCCGTGCGTTTTCATGGTGGAAGGATTTCAGATATCTTGCTTGTCTATTTCAACAACAGGCAACCAAAATTCTCCTTAAGGCTTGATTCTCTCTCTCTTTTTTTTTTTTATGGCCACAAGGCATGTGGGATCTTAATTCCCCAGCCAGGGATTGAACCTGTGCCCCCTGCAGTGGAAGCTCGGAGTCCTAACCACTGGACCGCCAGGGAAGTCCCCTTTGACTCTCTTTTTTTTTTTTTTAATAGCTACTTTATTTATTTATTTATTTATTTTTGTCTGTGTTGGGTCTTCGCTTCGTGCGAGGGCTTTCTCCAGTTGCGGCAAGTTGGGGGCCACTCTTCATCGCGGTGCGGGGACCGCTCTTCATCGCGGTGCGCGGGCCTTTCACTATCGCGGCCCCTCCCGTTGCGGGGCACAGGCTCCAGACGCGCAGGCTCAGTAGTTGTGGCTCACGGGCCCAGCCGCTCCGTGGCATGTGGGATCCTCCCAGACCAGGGCCCGAACCCGTGTCCTCTGCATTGGCAGGCAGACTCTCAACCACTGCGCCACCAGGGAAGCCCCCGACTCTCTTTAAGTATTAAAAAGCCACTTGTTCTTGGGGCCTTACCTTAAACCCCAGGGACCCAGGGAAGTCACCTCGGTCACCCCTGTAGCCGGGCTCCCTGTTGGTGTTCCCCCCGCCCCGTCTCTCATGGAAACGTAATGCGATTTATACTTACATTTGTGAGTGTGGGCGTTCGTGTGGGTGTGTTAAGGTGTCTTTTCCCGAGAGGGCAGGAGCACGTAGTCTTGTTCTGTTTTATCCCTAGAGCTGTCCCGTCAGCCTTGGCAATTGCTCGTTAGCAGGTGAGGGATGGAGAGATGCATGGACCGTCTTGGTTGGGGTTCGAGTCTTGTAGCCATAGGGGACAGGACCCTCCATCCTGCTGCAACCATGTGTTGATTCTTAACCAACCCCTGTCTGAGAATTCTGTAGGAAGATACTGTGCAAAGCTAATTGCAGTGAACTTTTCCAGTAACTTGTGTGTGGAATATCCATTTTCCATGGTTACTGTTACCTTGGCTGTTGTTACATAACTCCTGTTAGATTCAGTTACTGGGGTTTGTTAAGCCTGGGTTCCAGTATTGAAAAAAAAACATGACCTAAAGAGTGATGACTTTGAGATTGCCTTTTTAGGGCTTTCTGGACACAAGAACAAAAATTTTAATCAGAAACTTGAGTTTGTTTGACCAAGAGTTTCTCTCTTGGTTTCAAAATGTGATGTCACCGAGACCATTCTTGGTAAGGAGCTGTGAGAAGCTGCGTCCACATGAGCAGGACCACCGGGACTTGAAGCCACCAGTGAAGGCCCAGCACTTACTCGTGTTTTCCTCCACCCAAATCCGTGCTGCCTTCTGTCCTCTACCGACACGGCAAAGAGGGGAGACATGGGGCCTGGTGGTGGACAAGGGACCGAGTGGACAGGGCACAGTGGACAGAGACCCCAGCCATCTGCCCAGTGTGTTTTCTTGCTCTTCTCTCTGTGCGTTACGATCTCTGCTATTTAGGTTCCGGTCTTTTTTTACGAGCTTGGAGGGCGCTGGAGCTGGAGCGGCATCTTGCTGATTCTTCTCCCTAAAGCCCCCCGGCGGCCAGGCCGCACGTGCTCTGGGCCGACCCTTTGGAGCTGAGCCCTTCTTCAGAACTTCCTGCTCTTTCATCGGGGCATTATTTTTGCCATCATGTGTGGACCTTTCTCTGTGCCCAGCTTCGGTACCTGGAAAGCCCTGAGGGAGGCAGCTGTTCGGGATCTGTCACGTGGGAGCCGATGGCTGGTGACGGCTGGTGCCGTGGGCCAGGCTCGCTCCCGGGCCAGCTGGCTAAGGAGTCCCAGCCCCTGCCTCCCCCTCCCCCAGTGGTTCCCTTTCAGACTTCAGTTATGAATTCGTTTTGGGGAACAGAGGACAGGAGTAGCTACTTAAAAATGCCCCGCACCGCGAGGACAGTCGGGAGAGGCCAGCACGAGGCGGTGGAGGGATGAGTGGCCGGGCGCCCTGGCGGAGGAGTCTGGCTCGGCCTGTGGACCCGGGGTGCAGCTCTGCCCCAGCAGCCGCCGGGCGTGGGTTTGCCTTGTAAATGACACCGTCGTTTGGAGGCATCCCTGACAGCTGCTCCTGCTCCAGATTCCAGAAATTTCTATTAAACATTTCATGAACACACTCCTAGTTCCTTCCCTTTTCCTCCCTTAATAAAATCCGTAATAGCACCAACTGTTTATTGCGTGGGGGACCCCGCCCTGTGTTACGGGCTTAGCATGCTTTGTGTCATCTTATCTGGTCACCCCAGGACAGAGGTGGTAGAACCCTCATTTTGCCGGCCGGGAGCTTGAGGCCTGGCGTTGAGAGCTTTGCCAAAATCCACCGACACCTGGAGGTGGCTGGGCTGAGTCTGGATTCGAACTCAGGACTCACCCACTAACCGCCCCCCCCCCCCGCTCCTCCCCATCCCACCTACCTTTCTGCATGTTTTAACGATGCAGAAAGGAGACCTCTCAGATCCGCCCAAGGTGTACAGAGGGGCTGAGGAGTTCTCTGTGGTCCGTGCTTCTCCTGCAGGTGTCTCTTACTCACCGGGGTCCCCAGGGAAATCACAGCTGCTAGCTTGCTTTTCCTCCGTTGCTGTGATTGGTGGCGTCGGGATGCTGGCTGGCGGTTTTGACTGCACGGCAAGGACACCCGGCACAAGCTGGCGGCCTGCGGTGACAGGTTCCCAGTCTGGGAGGAGGGAGAGATTCCAGACAGCGTGGCTTTGAAAATTCACCTGAGTTCGGAACATCTGTGACATTTTTTTTCCGGGCTGGTTGAAACTATAGCTATTAAATTTAAGGCACCCGAATTATGTGACCTTTTAATAATAAAGGTGCTGGCAAGCAGTTCATTTTAAACACGTATAAATAGAAGTTACTTTTCCTCTGAGCTATAATTAGCACATTATGGAGAAATTGCTGCCCTGAAAGTCAATGTGATTGACCTGAGGTCACGCAGAGCCAGGTGGCAGGGCCGGAAGTGGCTGAGTCCTGTGCTCGGCTCTGATGCTGGTTTCATGGGGGAGCAGAGCCAGACTTGCACGTGGGGCTCGGTACGGGATTTGCTTTCCACCGCAGGTGTGGTCGGGCGGCTCAGACGGCACCGTCCCTCTTTCAGAGAGTGGCTCTGCGGACGGAGAGAGGAGAGGCTCACCCAGACTTGCCCTGTAGTTGGCTTTGTCAGGCTGGCAGTTCTTTGATTCCCGTCTAGTGCTCTGTCCACAACATTCCTTCCAAGGGCATTTGGTGACGGTCTGCATTCTTGTTCTGTGCCAGACCAGACTCGCCTTTCAGGCGGGGCTTAGTCCCCATCTGTGCAGGGGGCAGACCGCTGTACCTGCCCCAGGCCGGGGAGGGGCGATGGGCCCCTGGGTGATGGGGAAGGAGTGGGAAGTGTAGGTGGTGGCTGTGTGCCCATCCCCTGGCATCGTAGCAGTGTCGGGGGAGGGGGTGCAGCGCTGCTAGCCGAGAGTTCCCACCTGCTTAGGCAGGACTTACCTGTAAGGTCCTGTGACCCCCCCCCCCCCCCATGGGACGGAACAGTTATTCTCGGTGAATTTTACAGCTGCCGTGCCCTTCCTGCACTTAATTTATTTTATTCTACCACTTTATAGACTTACAATTTCTGCAAGAGAAACTGCACACATTGGAAGTTTACAATTTGATGAGTTTTGATGGACCACCCCAAAACCACAGTCACGCTGTCGGACGTGTTCGTCTCCTCAGGCGTTGCCCCCTGTGACCCATCCCCCCACCCCCATCCGCTCGCACTGATCTCCTGTCACTGTGGATTAGTTTGCATTTACTAGAATTTAACAGAAGCGGAATCACGTGGTAATGGACCCTTTCTTCATCTGGCTTCATTCGCTCAGTGTCAGGATTTTGAGATTCATACAAGTCGCTGTGTGTATCAGTCGCTTGCTCTTTTTTACTGCTGAGTCGTATTCCATTGTTTATGCTCCCCACAGCTTATCCTGTTGTTGGATATTGATTGACTCATTTCCAGGGTTTGGCTTTTACAAATAATCTGCTGTGAACACTCACGTACTGTTCTTCCTATGGGCACACGCTTTTGTTTCTCTTGAGTAAATATCTAGCAAGGAGTGGCTGGGAGATGTTGTGGGTGTGTAGTCAACTTTTTAAAAAACTGCCAAACTGTTTTCCAGATTGGTTGTTGGATTTTACTCTCCCGCCAGGAGTCTGAGCGTCTTTGCTCTGGGTGTAAGTTCAGCAGGCTGTCTGAGGACAGCACCTGTCCTTGAGAGAGAGGATTTGCCACCCTTGTCTCATGGGTTGGCAGGTATCTTGCACTTTGTGACCCCCACTGACGTCAGTTTCGCTCCTTGTCAATCCAAGTGTTTGGCTAAGATCTGTGGTTCTTAACAAAGAGAGGGAAGACATTTTGCCCCCAGAGGACATTTGGCAGGGTCTGGAGAAATTTTTGGTTGTCCCAGCTTTGGGGAGGCAGGTGTTAGTGGCATCTGGTGAGTGGGGACCAGGGACGCTGCACAGGGTAGCCCAGAATCTCAACAGTGCTGGGCTGAAAACTGCCAGCCGGACTTCCGTGGACCCTGCCAGCCTCTGATCTGCAGTGCAGAGCTCTGCGCTGACCAAGGGTCAGCCTGGCACACGTTGCTTTTTCAGGTGGGAACCAGTGGCATCACCTGTGGGGTAATGGACCCGTGTGCTCACCGGGATCAAGCACTTCGCAGTGAGGGAGGCTGGCCTTGTCCCCTGGGTCTGACGCAGCCTCTCAAGGTGGGCGGGGGCTGTGTGAGACCCAGCCAGCACCTTCTCCTCTAAGGCTTCTAGGAAACGGGCTCCTGGGTGAGGATGTGACTTTCCTGTCCCTCCTCCAATCGCTTGAGTCGGCAAATTCCACCCAGCGCTTTACACTAACTGCGTGGCAGCTTGAGCTCAGGGCCGTCTTAACGAACTTCTTTGATTATTAACCTTTGCTTGGCTCAAGGAAATTACTCACTTGTTCTCTGGCCAAGAGTAAACCTCCTGGAAACTTTCATACTTAAATCTTTTTGACAACTCCACATTCTGGAGCATTCCCTTGGCAGTTCTTTTACTTATAGGGTGGGGAGAAAACTCTGTGTACTTGCCTCAAATCACGGATTTTGCTCCTACAAAGCTTTTCATAGACGTGTTCATGGTGGGGCTCAGTGTGTGTCAGGGAGATGACAGCCCGTGTCCGCGTCAGCCGTCAGTTCCTGCCGCATCAGCAAAGTACTGCAGAGCTGACTTTTATCTGCTTGGGAGTTTGCTTATTTATTCTTTTTTGCTTATGGGGGATAATAGCAAGGATGGGAAACACTGTGTTTTTTGACACAGGAATAAAAAAAATAACCCCTGTACTTCCTTCCCCATTTCTGCCTCACTTTTTCTGTTAGGAAGGATGTGCCGTGGGCCCGCTGCTGGTTGGAGACCTCTGAACTAGAAGTAGACCCTGACCTCTGAACTGAAAGCAGACCTTGACCTCTGAACTGGAAGTAGACCCTGACCTCTCTGGGGTCCTGCCACTGCTCAGCAGCCCCGGTGTCCCCTCGAGGGCCAGCTAACTTCTGCACCAGTCAGAGAACCTGCCCTTTGCCTCCCTTGCCAGGACGTTAACATTCACGAATATATTATTCGTGAAATATTAAGTGCTTGGGATGTTATAAAAAATGCACTGTGTGTTCATAAGAGCGAGGGGTTCCTGGCTGGTCGGTCCCCTCTGCAGAGTTGGGGTTCTTGTCCGCAATGGTGCTTGGAGCCAGGCCCTCCCGGTCCACTCAGGGTCATTCCTCAAGGTCATTCCTCAGGTCAGGCCCTTTCAGGTTAGGTCACTTCCCTTCGAGTCTGTTTTGCAGTTTTCTTGGGCTTGTTTATGCTTTTCTAGTTCAAACATGGCTTCCCTAGCTTCTCTTTGATACCAGACTGTCTTAAAGGGTTGAGATCATGAAATTTGACGACATAGCATGTGTTGTTTTCTTCCCCCTGTGTCCCCATCACTCTGTTCAAGAGCTGCTGTGTTGCCACCGCGGGTTTGTAAGGCGTGGCTTCCCTTCCCTTCCCGTACACCTGCTTTCGTCCCTCCGCAGCACCTGTCCAGGCTGGCGGGCCCACCCGCGGGCCTGGCTGTAGAGCTGGTGGCCTTTAGAGCAGAGGTTCTCAGAGTCACCCGGACAGCGTGTGAGCGCCGGATGCGCCCCACAGGCTCTGAGCCAGGAGGTCCGGGGCGGGGCCTGGGTTGCCGCCTCCCTGACAGGTTCCCAGGGGCTGCCCCTGCTGCTGCTGGGTGGGGCACTGGACTTTGGGGACCACTGCTCCGGGTCTCCCAATCCTGGTGTCACGACGTGAGGAGCGGTGAGTGACCTGAATCTGGAATGTGGACAGGCCCTGTGGGCACGTGCCTCGTTGGTGGGTGGAGGACCCAGCGTCCTACCCGGCGGGCTCAGGAAGCATCGGTGGTGTGGTTTGCTGTCACAGGACGCCCGTGAGCTTGCCCCCTTTCACAGCCCTTTCTTAGTTAAAAAGCCAGAAGGCCCAGCAACATGCAGTCCCCCACCTCAGACCTGCTTGAGAATTGCTGAGCTCTCCGTATAAATAAAGATTTTATAGCTTTTGAAGTTTTCACAGTGTGATAACCCGTAGGATGCCGCTGAGATGTTTTATGATCAGCCTCACAGGTTGTGTGCTGTCCCCGCATCTTTGATTGAGTGTGTAATAAACACGTATTTATATTTACGTGATCGAGCACCGGCGATCCTTACCAGCCTCCCTCGGTGTGTGCAGGCGCGTCTCTGCTTCTGTGCTCAGATGTCCGAGGACGTTGATGTGGTAGTTCGTGTTTGACAGCTTAGCTGACCCGTAAACAGATTCCAGAACAGCTCTGGCCAGGCCTTGCCCTGCTTAAAAGCCTTTAATGGCTCACCAGGGCTTTCAGAGTGAAGTCGAAATTCCTGGCCTCACCCCCTTAGCCCTTTTAGAACAAGTCATGGGGTAAATAAAGAAATGAAAATGGAATTGCTTCTCTTAGCGTCCAAGGCCCTTGGTGACGGGCCTGCGTGGTCTTTGCCCCTCCCTGCAGGCACCTCCTCTGCAGACAGCTCCCTGGGGGCCACCTGTCATCTCGGGCCCCGCCACGGCCTCTGGTGGTCTGGGTCCTGCCCCCAGGCAGGCGTGCCCCTCTTTTCTTAACCCAGCTGACGTCCTCACTACTCAGCTCAAGTGTCTCTGCTCCCTGGAGGCCCTATGGACGTCTCCTGGCTGAGACGCCAGGCGGGCAGCCTGTGCCCCCAGCTCTGATCGTGTCCCCACCCCCAGCCCCCCGGTCTCTCCCCAACGCAGGCTCCAGGTGCTCAGGGACTCTGGTCGTGGGACCAGACCCCAGGATCCCACGCAGGACCCACTGTGCGGTGAGAGCTCCGTGGAGCTTGACCGCGTGAGAGGGGAGGACCAAGCTCCTGAAGGCGTCTTCCCTGGAATGAGGCCGTATGTATGTACCAACAGGGAACACACCTGATGAACACAGACCCAAGGACTGAAATACCCAGAGAAGAGGCCCGAGGCTATAGTAACCAGTCCGTGAGGCCGGGTACCCAGGACTTTGAGGTTACTGTGGCTGCCATTTTGGGAATGGCCTTCAGAACTTAGGGCACTAAAAAAAGTTCCTAAATTCAGGCAATCTTTTCCCTCAGCAAGTGGCCTTTGCCGTTTAGAATAGCCAGAACTTGCTTACCTTTTAAGCTGGGGAGCATGATAAATTGGTCTGTTTGGATCCATGGTTGAAAACATCCGAATCCCATTCTAGCAAATTCCAGCGGATGAATTTACCAGAAGGATGTGGGGGGCAGTCCTGAGCATGGGAGGCCAGTCTGAGAACCAGGCCTGGTGATGGGCTGAACCAGGGCCGCTGAGGGGTCCAGGACCCCTGTGTCTTTGGGGTACTGCACTTCTTTCCTGGGCCACCACTTGGGCTTCCTGTTGCCAGAGGGAATCAGCCACCTCTTGGCCACCTTGATTGGCGGTGCCAGGAGGGTGGTAGAGAAGAAGAGGGGCAGGTCCTCAAAGGCTGGTGGAGGAGCTGCCGCCGTGGATGCCCGCTGGCAGGAGCGGCGCCAGTGCATCACAGTGGGGAGGACACGTGGGCTGTCCCGTCAGCAGTGAGATGCTCGTCCTGAGTCTGGAGCGTGATGTCCTGCATCTGCCCAAGTCCACTGCGTCCTTATCATTCTTCATGAAGAAGTCTGGCTATGGTTGGATATTTTGCAGTATTTCAAAGAGAATGGGATGGGTTCATTGGTGACTTTTCTTTAAGATGTGCAAATACCACGTGTCAACTGGTAAGCAGTTTCAGACATTCTAAATTCCTCCTTGCAAATGTAAAGGCTGGAAATTAAACATCCAGGGAGCTGGGAAAATGCCAGAGGACAGCGCTGCCTTTTTAAGTGTTCACTGAAGTGAGATAGTTTTCAGAGCTGGGGTAGCTGAGCGACGCGGCTCGAGGGCCTGCTAGGTGCAGGGAGAAGTCGCTGGGCTGCCTGTGGGCTTCGGATGGTGACAGATAGCTGGGCTGCCTCAGCGCTCGGGCTCCAGCTCCCCGCCTCCCTCTTGCCCCGGGACTTTGCCGCTCCTCCCGCAGACCAGGTGGTTCCCGTAGGCACACACTCGCCTGGCCTGGGCTTCCTTCCTCTCCCGGCCTTCGTCCCTCGGGGCACAGGCACCCCAGCTGCACGCATGCCTGGCAGCAATAAACACCCCACGAAAGCTCTGCTCGCGAGAGGAACGCCTTTCCTGACTGTTCTACTCTGCTCCCCGAGCCTGGGAATAAAACAGAAATGCTGTGCCCTTGCCTTCTCTCATACCCGGGCACATTTTATTTGAACCTCCCTCCTGGCATTTTCTGCTTTTACTCCGTCATATTAACTGCTGATTGTGGGGCATATACTGTAGTGTCTAAGGAGAGTGTCTGAATGATGTCTGGTCCTGCTCTTCCTAGCTGTGTGCTTTGGGGAAGCCGTTTGGATTCTGACCCTCAGTTTCCTCCTACTTTACTTGGAGGAAGTGAGTGTCAGCACCTGGTACCCTTGGCTGCTCTTCCCGCTGACTCTCCCCTCCCCACCCGCTGCTCAGACAGAGGTCTGTTGAGTGGATGTACATTCGTTCGCCCCTCTCAGGAGACTTCAGATCTTCTCCATGTCCTGAGGGTCAGCGGGGTGGATGCTCAGCTTGTGAGGGTACGCTGTGTGGAGGGTGGTCCTCCCCCAGCTGGGTCTCCGCAGTGGGGTTCACCCTCCCTAACGTGGTTGGCCCGAAGGCCAGCCATGCAGATGCTGCTGATGGACCGTTGCCGGCAGAAGCATCCTTGGTCGTGCAGGGTAAGATCTGACTGGCTGGGGGCACGGTGGTGTATTGGAAGGGCTTGGTGTCTGTGTCCGTCTGCAGGGTAACAGACTGTCACAGACCGGGGAGCTTAAGAAACAGACATTTATTGTCTCACAGTGCTGAGGCTGGAGTGCGAGATCAAGGTGTGGCCGGGGTTGGTTTCTCCTGTGGCCTCTCTCCTTGGCTTGTGGATGGACACCTTTTCCCTGTGTCCTCATGTGGCCTTTTCTGTGTGCACATCTCTGGGGTCTCTCTTCTTATAAGGACACCAGTCCTATTGGATTAGGGCCCCACCCTTAGGACCTCATTTGACCTTATTTACCTCCTTAAAGGCCCTGTCTACAGCCGCATTGGGGGTTAGGGCTTCAACATAGGAATTTGGGGGGTGGGAGGACGTGGTTCAGTCCATAGCAGTGTCCTTCCCTGCCCCGGCCTCCTCCATATCACCCGCATGTGGTACCTGAGCGTTTGTTCATCACCCACTCAGATGAGGGCTCCGACTGCACAGCTGTCTCCGCTACTGCAGGTATGGGGCGCAGCCCGCCCTTGACTTCCAAAGTGGATGGAACCAGGGAACAGTGACTTTCTGAACCTGAGATGAACTATTTATTTTTTGTCTTTATTATAACGTATAATATCTTTACTTCTTTATTAATATTTTTATTTACATTATATTTGATTATATTTAGCATATCTGTATTTTATATGTTTATTATAATTTTATCTTAATTGAGGTTGCAGAGACTAATTTGTACTGGGAAAAAAATAATAGCCATGAGGTTACTGTTTTAGAAAAAATGTAGAAGAGTATGTTTAGATTAAAGCAGTTTTTTAAAAATATAAAATAGATTATAAAAAAATAAAAATTTGTTCAAAGAAAGAAGCGTAATGAAAAGCAGAAGTAATTGTTCGCAGTGAGACTTGAGTGCAGGGATGCCTCCCGGGGTCCCCCCCCCAACCTTAGGGTTATTGCCCCAGGGGCAGGTGAGCCGATCCAAGCCCAGCCAGGCCTGGGCCCCCGGGGCACGGAGCAGGAATGAACCAGCAGCCTGTCCCGCGAGCTTGGCCTAGAAACGTTGTCCAGAAGAGAGCAAAGGGCCGACTCTCTTCCCTTTGCCTGAAGACCACGGTTCTGCCGCATCCCTCTTGCCACGGTCAGTTCTTTCTGTATCTCTGGCACTCGATCCACCCACTCTGGCACTCGATCCACCCACTCTGGCACTCGATCCGTGTTCGGAGTGCATCTCCGAACCCAGCTTTGGACAGTCTCACGACTTCGATTCTTCTTTCATCTACTGTCTTTGAATGCTTTTAAAAAAGGGTTTTGGTAAAGAATTTTAAAGGTGACAGAAATAAAATTGGCTGTCAGCCCAAACCCCATACCCCCTAAATGGTGTCTTTCAAGACGTTTTGTGTTACGCCCCTCCCCCTGTTGGCTTCCTGGAATTGACTTTGATCCCCCGGTGTCCTGACACGAGAGCCACGCTGGCAGTTGCAGGTCGGTGCTTGTCAGCTGTGCGCGGTAGCCTTTGGGAGTGGCGCAGAGCTTCAGCTGGTGTCCCCTGCTGTAGTCCAGAGAGACGAGGGAAAAAAGAATGGTTATTCACTTTTAAATCCTCAAGGTAATACGATTTTCTGCGTCTTAAACCAGAGGGACGAGGGCATAGCCATCAGTAACGTGATCCTTAGGTCACCTCATTTCCAGGCCGGTGACTCTGACATCGCTCCTTTAGTGCATCTTGCCCCTCTGCCCTTGATCCTTCTTGAATTCATAGCGACAGAAGGCCCCCGCCAGGAGAATTGTCAGAGCAAACCACCTTGGCACGTTTGAAACTGGTACTGTTAGCGATAGCAGTTCGCAGGTTATGCGACATGAATTATGTTAATCAGCTTATGTTTATTAATTGGTTTAATCCTCAAGTGACTCTAAGACGTAGATGTAATTCTCGACTTACAGATGTGGAAACTTGAGACTCAGAGTGGCATGATCATTCATTTCGCTCCCTAAGGAGAAGGTCTGATGTATGCATAGAAAATAGAGAATTGTGTGTACGTGTGTGTGTGTTCATGTGTATATATGTAGGGTGTGTATAGTGAGTGAAGGTAGAAGAAAAGTCTAGGCTTGAACTTTTTGAGTTAAGTATTGCTTTCTAAAACTTACAGAGCAATTCAAACACGTAAAATGTATATAGAATAGCATAATCACCTCCCAGATACCCATCAGCCAGCTTCAATAACTACCAACCCGTGGCCAATCTTACTTCCTTTAGACACCCTGCCACCCACCAGTATTATTTTGAAGCAAGTCCAAGACATCCTGTCATTTCATCCATAAATATTTCAGTGTCCATCTCCAAAAGAGGAGAACTCTAAAAAAAAAAAAAAAAAAAGCACACGTGACCACATCACCATTATCACACTTAAAAAAAATGAACCATTTCTTAATATCATCACATACACAGTTGGTGTCCAAATTTCCAGTTGTCTCAGGAGTATCATCATTTTTTTTTTTTTTTTTTTTTCAGTTTGTTTGAACCGGGATCCGAATAATGTCCACACTGTGCAGGTGGTTACTGCTTCTCCTGAGTCCCTTCCGACGTGTGGGTTCCACAGCTGTCTTCCTTCTCTTCCTGTGGAATAGATATGTTAACAGAACTGGTGCGCCCTGTGGCACTTCCTTGGTCTGGATTTTTTGGGACCGCATCCCCTTAGAATTATTTAACATGCCGCCTCTGTGTTTTCCTGTAAATTAGTGGCTGTGGAGGCTTGTGTTGACTCCAGTTCTGGTTTTGTTTGGCCAGACGACTTCCTGGGTGGAGGCCGGGCTTCATCACGGGATGGACCTCTGAGTTGTCTTTCTTTGATGTGAGCAGTGCCTAATCGTCATCTTCCGGATCTGTTCATGCTAAGAGGTTGCAAAATGGAGATCTTGTGATTTTGTCATTCATTCTTCCAAGGTTGTTGGAAAGCTCTTGGGGAGGAAGTGTTTCATTCCCTGTGCAGGCCTGGTCTCTGCCTGCTTCTGGGGCATGGCGATTGCTGATACATTTCAGGGGAAGGCAGCGGTTTCCCCCACGCTGGGTTTGTCAGTGCCTAGGACGAGACCCAGGCTGGTGTGGATGGCGCCTCTCTGGGTGCTGGTTCCTGGGAGCAGGGGTCCCGGTTTCCACTCAAGGGTGGGAGCCATCTGCCGAGCACCTGCCCCAGCCCTGGTCACCTTCACCAAGATAAGCTGTGAGAAGTGTTTTATGGCATCCAGGGATGAAACAGCAAGTGTGTACCCAGGGACAGAGCTGGCCGGACTGGATGCCCATGGGGGAGGAACCGTGTGGGTGGACGGGGAGTGGGGGGGGTCGTGGCCAGACAGCCTTGGTTTGAGTGCCACTTGGACCTCCCTGTGACCTCGGCAGCTGGTGGCATTGAGCTCCACGCCCCCGGCGTCCAGCGGGGACGATGCCGCCCATTTCCTCTGAGTTCTGTGCTGAGTGTCCAAAGGGGTGATTCAGGCCAGCGCTGAGCACAGCGCCTGGGACGGTGTAGATGCTGCTTAAGCTGTGTTCCTAGTTACGACCGTAAAAGGGTCATGACAGTGGGGGGGGGGGCACCACTGTCACGTGACAGCTGGCTGAACTTGGCTCCCCGTGGCTAGGGCGGCCGACCCTGATCTCAACGACACCCACGGATGTTGGTTCCGATTAGAAGTCCTGCTCAGAGGGAGTGAGCGTGTCACGCCGGGCGGGGGATGGCTCAGGCCCAAGATGTAACCTTAACGGTACAGGGTGGCTTAGGTGTACTTTGTCTGCAGGCTTCAGGGATGGTGGAAGGGGTGGAGGCAGGTCTGGAGGCTTTGAGCTGAGGATCTGGAGAGGAGAGGATGCAGGTGGACGGCTGCCCGCAATCTCTTGTCAGAGGACGGGGCCTCCGGGGTCCTGCCCGCGAGTCAGTGTGACCCCCATCCTCCCGCCGTGTGCCCGGGGCCTTCCCCCAAAGGACGAGCTGGCTGTACAGCCCTCACCCCTCCCTTCCAGGAAATGTTCTTGTCACACAAAGCGGGAAAGCAGAAGGCTGTACTGGAGAGCCTGCCCAACAAGGCCCTGCTCACTGACTGGGGGGTTTGGTGTGGGGGGGGATGTACATCCAAGAGAAGCAGATGGTGGGCAACATACCGCCCTTATCGACCTCGCCGGGCACATCTGGGCCCCAAGATGGCGGAGGGAGGAACCCTAGAGATCCTTCATCTCTTTGGGTTGATTCTTGGATATTGCTGGCTAACTAGGTATTAAATTCTAGATCATCTAATTCTGTGCACAAATTCTAGGTAAAATGTCTCCATTGCAAAATAGGAGTTTTCATTCAAGAAAAAGAAAGCTTGAAAATGTATCAGGTATTCCTCCTGAGTCTGCACGATGTGAATGTCATTTTAAAATTTCAGGGTTAAATTTCTTAAGGTGACGCGATAAGGCAGGGATGAAATTTAGCAGAGAACATTGAGATTGATCACTTTAATGGACTTTACCCCCTTTTTTGGGGTGGTCATTGTTGAATGTTGAATTTCTATTTTATGTCAGGGTCTCCTTTGAAACTGGAGGTATTGATGTGGTCTTCAGCAAATGTCTCCATTGCAAGAGAGAGGACTAGTTTATAAAGTGGGCAGGCTGCGTGGGAGTTCTGTCTGATGTCTGTTTTTCAAAGTCAAGGCCACTTAGCCACATGGATCCAGAGGCATAGCTGGGTTGTCCCGGTCGATGCAAACCTGGGGACCAGCTGTGACGGGCGTCCACAGAGCAGCCCCGTGGGAAGACCTTGGGTGTAGCACAGGTGTCCTGGCCTGTCTCCTCCCAGGGGAAGGCTTGGGCATGGCTGTCGCCTTTGCTTATGATTCATCTCTGTTTACTTGGAGACCGTGAGTTAGATTTTTATTTTTTGCAGCAAGAAAATCATTTGAAAATGTGGAATATCACCCTTGTAATCCTGTGATAGAAAACGATTTACATTAAAAAAAAAAAAGCCTCTTGTGAATAAGTTATGGCAACAAGGAATGAATTATTTGGAGAAGAAAAAAAAAACCTTAACAAAGCATACACTTAGAAGCAGTAGGAGCTTGGCAAGATTGTTGTGCATAAATTAAAATCAGAAAGAGATGCAGATAAGGATGTGAGCTACAGGGACTTTGTGAGAAAGTTCACCACCCTCCTGAGGTTGGAAATTGGAGGCACTTGTTGCTTCTTTAGGTTGAGAATAGTGGTGATGTGTAATAAACCTAAAAATTAATGGAACACTTTTCCTTGCAAACTGTAAGTGAATGTGGGTGAATTCTTGTAGCATTTATCCCAGAACTGTACAGGCAAACTTCCACTGATGGAGTGAAACCGTGGAACTGATAGAGTGGATTGTTTTGGGAAGCATTTCTCTCCATACTTCTGGGGTGGTGGTGGTCTAGTCTTGTTTTTCTTCTGAGATGGAAATACTGTCAGGCTTGGAGTCTTCTATGAAACTGTATCAAGCGAAAGTAAAGTAGTAATTCTTCTGTATCAACTTAGTGTTTTGATCCTGGCAACAGTGGTCAGTAGGAATCTGTATGGAACGGGAGATTGCAAAATCCCCAGGAAAGCGGAAATGGGGGGTGGTGTGTGATTTTGGGAGGAGGATCCAGGTTGTCAAGCCACTGGCCAGACGTGATTCTCAGTGTGGAGGTGTGGCCTGGGATGTATTTAAACTGACCCAAGTCAAGAAATTATTAATAAGTGGGGAGAATGCCTGAAAAACAGGCATTCAGTTTTTTTTTAATATAATTTATAAAAATTTATTTATTTATTTTTGGCTGCGTTGGGTCTTCATTGCTGTACATAGGCTTTCTCTAGTTGCGGCGAGCGGGGGCTACTCTTCGTTGCGGTGCCCGGGCTTCTCATTGCAGTGGCTTCTCTCATTGCAGTGGCTTCTCTTGTTGCAGAGCAGGGCTCTAGGTGCGTGGGCTTCAGTAGTTGTGGCACGCAGGCTCAATAGTTGCGGCTCGCGGGCTCTAGAGCGCAGGCTCAGTAGTCGTGGCGCACAGGCTTAGTTGCTCCGCGGCATGTGGGCTCTTCCCAGACCAGGGATCAAGTCCGTGTCCCCTGCATTGGCAGGAGGATTCTTAACCACTATGCCACCAGGGAAAGTCCCATCCAGTTATTTTTAAACAGACTATTAAACAGACTGCTTAAACATTTGTAATTTGTGTTCATTGTAGGATTATTCAAAGTAGAGGTGGGGAAAAAAAAGCCCATAACCGAGCATTTCAAGATGTAGTGTTTAGGTTTTTTCTTATGAGTTTCAGATGGTCTTTGCTTGCTTCCTCTCACATCTTAGAACAGAGGCTCTTATGGTGCTCAGAGCCTCACACCCTGTGTTTAATACCTGGTGATATAACTAGAGCATCTTTACCAAATTGCATGTGTATCATCCTTTCAAATAAATGGATGTTTCAGAATTAGCCACACTCTGTTGGGCATTTAAGGTGCTTCTGAGTTTTTGCTGTTCTAAACAATGCAGTAAAGGATGTTTGCATAATAACAGCACTGAGCATTATTTCTTTGTGATGTCGTTCTAGATGGGTAATTGCTCTATCAAAGTTTTTTTTTTCCCCCCAAATAAAAGTAATGTATTATTGCACTGATTCCAGAAAGTTTGTACCAGTTTATCCTCCCATGAGGAGAATGGACCCTCCCTTCCCCACCCCACACTTGGGCATCGCACTCCAGAGGGAAGTGGTGGAATGGGGTGGCCTTTACTAGCCCAGCTGCTGGAGCAAGTCTGTCCTTTCACCCAGCAGGCCCCTGGGACAGACTGCCACTTGCACACACGGGTCATCCCCGCCTTCCGCCGCTGTCTGTGATTTCTTAGGCTTCATGAGGATGTTGATTATGGACTTCTCATTTCAGGTCTGGGACTGGAGGGTGGGATGGAGAAGTTCCCAAAACTCTGGGGAAAGTAAAAGCAAAGTGTGTGGGAGTTGCCTAGGGAGAGCCGGCTGAGACTGTCATTGTCATGTAGTCGGTGAAAGATTGGCTTCTCAACAAAGTGTCTTTTTGCCCAGCTTACTTCTTGCAGGAACTTTGGAAGAACACACGTTTCCATCCTTCGTGAGCTTCGGTGTATGCAAGCATCCCTGTGTGTGATGAATAGTTTTGATCACAGTTTGGCTGTCGGTTACTTGATTGTTCTGCTGTATGTTCTTCTCGTTCCTTCCTTGTCTGCAGTGCCGATGGTTTCCACGTCCCCTCTCTTGGCCCTCTCCCTCTGTGTGGCGAGTGGCTCCGGGCCCTCCCGCTGCTGCCTGGTCGGATTCCTGCTGCGCTGTGAGAAAGCCCCTTTGCTGCCTTGTCACAGTTACAGCCCTGGTCCTTTTATGTTGTGGGAAGCAATTGTTGTAAGTCCTCTCCAGGGAACTCGGATCTCTGTACCGTGTGCCGGAGCTTGCTCTGGGCTGGTGGTTGTAATACCTACAATTTAGTGGGCATCAACCGCATGTCAAGAATTTTATGTACATTGGCTACCTGTTATAATAATCTACAAAATCCCTATTATCGTGGCAGGTAGGGATTAAGAGACTCAGAGAATACGAATGTCATGTAAGGTCCTACAGGTGGTGAATGGAGAAATCAGGCTTGGTATCCAGGTGTGCCTGACCCCATTGCACATGGTATCCATTGCACATGGTATCCATGGGACACGGGACAGACGTGCACACAGCCAGCGTCAGACTGGGCAGCTCCAGGGAGCTGGTACAAAATGCTTGAGAGCTCGGGCCAGAAGAGTTCAGGCCCCCATGTCTGAGAGCTGGAAGGGAACAGTGAACCTCTGCATTCAGGTTATTCTCATTATTGTGCTAACCTGTCCCCACCTGGGATCCCCTGTGTGAGGTGCACACGTTGGCACGTGCATCTTCTTCGGGACCGTCATGCATTTCATCCCCTCGGCCTGACCTGTGAGTCAGGGCTGTTGGCAATATCGGGAGTAGAGGTTGAGCAGTGGGGGAGAGAAGGGAAGCTGGGTGGGCAGATCTCTGGCCCCTGGCTGCCCACCTGAGCAGTTGGAGGAGGGCCCAGAGCTGCGATGGGGCAGTGATTGGGCTGGGCAGAGGCTGTGTGCGCCTCATTGGGTAATGGGATGGGTTTCAAGAATCCCTGTTCTCTAGGACTCGGAAGGTTAGGGTAAGGTGTGTTGCATCCTTACTCTAAGGTGTGTGGTGTTGGAGTCAAGTAGGGCCGGGGAGGCGAGCATCAGCCCCCAAGTACCAAGAAGAGGAGGCCGGGCAGCCTGCCGTCTCATGCGTCTTGTCTTTGTCAAGACGTTTATCATTTATCTCTGAAGTGGACAGAGCTGGAAGCCTTGAAGTTTGTGTCGAAGAAAGGGTGTGAGTTGTAAAGTACCTGTGATACCCCACTGTCGTGCTACCAAGAGGGTCTAAAAGATGCAGTTACATCTAGAAGATGCAGTTACATCCAGAAGATGCAATTATGGGTCAAATTGTTGCCAGGTTACTAAGCTGTCTGGAGTGAGTGTGGCCAGTTCTGAGTGTCGGTGTCTCAGACTTCATTACTGAGGTCTTCCACATACTACTGGTTTGCTGTATGACAAATGTAATATCCCCATAGATTGTGCTTTACTCCATGGAGCAAGTAGTTCCAAGGACTTTCACAGGGTCCCTTGTGACCTTGGTCTGGTATTAGTTTCCTGTCGCTGCTGTAACAAGTCACCCCAAACTTAGTGGCTTAAATCAACATAGGTTTATTCTCTTACAGTTCCAGAGGTCAGAAGTCCTAAAATTAAGGTGTTGGCAGGGCCGTGCTCCTTCTGGAAGCTCTAGGGAAGAATTCATCCCCTGGCCTTTTCCAGCTTCTGCGGGCTCCGTGCACTCTTTGGCTGGTGGTCCATTCCTCCATCCTCGAAGCCAGCCGTGTAAAATCTTCAAATCTTTCTCTGATCGCTCCGTCTATCCTCACATCATGTTTTCTCTTTCTTCTGCTTCCCTCTTCCGAGTTCTCAGGACTCTCATGATGACATTGGGCTCATCTGGATAATCCAAAATAGTTCCCCTATTTTAAGATCCTTAACGTAATCACATCTGCAAAGTCCCTTTTGCCACGTAAGGTGACATAGTCTCGGGATTTGAGGATTCGGATGTGGGCATCTTTGGGCGGGGGCACGTTTCTGCCCACCGCAGTCCCCCGGGACTGTTTCTCATCCGGGCCAACGTTCCTGCAGGTGATTCTTCTCCTGCCGTGCAGACGGGCCACACCCGTCATCACTGGGCTCTGCTGTTCACACGGTGGGGGGGGGCAGCGGCGGGAGGGCACTGCAGAATGTCAGGCTTTCTGGCTCTCTCTGCCGACTTCCACTTCAGTTCAGGAAGTAAAGTTAGCAAACGAGTACCGATTCTGGGCAACCGTCGCGACCTGTGAACGCACGTGTGCCACAAACCTAGACTCAGCACGAAGAGGCTGACTTTGGAATCCCAGCTTACCCTCGTCCAGACTGAAGCCTCTGGCTGTCCTGCACCGACTGGGGTTTCCCCTTTTTGCTGGGGAGGCAGAGTGTTCCTCTCGCAGGTGGCCTCGCCCCCTGCTCGTCGGCGTGAAGAGGCCTTCTTGCTTGCCTTCCCACAGCTTCCTCGTGGCTGGACCTGCTCCTGTCCCCTCCTCCACTCCTGTGGGAACACCAGTTATCCTTGTAGCCTCGCCCAGGGGCTGTGTGTCCTCATCTCCTGGACGGTCTTCTCTTCTCAAGTCCCATAGCTTGTGACTGACCCTCTTCACGTCACTTGCCACTTTCTGCCTTGAGATGCATAATGAGTCGTGCACGGGTCCTTGTGGTGGGACAAGGTTACTGGGAGGCCCTGGTTCTCTGCCCACCTTTGCCTCTAGGTAAGCAGGAGCCCCGACCCTGAGAAGTGATACCTTCATTAGATTGTTCACCCAGCGGATGCTTGTCTGGGTTTTCGAGTTTTCAACAGGAAAAAGAGAAAACAGAAAAGGTAGAGTTGATCACAAAGAGGAGAATTTGCAGGGAGTGAATCAACCCTTTTTCTGATTATTAACAGGTTATATGCTCAATATAGAGAATGTGGAAACTATAAAGAAGAAGAAAAATTGCCTGTGATCCTTCCATCTGGAGGCAACTACTGTTACTCTGGGGAGGTTTTCTCTTTTTCCCACCTTGGTGTTTTATGAGGGTTGGTAAGTGTCACCTACGCAATGGTGTGTCCAGTGTTTTCCTACTGAGTTTTTGTTACGATGACATTTCCCGTGTCCTCGCCTTTTCATCAGCGATCTTTTTCATGGCTGCGTGATATTTAAGTATGTGGATGTATTGGAATTGACTCATCCCAAAGTAGATTTAAAAAAAAAAAACAACCTTTTTGAGTGCATCAAATAAAAAATGACAAAAATTAATATTTTAAAACAGATGAAAAGAAAACCCAGAGCCCCTGCCGCAGTTTACCCCCGTCCCCTGCCTGTCTGCGGGTGGCAGGGTACGTGCCGGCCTGCTCCCTCCTGGTCCTGGTGAGTGGACGGGGGGCCGTGATCCTCAGCATGAACTGTGGACGGTGGGGCCTCCCTTCCATTCAGAGCCGCTTCTGTGAGTTGGCAGACACGGGTGTTGCTTTCTTTGGTGCAGTTGTGTCATCAGCGCTTCAGATTTGTCATGGCGGTGATGGAAGGAAAAATAAAAAGAAGGGAGCCATCTATGGCTACTGATGGTAGAAAGGAAAACAAAATCAGGCCCAAACTATTTGTGAGGCGCCGGTATAATGAGAGTGAAGGGAGATAGAACACACCATGAGCGGTTAATGAGCACCAAAAGTAGGGAGTTACAGCCCTCTTTGGATGTCTTTGCTTTGAAAGAATTATTTTTCAATCTAGTAATAGTCCATTAAATACCAGAAATGATCAAGTTCATTAAAAACCACAGTCAGTTGCATTCTGATGAGAGAGGTTTTGACTTTCTCCCTTTTAGAACTAATGAAGATCCAAATGTTTGTGGCAGGCAGGAAATCAAGTGGATTTTAATAGGAAATTATGTAAGAAATCTTAACGACTAATTTTTCTGGATCCGACAAGTGGAGAATGGTCTTAGGGAAGTGTGTGCATCCGTTACTCGTTGTAATTACCATTGTATAGAAGCACGTCAGGTAATTAGAAACTAGGTGGCATTTTATGCTAAGCATCACAACAGAGATTTTGCTTGGAATGTTGAGCAAAATTACGTTCTGGCTGAGATTAAACACGTGGCAGGCGTCCTACTCCAGTTTTTAAAATCATCAGACAGGCTTTATTATATTTTTTTGGTGTTTGTTCTTCTGTCTCTTGCTTTAATGAGAAGGAATGCTCGGAGAATGGCACTGGGAGGCTGGCACGACGTCAGCTTTGGGATTTTTCTCTAGTGTGGGGACTGATCTGCCCCGCTGCCCTCTCCCATTGGCTCTTTTTTTTTTTTTAATGGCTCTTGATTGTACTGTTTTTGTCTCCATAACCCATGTCAGCTTCAGGGCCATTTATTTACCTTTTTTGATGAACGTTCGAAACGTAATCAAGCTAGAAGCTTATTGATATACACACATTCATGTGTAAATTATGTCATTCTGTTTAATCATAACACATGCGCTCTGCAGATTGTTTGCTTAAACCTCAGGGATGCCCTGTTCCTCAGTTTCCTCATCTCGAAACACCAGGGGTAGCGCTGGCACCTCCTTAGAGCAGCGTCTGGAAATTCAAGTACAGTAACTCGTGGAAGTGCTCACAGCAGCTCGCCGCACACATCAATGCCCAGGAACGGTGGCAGGCTGCCGTCTCTTGTCTCTTTCTCTCTCAGATTGTCAAGGCATCTTGTTTTAACCTCATTCTGCCCTGTCTGGGGTTCCTTAGATGAGTTCTCAGTTGTAGTATTGACCTTTTCTGCAAAAACAGTGCAGCGAAGCCCAGGAAAGTGACAGCGGGAAGCCAACGCCAGCCTGCAGCCGTAGCCCAGGGGTGCTTTTCCCCTGCAAATGCCTCCGGCCCATTTCCTGGTTCTCCTGTGCTGGAATTCGGGCTTGCGTGTCAAGAGACCAGCTGTTGACATGAATGGCTTTCTGCAGCCAAGGGTTTTCCAGGAGAGCCGGGCTGGCGCTGGCAGGAGTGTGGGGAGGGATGGTCCGGTGCCTCCAGCGCTGCCCGGATGGTCCGTGCGCACATGCGCGTGCCAGCCTCTGGCTGAACTGAGTTCAAGAAAGGAAGGGCTGTGTGTGCCGAGCAAGTTCATTGAAGAGGGTGTGGAGGTCGCCACTGTCGACCCTCATTATGTCCTCACTGCAAATGAAATGAGAACTTGACCGCCCCTCCCCCGCGGGATGAATGGATCTCAGAATAGCATCTTGGATGGAAACAGCGCCTTGAACACTTGAAACACCGCCTCTTCTCTTTATTCTCCCCTCTCTGTGTTCTCCGTGGCGGGTAGGAAGTCGTGGCGAAAGTGTCCTCAAAGACCCCGGGCCGGGCTGTGCGTCCTCGCCGGCTCGGAGCTGCGACCCTTTCACGTGCCCGGCTCTTCCGGGCTGGCACTTTCATTCCAGAAGAAAAGGTTTTTGGCAGCCTTGAACAGGCTTGCATGTTCACGCCTAAGTGTGTAAGTGAGCCGGTGTGCCCCTGATGAGCTCAGAGGGTTGGATCCGGAGGCAGGTTTGCTGGGAGGACCTGCCGGTGCCTGGCTCTGCACATCCCTGCCGGCCAGAGGCCGGCTTTCTGGAGCCTCCTCCACGGGGGGAGCACGCGTTTGGAGCCCAGGGCCCCGGCTGCGCGACCTTGAGCTCTCCAGGGTTTGGCCGCAGAGGCCTTTCTGGCTTGTCCTGTAGGACTTAGACCTTTGCTTCCTCCCTGTTACTCACGTGTCTTCCAATGAGCCCCACCGTTTAATTTTAACTCTTGTAATGCTAAAAGCGCCTTGCATTTCCCCTGGCTTTGACTTTTTTTTTTCCGTCAAGAATAATCTCTATTTCCGTTAGTGGAAAGCTTTATAACACATCAAGGACAGATCAACTGTTCAGTTTCCCATGAAAACTATCTCCCTTTCCTCCCTATGGGGAGGGGGTGCCTGCCTTCTTTGTGGCCCCTTCTCGTTTGCTTACAGCACAGGCACGCGGAGCCCGGTGTGCGTGCACGCACGTGTGTGCACATGAGAGTGTGTACGGGTGTGGGCGCACGTCCCTCAGACAGGACACTGTGTCCATTCCTGCCTGTCCCCACCCTGGGCACCTTGGTGCTTGTTGCGCAGGGCCCAGCGCCCCGTGTGTGGGCACCAGCTTCCCCGGAGAGGACGGCTCTCACCGGAGTCTCACACAGAAGTGATTAAACTGTGTCCAGTTGCAGGCGTCGGGGCATCAACAGCGAACAAACAGGTGCGAACTCACCTTCCTGGAGCTGATATTTTTGGGGTGGATGGAGGATACAAGCAAACAAAGCTCGGTAAAGTACTAGTAAAATGTACAGCCAGTGAGAAGGACAAGGAAAAGCATACAGCAGGGAAGGGGTGTGAGTGTGTGTATGTGGGATGGGGGGCGTTGAAAGTGTAGTGGCCTCGTGGAAGGCCTGGCCGAGAGGGGCAGCTGCCCGCAGCCCTGGATAAGGGCGCACGTGTGGATGGAGAGGTCTGGGTGGGAAGGCCTGAGCTTCTGGACGGAGCCCTGAGCTGGGAGGGGCCCTGAGGCTTTAGGAACAGAGGGAGGCAGGGGAGAGGGCTGACGCGAGCTCAGAGAAGCAACGTGGACCAGATGAAGCGGGCCCTGTGTGGGCCGAGTGGTAGCAGGGAGAGGATGGACTCTGGCGGCCGTTGGGCCCCAGGGAGAGGGTAGCACTGCAGTGACAGCACAGCCTGGGTTCGAGTGTCTCCTCCCCCATTGCCGGCCGCGGGTAAAGTAGGAGAAATCCGAGGAGCCCGCAGCTCTCCACGCGAACACCGTCACGTTGAGTGTAATTATCACTTCTAGTATTAACAGTGCTGATCTGTAGGAGCTTTCAAGTCCATATCATTGAATTCTGAATCCAGTCCAATAATTATCTCAGCAACTGAGATACCATTGCCTGCGGGTCATGGATGTTTTAAGGCCAAAGTCACCGAGTGATCCGGGGACTTGCTGCTGGAAATCACTTGCTTTTTTTTTCTCTCTCTCTTGCCCTCCTTTTTCTCCTGCGTGGCATTAAGTCAGCCACATTAAAAATTTTGTGCATCTGTCATCGGAAAAACCAGCATGTTTTCCCCTGAAGAGCAGGCGTGAAGACTTTTTCTAATATATTACACCAGCCACACCCCAAGTGGCTTCAGGTTGGCTCTTAATTCATATTTTCTGCAGCTGCTAATATGTCCGATAGTCATAATTGTTGCACATTCGAGATAAAAGCTAAATCTCAGCTTATACCCTGCCTCCCAGGAGAGATTCAGAGAACAACTATAAAGCCTAATCCATACTGTGATGTTGTTGAAAAGAAAATAGGGTTATAGGCTTATTTGGAGCCTTTGAGTGCTTATGGTCGTGCAGACTGGGTGCTCCTGACTTACAGTGTAAAACCTGAGTTTCCAGCGCAGGGACCAGATTGGTTTCTGGCTGACGCATGTTGTGCCTGTGATGGCGCATCATCCTATTTTTATGTGATAAGCGTTATTCGGTCCCAGAATGCATTGGATTGTACGCAGACTGTCTGTCCGGGGATGTGCTGACCGACTTCTCTCCCCGGCTTTGGAGGAAAAGCCCCAGCCGGCGTGTGTGTGTGCGTGTATGTGTGTACACTTGCTCACCTCTGCACAGAGGATGGGGCATTGCTCCTGAGCCCAGGGGTCCCTTTCTCTGGAAAGTTCTCTCTGCACAGGTTTCTGTGCTCCTTGCTGGGTCCCTGTGGAGTGCCTGGAGCAGATTATCACCTGGTGGTCCTCCTTCAGCGGGAGCTACCCTCCGCCTCCTTGGTCCAGACTGAAGCATCTCAGGCCATCAGCCCTCCGCGTAGGGCTTCCTTTCCCACCTTCTCATCAGCGTTCCCTCCTTTGGATGAGTTTGCCTTGTGGAGGACACTTTTGAAGTGTGTTTTCCAAGGTAGGATTTAGTATTCCAAAGCAGAACAAGGAATACCAGTGGGGGAGAGTCAGATTACCAGAAGGAAAAAATACGAGGAAAGATGTTTTTTAAACTATTACTTTATTATAGCATTTTAACACCATTTAAAAAGTCAGCGGAAACTGTTGAACCTGCTATTTTATTATAGCGTTTTAAACCTTTTTTTTTCCCGGTGGGAGGCAGAAAGAAGAACTCGGTTGGGCCTCATCAGCCACTTTCTGAAGTGTGAGTTTTATTTTTTTAAATTTTTTCAAAGAGCCTTACCCTTTTTTTTAAAATTTAATTAAAAATTTTTTTTGGCTGCATTGGGTCTTCGTTGTTGCGCGCGGGCTTTCTCTAGTTGTGGCGAGTGGGGGCTACTCTTCATGACGGTGCGCGGGCCTCTCACTATCATGGCCTCTCTTGTTGCGGAGCACAGGCTCCAGACGCGCAGGCTCAGTAGTTGTGGCTCACGGGCCTAGTTGCTCCGCGGCATGTGGGATCTTCCCAGACCAGGGCTCGAACCCGTGTCCCCTGCATCGGCAGGCAGATTCTTAACCACTGCGCCACCAGGGAAGCCCGAGTGGTTATTTTTTGTGTTGAACCTACTTTTGTAATTTTCCTGCCCACCCTCCATCCCGTTTTCCCCATCAGGTGGGAGGTAGGAGACGGAGGTGTGAGGTGGCCCTGGAGGTACCACAGTGGGGGGCAGAGGTCACTGAGGTCTGTCTCATGTGGAGTCCTCCTCCCCCTGGTCATTGTGTCTGGAGAAGCTTCGATGAAAGGTGTTTCAGCGCGTGATCGCAGCGGCGTCCGCGTGGGGAGCGTGTTAGTGCGGGTGCCCGTGGTGGGCGTATGGGAGCACGTATGCACGAAGACTGCAGGGCAGCCAGGGAAATGTAGATTGCTGACCCACTAGGGTTTTGGGCGTAAGAAGTTAAGGCCTTTCAGTCTGGGCCAAGGAAGCACCTCGTGCCTGCACTGGAGATCCACTTCGGTCCTCCTGGTCTTGAGTCAGGCCTAGGGGACTGTGGACACCAGTCCTGCCCAGAGAGCCACCCGCATCCTGCTTCCTCCCCAAGGGTCCCTGGAGAGAGGAGCAGGCAGGGGCCGAATGGATGCAGGGGAGGACACTTCCCATTGGCCTCCTTTTCAACCCTTTTCTCTATCCTTGTTGAGGAGAGAATGCCGTTTTTATTGAATAAGGTCAAAAAGAAAAAAGAGGCTGGTTATCAGAAAAGCACAAGAAACGATGCTTTTAAGGACTGGGGAAACCCTCTACTTACTCTCCTGGGTGTGCTTTCTTTGGAAGGGAAGAGACTGGAGAAAATCTCTGCAGAACCTCTCAGTGTCTGAGAATGAGAGTGAACAGATCTTTGAAGAGGAGACCATGATGAAGGGAAAAAAGCACAGGAGGATATGGTGTTACCTACAAAGGTTGCGTGTTTATCCAGTTCGTGCCTCACAGTGTAAAAGACAGGAGGAGGCACTCAGGGCCAGTGCATAGTGTTATGGGGAAAAAGGGCTTCCGATACTTGGGGCATAGAATACACAAGTTGCGGATTTGGAGGGATGTTTGTAGCTAATTTCTACCCAGCATGGTTCTCTATGTGGTCGCTGAGTTGCTTGAGCAAAGTCTAGATAGACCTAGAGTTGAAGAGAATTTATTTCTTAATAAAGTAGTACTCGCAGGACTTCCCCAGTGGCGCAGTGGTTAAGAATCCGCCAGCCAATGCAGGGGACACGGGTTCGAGCCCTGGTCTGGGAAGATCCCACATGCCGCGGAGCAACTAAGCCCGTGTGCCACAGCTACTGAGCGTGCGCTCTAGAGTCCATGAGCCACAACTACTGAGGCCCGTGTGCCTAGAGCCCGTGCTCCACAACAAGAGAAGCCACCGTAATGAGAAGCCTGCACACCTCAACCACCCCGCTGGCCGCAACTAGAGAAAGCCTGCGCACAGCAACGAAGACCCAACGCAGCCAAAAATAAACAAATAAATAAAAATAAAATAATACTCGCTCACAGTGGGGGGAAAAAGGAGTATAAATATCAAAAGTAATTATGGTTAATTTCTTTGCACTATTCAAGAAATTTTCTCGTCTTATGTAAGCATCGATCTCTGTCTTATTCTTTCTAATGGCTACATCATTTTGTCCCTGCTGACACTGAATGTCATGTGACAGTTTTTTATATGGATAAGGGCCCAGATGGTGAATAATCACTGTTCCAGGAGTGAAGTTGATACTCTCTGTGGAAGCAGGGGTGCTGCTCTTCAGGCTGGAACTGTTTGTGTATCTTTCACTTTCATTTATTGCAACAAATCTTTAGAGCAGGACCCAGGGAGCAAAGTACAGTTCAAAGAGTGGGTTCCTGTAGGCTGGTTGCCAAAAGCCGGAGGTCAGGTGTTAGAAGCCCAAGAGCGGGGACCCATCCTGAGCACAAGGGCCAGGGCCAGGGTCTCGACCTTGGCCTCAGGGAGCCTTTCCTTGTCTGCACACGTGGGAGTGGAAGTGACTCCTGAGATGAAAAGGAAGCAATCAATGGAGTTTGTTTCCTCCTGTGGTTTCAGGCAGCGCTTTCTCTATCAGATCAAAAGAGTCCATCAACTCCCAGCCTCCATCACCGAAAAATAAAATCTCATTTTCTTTCTGGTAATACACGTTCACTGTTTAAAAAGAAAAAAAAACACTACAAGGAAAAAAATCCATAAATTCTCGTCACCCATCTGATACTAACTAATACATGAGTTTGATGTGTCCACTCAGATTTTAAAAAGTGCTTATGAAACTATATATATTTTACATGTAGATGATCTTAAAAAGAAAGTTGAATTTCTCTGAGACTTTTTTTTTTTTTTTTAATTTATGGCTGTGTTGGGTCTTTGTTTCTGTGCGAGGGCTTTCTCTAGTTGCGGCGAGCGGGGGCCACTCTTCATCGCGGTGCGCGGGCCTCTCACCGTCGTGGCCTCTCCCGTTGCGGAGCACAAGCTCCAGACGCGCAGGCTCAGTAGTTGTGGCTCACGGGCCCAGTTGCTCCGCGGCATGTGGGATCTTCCCAGACCAGGGCTCGAACCCGTGTCCCCTGCATTGGCAGGCAGATTCTCAACCACTGCGCCACCGGGGAAGCCCTTCTCTGAGACTTTTAAAAAAGTTTGCCACATTTGCTTTATTTATGTATACATAAATTTTTGTGGTTTTTTTTTTTTTTTTGGTTTTGTTTTGTGTTTTGTTTTGTTTTTGTTTTCCTGCAACTGCATTGCAGGCATCCTGAACCTTCAGCATCAGATACTGCCACTTGTACCTCCTCAGTATCCACTGACCATAGGACATTAACCCAATGCCAGTCTCCTGTGCTGGCCTTATTCACAGCCCTCACTTGCCCACTCATCTCCCAGGGGCTTTTAAGAAAATTGTCTGCATTTTACTTTCACTTGCATGAACTGAACTACTAGGAGGACCAAATTGCAGCTGGGATTTGTCCTTCATTTTCAGGACTTGGGCATGTTCTGATCGAGTGCTCCCTGTACACCCACGTGCTGGCTTTTCTTCAGGACCCGTTGGGCAAGTCGAGGCACTGTCCTTCCCTGGGCAATGTGGCTCCCACCCAGTGTGATGGGCTGGATCAATCCCCTTCCCCAGGCAGCTCTCAGGGACAGGCTGGGCCCTGAGGAGGAGGGCTGGCTGTGGCTCCACCTAACGGAGCTCAGTGTCACTGGCAGGTTCTGATTGGGGATGGGACCGAGCAGGGGCAGGTGCTGAAGCATCAGGAAGAAGTACCTCCGGTTCGGATGTAGCCAGTCTTCAGGACACAACGTATCTGCTTCATTGCTATTAAATTTCCAGTCCTGCGGAGCATGCTCAGTGGGAGATGGTTAAATTCGAGTCTGGAATTTTGGTAGATGTTCCATCATTGCGTATGGTAAGAATTACTAGCTTTGCCTCTTCACTGGGAGACTGTCAGAGCATCCAGGTGAGAGGTTGGAGGGAGGGTGCTGCTGGACTGAGCTCCAGGGCAGGGGCTGTCTGGGCTGCAACTATGCCCTGCAGGCTGAGGGGCTGGGATGAAACCATACTCTGCAGCAGGAAGCCTTCTCCGGGGCGGGCCTGACCCTGGGCTGCCCTGTTGCTTTCCCTTTGAAGTTTAACCTCTCCCGCAAAGACCTCTTCATCCTTCAAGTCTGCAGTGCCCCCCAGCTTTGCCTTGCCTGGAGCATTGGTGCTTGGAAAGGTCATTTTCTCTGGTCTAGAAGCAAAGTATGTCTGTTAACTGTGACCACCTCCAGAGGGTGCAGACCCTGTCATGACAGGGAGGAACCCAGACACGGTCACCCTGAAGGAAGGCAGGGCCAGCCTCTGACCGGGCGTTGGGGTCAGGGCGCCAGCACCTTCTTCTACGGCAGGTACCCTGACTCCCTCAGGGGTGCGGCTTTCTCCTTGGTGGGGTTAGATGGTAAATCTGACATGCTGTTTCCGAATGGATTGAGCAAAAGAAGGGAGTGATTCCATTTCCTGCACCTTTTTCTAGCAGCTTCTTGAGCACGCTTCAGCAGGGTAGACGCTCCCGGGAAGAGCAGGAGCTCTCTTCGTGGAAGCCTCGTGGCTCTGCCCTTGAGGGCGGAGAGTGATTCCATGCCCAGAGCCTCTACGGGCTTCTCCAGTCCCTCGTGCAGCTACAGAATAACCGCGGCCGTGGCCACAGCCGAGAGCCCCGCGGTGAGCTCGGCCTTACACGTGTGCAGGAGCCTTGGCCACTCGGAGCCCTGCCTGGCCCAGCAGGTGTTCCTTGGGGCGTCCAGTGGTAGCATGTGCCCTCTGAATGCACGACCTCGGGGGAAATCACAGGCCGCATCTAAGACGACATCCCGCCGGGGGCTCGGCAGCCTTTTTTACAGCGGCGGCGCCTACACGTGCTGCCCGCACCCTGGCACTGCTGTGGCCTGAATTCGGCTGGCTCAGGCCACGCCCTGGTCCTCAGGTGCTGGCTGTTCCGTGACCTCTCTCTCCCTCGCTTCAAGGAAGCGTGTTTGAATGCTGAGTGACCCCGGGGGGAGACAGTTTTATAAGGCTAACCTTGAAGGTGCACAGATGCTTCACAAACATGTGAATGGCCATCTTGATGAGTGATGACTGATCACTCAGATGTGAGTTTCACTGGTTTCAGGAACTTGATGGAAGTGCGTGGCAAGAGATTTCCCATCCAGTGGTCCAAGCAGTGGTCCAAGCAGTGGTCTGTCAGGCGTTGGGGCGGGAGAGAGCGAAGCCGACAGAGACACAGAGGATGCTGCAGTTTGCCGTTGTGAAAGCTGTGCAAGAGCAGTGGGAGATTTGTGCCCCCTGGAATCGCTTACAAGGTCCCCGAGTCTGCAGGGATTGGCTTTCCCCCTCTAGATGGGTCTGTGTTTAGTTTCTGTTATGTAAGTTTTAGAAAGAAGAATGCTCTCTGGGGCGTGACCAGCCTTTCTGAGGTAGAAATAGGATCCTTCTCAGAGTCAGTGGGGCTGGAAACAGGCTTCGTTCACCGCAGGTCAGGCTCTCAAAGCATGGGGGCCGAGCACCTGAGCCCCTTTCCCTGTTAGTTACAGCGAAGTAACCCAGATGTGCGAGGGCCTGTTGCCTGGCACCCTCAGGGTGGGACAGTGTGTGCCTGGCCGGTTGGAAGTGCAGAAGCTTGCTGGACACCCGCCCCCATAGCTGTCAAACTCGAATTTCTAGTTGATTAACCAGGAAAAGCCTTCCTGCTGGAATGTTGACTCGAGGGAACCTTTTGCGTCAGGTTTCAGAATTCCTTTGTTTCCACCTCCTTAAGACTGGTCCAGGGTCACATTACCATCTTCTCAGTGGTCCTGTAGTCTGTGGGTGGAGGTTTTTGATAGTTTTAAAATTTTGGCTTGAGTTAAAAAAATATGCTAGTGAGATAAGCAGTCATTTCAACATGCGGATGTATCTTTTACACCCTACGTAGTAGAATTACACTGTTTTCTCAGTCTCCTGTCTCTTACCCTGGTTATCGCCATTTTGTTGTTTAGATCATTCTCTGCTCGGGAAAATGAGACACCGTGTTCTCAGCGACGTGGACACTCCCAAAGCTGGGATCCGAATGACCCACCTAGGTTCAAAGGGCTTGTTAATAATAGGGCTGTCGGTGAAAATCATTTTGACTCTTGCTTCCTTGACCTGTTGAAAGTAGTGTAAGTGTTCCAGAATGCTGTTGGTGAGACACAACTCAGTATACCCGAACAGCTGAGCGTGAGCATTTTGCTTCTGAAAGGAAGGGATGATTATTCAGAGGCTGTGCGTTTCAAGGAAACCATGCATCCGTCCCAGCTACAGTTCCGGAGGGCCAGTGAAGGAAACCTCAGTTCGAGGTTTATTTGGAGGAAATCTGAGACTGAGCTGAAACCTACCTGGGTGTCTTGCAACTGCTGAGGGTGAAGCAGGGGAAATAGTAGATGGAATTTTCTGCTTCTAACTCAGGGTCAGATTTAGTCGACCTCAGTAACTGCCTCCTGAAGCCATTTACTTCCTGCAGACCTCGGGCTCGTTGGCCGTGGGGAGGCCGTGTCACTGTGGCTAGCTGGAGTTGTCTCCTGCAGATTCTGCTTGTGGAACCCAACACACAGCAGCTCCAGTGCCCCTCTAGGGAGCCGCCCCTGGTGGCTCCAGCTCTTCTGTCTTCAGCAGTGACACCCTTTTATTCTGGCCCCGTTGGGTGTTGCTTTGTGATGGGTAGACTGGACCCTGTGTGGCTCCACTGGTCCTGACGGCGCCAGGGACCAGAACCACCTTTTACGCACCCTGTTATCTGCCGAAGCACCAAGTGTTGGTTGGCGCTCACTGAGTACTTGCTGGATACAGAGCATGAGAGAGGTCGAGGCTCCAGTACAGGTGGGGCAGGCAGGGCCCAGAAGGGGACACTCCGACCCTGGGGGACACCCACCCGCTGGCAGAGCAGGGTCCGTGCTTGTTTCTTCAACAGCCCAAGCTGCTGGTAATCCCTTTATACAGTGCATTCTCAGTGGTGGTGAAAATTGGTTCCTGAGAGGAGAAAAAAAAAATCCTAGATATGACCAGTGGTTTTGGTGGGCCACAGGCTGTAAACAGGTGTATGATATACCTCTGCTATTAAAGTTTCATGGGGGAGAGCGATTAGGGAAAAAAAAAAATCTAAAAAGGTGTTTTAGGACAGGTAGTACTGAAAAATGAATTAAGAAACTCTCTATGCCACATGAGATTCTCCCCTGCAGGCCCTTGTCCATGGGGTCCTCTCTGCCTGGTTGTCACCTCCCCACCCCCAGGGTCTTGGCTGGGACCTCCTCATTCTCCAGGATTTGGCCCAGCCTTTGCCTTACATGGGGAGCAGTTTTCCACCCTGGACTGTAATGGTCGGTCTGTGATGGAGGGGGTCAGAGGGCAGAATTTCAGGGACATGGGAACAGCTGTCACCACAGCAGGCCAGACCAATCCGGGCTGTCCCCCTAGAGCTCAGGTGGTTTTTTGCCTCGTATGTGAATGTCACTCATCGGAGCCGAGAGTGGAGCTGCAGGGAAGCCCACGGCTGAGTGCCCAGCAGGCCCTCCGCCCCCAGTGGGGTCATCCTGCTTCTTCAGGGTCTTGATTTTCAGGGGCAGAGGGGACAAGAAAAGTGGAGGTTGTAGTCTAGAAGGAACCTGGTTGTAAATTAGCCCAGGTTGAACTCCTGGTGGTTCCTGGCAGCCTAGTAAGAGGAGGAATTCTGGTTCCAGAACCATGCCTGGGACCAGCGCATCTGTCCCGGATCTCTGTTGAGAAACAGGGCTGGGGTCCTTCCAAGATGACTCTGGTTCCCAGCCAAGAATCAGGTTATTTACCAGCTGATGGCGATGATGCCAGAGATGGGGTGGGAGCTTAGGGGTGGGTATTGGGGGTGATGGGGGGGTCCTTGGGGGTGCCGGCGATGGCTTGTCTGATTTCACCACCAGTCCTTCAGTCCAGCACACGTGGGTGCCCTTGTGTGGACCAGGACAAGGAACCGCGGGTCCGAGACCTCAGGTGCTCCTCCGTGCCTTGAATGCTGCTTTACCTCTGTGGTCTTCAGTTTCTTCTGTGACAGAGTGAAAATATTTTATTTATATGCTGCTGTGAATCTTGAATCAGATTAAAGAAGGTTAATGAGAAGCAAGCAGTTTGTGGAAACAGGGCGAGGAAGCAGGCCACCTGTGGTACTCGATGCGTGGTCCATAGGGACCTGCTCTGTTACCCAGAGAGCTGTGCAGAGGTGAACCGCATCAGCAAAAAAAAGACACCTTTGGCCGTGTGACAGAAGACACACGTTTTGAGGATGGCGGTGTAGGATGCACCTCAGAGAGATGCTCCGCTCCTCATCAGAGAGCAGCGGTGATGGCAGTGGTGGACTTGGAGATTGGGCCCCAAGGACGTGGCTTAGCCACGTGGTACCCCCGCTGCCAAAGTAACATGCTTCTCTTGTGATTCAGAAGGCTTTGAGAAATCTTTTAGCAAACCTTTGCCCTCATATCTTATGTATCTTTTGCTTCCCAATGCCTGAACAAAGCTCCAGGCAGTAGTAATATGTTGCCGTATTGATTCTTCTAGTGGCTTTCCCAACTCCCATCGCTTGACAGAGCGACCTTGAGCGCCCTTGCTCCTCCTGGTCGTGGGTATATGAACATTGCTTTACTGCTCAGAACATCTGTAACATAATAAGAGACACAAGTCACATTCTTGCAACATTTTCCATCTGCCACCCTAGGAAAACTACACGGAGATGAATGAGACCACAAGGCGTTTGAGGCCACACTTCCAGCCTGGCACGGGCCAAACCCATGGGTGCCATGAAATCCATTAACACAGAGATGAGCGAGCCCTAGGAGAGCACGTCTGATGGGAGGGGGAGGGGGCCTTCAGTGTTCCCGCTTGCTGGCGTCCCTGTGGCCTGCCTTCATGCGATTCATGCCTCTGCCCCGTTCCCCACCAGCCTCCAGGATTCAGCCTGGGGCTTGTGTGGGGTGATGTCGTGATGCACATGCATCTCGCGTGTTCCATGTGGAAAGGAGTACGTTTCTTCCAGGCAACACTCAAGTCCCCATGATGTCCACCTCCCGGATGACCGCATCCTAGCTTGTGTGAGTCCTTTAGACTGTGGGGTGGCCTTGTTTCACCTTGTCCCTGTGAGAGGCTGGACTTGCGGGGGTGGCGGTGAACCTGGGAGTGGAGACGGCAGGCAGGTGCTCAGTGTCTGCGCGTCGAAAAGAAAAGAGCCCAGTGAAATTCCGGCGCACGGTGGTTTTGTGAAAATGCGTGTGCAGTAGTAACAGGTGCAGTTAATATTTGTGATCCAAGCCTTGGGAGGTTAGCCTCTGGCTGCCAGTTCTGCCCAGGTGTCATGAGAAATATTTATGTCTGTTTTAGAGCAAGAAGACAATCAGAGCGATTGCTATAAGGTTCCTGTTAGTTCCAGCGCGAAGTCCAGCGCTTCAGGCATTAATTCAGTGCTCAGCCGACGGACTGCGGTTTGCCTTCGGGGGAAGGTGACACGCTAACCTGGTGTGCCCGGGGCCCTGGGATGTGCAGTGTCCCCCACATCCCTGAGCATGTTCCAGTGGTGGGATCCGTGTGCTGAGATGCGCTGAAAGATGGCGCGTCGTGGGCTCATTTTCTCCTTTTCGTTTCATCCTCTCTCACCTCCCCCAACTTACTTCCGGAAACACTGGGGTACATAAAGGCCCACAGCCCCTTACCTGGAATTGGGAAATCCAGAAGCTCCTAGGTCTGCAATGCTCATTTGGCAGCAAAGCCTGAGCTGTTCATCGGGGACGCTGCTTGTGTTCTTTATGTATGTGTCCGTGCACGTGAAGGTGCTTGCACTTCACTATGGAATTATCCACGTGTTTGATTAAAGGTGGGGGAGGTCTGGAACAGGGGTCAGAAAAAACTGTAGCCCGCGGGCCAAATCCAGGCCACCGCCCCCTGTTTTTGTTAATAAAGTTTTATTGGAACAGCCACAGTCTTCTGTTTGTGCCTTGCCTCTGGCTGCTTTTGCATCTGGCCTTTTACAGACGTGCCTCCACCCCGCCCTGGCGAGACATGTCCTGCCTGGGGGGTGGTCCAGGGTCCAGGCGCTGGGGCTCGTGCAGGAATGGCGGCGACCTGCTCGCTCTGGAGAAACGGCCTCTAGTCCTGGGAGCTCACGCAGGTGACTAAACAGCTTCAGGCTTCCTTTTCCTCTGGTATCGTGTCCCTCACAGTTGTGGAGGAAGGTGTGCGAGGTCAGTGGGGTTCTCCAGACCCTTCGAGTGTAAGGAATGCGGACTAGAAGAGGCTCCCGTGGGTAATCGAGCCGGGAGGAGCAGGGGGAGTCGGTGAGGGCAGCCCCCGGGGTGTCCCAGGGGTTGACGTCGCGCCGCCTCCCTCTGCAAGGACGGAGTCCAGGTTTGCAAGCCTGCACCAGCCTGCCGCTCTCGGAAGGCCCCTGGGTTTGGAGAGCGGCGCGGGCATTTGGAGGCGACGCAGGACCCTCACCAGCAGTGAGCACGGCTCTGCAGCCAGCTGCTGTTTCTAGCTCGGCCCACCTGTCCCAGCTTTCCTCTTTCAAGTTGTACTTGCCCGTTAATCTTCCGCGGGCCTCGTGGTCCGCTTTTGTTCCCTTGGATTAGTTTTGTTTGTTTGTTTTAAGCCCTTTTCCACAATCTTATTTTTTAAAATGAGGGTAATACTGTTTGCATTTTAGCACCTGGCGAATAACATGAAGAGTATTGATATTTCTGAGCACCCATGTATTTTATGAGTGCCCATGGCGGTTTCAGTCTGTAGAGGAGAACCATTTAAACCACTCGGAATTGTTAATTCGAGACGCAAGGTAGGAAATATGGACGGCACGTCACTGAGTGGCTGGAAGACAGCGTCGCCTGGGAGCACGTCAGAAGTGCAGGCGTGCGCCTGAGTCGTACTTGCATTTGGATCCCCACGTGACGGGGACACATTACAGTTTGGGAGGCTCTGGTCAGCCCCGCTAATCGGTCATCCTTCTGTTTTGCGGATGTGGAAGGAGACAGGAAGGCGGGCAGTGCAGCCCTGCTGTGCCCTCTGGTTCTTGGTGCCGTCACCCCGCGGGTGTGGTGTCACCTGTACCGGCAGGCACCGCCCCAGGGAGGCCACTGTGGGCCCAGGAGCCGGTAGCTCCTCCTGCACGGCCTGGGGCCTCCTCACAGGGAGTCCTGGCCGCTGGGAGCCGCCACCAGCAGGAGGGACAGTCACCCTCCCAGGGTCCCTCCTGGGCTTGTCCTAGAGCCACTCCGGCAGACTTTGTGCAGAGTGACCTGCCAGACACCTGATGTTAGAGGTCTGTGATGGGTTCGGTTGCCAGAAGGTCACCCTGATCTGGTGGTGATGGCACCCCTGCCTCTTGTTACCCAGCTTTCAGGCTCGCCTGAGATGTTCCCGTGGCCACTCGGTAGTCCCCAGCTGTCACGGAGGAAGGAGGAAGAGCTGCTGGAGAGAGTGGGGGACAGGTGCGTCCCAGGGGGAGGGCAAGGAGAGGCCCTGGGTCCTCTGGTGGCCGCAGGTCAGGTGTCTGGGCCTCCGCGAGGGTTGGTCCTCGGCTCTGTGGACTCAGCTGGCTCTTTGGTGGTCGCCGCTGTTTAAAATGATGAACGTCCTTGTATCTGTCCTTATGAGGCTGGGTGGATTTTAGGGAGGGCTGGTAGGGTTGGTGCTTTAGAGATGTGGTGCAGGTCCCCGTCCGAGGTAGAGCGCTGGGCGGGGGTGGGCAGGGCCCGCATCGGGACCGCAGGCTCTGAACCCACAGGTGGCCCGAGGCTTTACTGCTCACGGTGCTGTAGGCGGCGGCCCTGGGCACTTGGGGGCCTGTCCCCAGTTCCAGCCCCGCAGCTGGACTCTACTCCGCGATCCTTTCCCTGCCTTCGCCTTAGGAGCTCTTATAAAATGGGGGCTTCCCTGGTGGCGCAGTGGTTGAGAATCTGCCTGCTAATGCAGGGGACACGGGTTCGAGCCCTGGTCTGGGAAGATCCCACATGCCATGGAGCGGCTGGGCCCGTGAGCCACAACTACTGAGCCTGCGCGTCTGGAGCCTGTGCCCCGCAACGGGAGGGGCCGCGATAGCGAAAGGCCCGCGCACCGCGATGAAGAGTGGCCCCCGCTCGCCGCAACTGGAGAAAGCCCTCGCACGAACAGAAGACCCAACACAGCCAAAAATAAATAAATAAAGTAGCTATAAAACGCAGCTTTCTTTAAAAAAAAAAAAAAAAAAAAAAAAATGGAAACCCTTTGCTGCTCGGGGGGGCGTGGGGGGCTTCTCCTGGCCATTCCTCCCACAGAGGTCAGCTCTGCGGGCAGGGTGGCTCCTCAGTTCGTGGTCCAGCCCTTCCTTCTTCGCCCCAAATGCTGATCCTTGACAGCAGTGACGCCACCAGCAGTTGTCAGGAATGCCAGTTCTTGGAGCCCCCGACCTGCTGACCCAGGAAGTGCCACGGGCTCCCGTCTGGCCGCCGCGGACAGGTGTTTGCCTTGGTGGTGTTGACGGTCAGGGGAGACTCGGGTCGGAGCCGCTTACGTCCTCAACCCAAGAAGCGGGCCCTGCAGATGCCATGCCCAGGGTGGTGGGAGCCTCCGTCCTTCCTGCGGCTGAAGAGTGAGCTCGTGGTCTGCTGATAAAACAGCATTTCTCAAGAGTGAATTGACCTCAGAGGAGAGAGAGGTGGGGCTCAGCAGGACCGGATGCAGCAGCTGGTGCCTGGTCTGTGGGGAACGGAGGGAGCAAGGAAGCATCACGTGAGACCCACCTCCGCACAGGTGAGACCACCTGGGAAAGGTCAGCCCTGTCTTTGTGTCTCACTCTCAGGAGCTATGGTCGATTCCCTTTTGCCTGCTTGTCTGTCTTCTGGGAATGGGATTTCCAGGCCTCTGAATCTTCCGAGTTGATTCTGAGCAGGTGAGGAGGGAGAAGCTGGGCAGATTCTCAGGCCCCTTTACGAGACTGGTTGAATCGTTTTCTTTCCCAGGCATGTACTTGGCCGGCGTGTGCTGAGGGTTTGTGAGTGGGGCACCTTTAAAGAAAGAGGGACAAGCCGGAAGTTTTCTCTGGGATGTGAAAAGGGGCTCACTTCTGTCCTTCCCTGGACGGGCAGGTCTGGGAGGTGAAGCGGGGGACGCTCTGTGCAGAAGAGCAGAGAGCGGTGTGCCACCACGCTTCCGGCGATGCCCACCGCTGCCGCCCTTGGGCTCAGAGTGAAGGGGGAGGAGCCCGACGGAGGAGGAGGCTGGGGGGCGGGGCTTCTGTCACGTCTCTCCACAGTCTCTAAAGGAGATAGAGGAAGTTCACAGAGTCCCTTGAAGACCTCTGGTGTGGAGTTAAGGTACAGATGGTTTCAGTCTGGTCCCTGCCAGCCCCTTGAGCAGGACTTGGGAGAAGCGTTAAACGGGTGAGTTTGAGCCTCGTCTCGATGCTGTTCAGTCTCCCCTCTGCCACGTTCACCTGGAGGGGTCTCCTCAGACGCACTTTCAGTTCTGCACATTGCTGGCATCGAGAAGCACGGTTACTGCAGTGAAGAGAGGGAAGTTGGCGCCCAGAAATCCTATCGAGGAATGTTTTATAAGTGAAAATAGTGAAGGAAACCAGGTTTGGAACGCTCCCCTGGTGTGCTAGCAGTGCCTGTGGGGTTTCAGTGCAGGTCTAACTCCTGCCTTGGTGGAGGCCAGGAAGGCCAGCTGAGTTGCTTGGTCAAGTAGAACCATTGGCTGTTTGGAGAAAGTCCGGAACCCCGGGGACCGGACTTTCCAGAAAGGGTGGAATTCTTCCATCTCTCCTTCACTCCCCGAAAATGTCAGAGGAGCAGCTCCCACTTGCCGGGCAGTGGGGACGCGGCGGTGGGCGGTGGGCAGGTGCACGCACCTGTCAGAGGTCTGCAGACAGGTGTGGCCAAAGTATGCAGAGCTGCTGTGGATGCAGAGAGGGTCAAACTCAGAGAATGGAGGGTTCATAGAGGTGTGGTAGAACCAGGTGAGAGCAGCGTCTGCCGTCCAGAGAGTTGAGTTTCAGGAACCCAGCTGCAGACTCTAGTGTCCGCAGGTGAGTGTGATAGGCTGTGTCCTCTCACCTGAGCAGTGGGGGCCTTGGCCGTGGGCCCAGCTAGTGCAGAGAGACCGTGCCTACCTTGGTCCTAACCTCTGATGCACGTGTGCACACACACACAGCGTGTATCTGGGTGTGAGTGTGATGACCTCCTAGTTGTGCCTCGGTTCTGTTTTCTCCGCAGGTAGCATTAATGCCTGTCTTGCGTCGTTGTTAGGATTAGTTAAGAAAAACAGATGCCAGGACACCGGCACATGGTTAGTACTTAGTAAGGGGTCGCTGCTACTCCAGTCCTCGTCACCGTCATCTTCGTCTGTGTGAAGAGGGCAGGTTGGGTCTTGGTGTTTCAGCACACCTCCCTGCCCTGTTGGGTGGCGTTTGGCGGCAGTGAGTCTGTGTGAGAAATGGTGCCTGGTCCCCGAAGACGCCGGTTAACAGCTTCCATCTGGAGCCACAGCAGGGCAGTTGGGCAGCTACCTCGCGGGGCCTCGGGTTTGGACTGAGCCAGGAAAGGGCAGGGCCTCTGGCAGGTGTGGGTGGGAGCCACTCAGGGCGCCCGCAAGCACATGTGACATTCCTGAGCGGCACTCTCTGTCCTCTGCAGTGGAAGTAGTAGTCCCCCTTGAGAGTGGCTTAACTGAGCTTTGATAGGCATGTGAAAGAGCCTCAGCTTAGGGATTCGAGAGCCATTGTCTCCTCCACTCCCCACCCCAGCTGGTGGGGCCCCGAGCTGCGGTCACACCTCCGGGGCCTGTTACTGGGTGGACAAAGAGTTTTCTCCACCAAGTCACCTCTGCCCAGAGATGCAGGGAAGCTTATTTGTAATAACGAAGGCGGAGTCGGAGTCTCTGCGGGAGGCTTGTGGAAGGGCCCCGGGGAGCGTGGTCTTCAGAAATAGAAAGGTTGATTGAAGGTAGGCTTTGGGGACGAGGAGGAGGCAGTCTGTGAGGCAGCGCGTTAATTTGGCAGGTAATTGGGAGCCCTGATCTCGAGCATCTTGTTTTAATTAGCCTGGCTCTGCCCGGTGGTGTCTGTGCTGTAGCAGAGCGCGTGGCCTGCTTAGCTGCGCCTCGTGGTTTATCGGGGTTTCTTATGTGGGAAGTTTGCATGGGACTGGGGCTCTGGGTTCCAGCCCTAGCTGGGAGCTGGCCACCTTCTCTAGGGGACCCAGGGAGCACTTGGAGCTTTCCTGGTAAGAAAAGAAGACCAGGACCCAGCTGCCCTTCCGTAGCCTTTTAACCAGGGGCGCTGCCTGACCCTGGGCCTCCTGCTCCCGGACTGCTTGGGGCGTCACCAGGGCGGCCTCCAGCTTTGGTCAGGGAGAGAAGAGACTTCCATTTACACGCCTGTAAGTTGGAGGGCCTTGTGAGAGCCTTGATGCCATTTGGAAATGTTTTTTGAGTCTGTCAAACAGTCTTTCTCTCCAGCCAGTAGAATCGCAGGGAGGTGTGGGGCGGTGGTTTCCTGGGGTGGGTGTGAGCAGTTGGGTTCTTGGCATCCCGGAACCCCGGGCAGCCCTGGCGAGGTCGGATGGGATGGAGGGGCCCAGGGTCCTGGTGCCTCTAGGCAGAGCTGCCGCGGCTCTGTGGGTCTTCTCTCCAGATGGATCATTTTCTTAGGAATCTGGGTTAGTGAGGAAAGCATTGCTTCTTAAAGATGCCGGAGGTTCTCCTGCTCTGTAATGCCACCCTTCTAGCCGTCCCCGTCCCTCTGTGAGGCGGAGAGCCTGCGGTCCTGCTCCGTGGGCCGTCCTGCAAGCATGGTGGGTCTGCTCAGCTGAGAACCAGGGAGGGGGCTCCCTGTTCACTTGTGCCCGTCCCGTTGTTCTCCATTTCCAGTCTCTGAGTGAAGCCCGTCCCCAGCGCGGTGTCTGACGCCCGGCCACGGGCACAGGGAGATGCTCATCTGTAGACGTCCTGCACCTGTCAGGAGGGTGCAGGCGTGTTAGCGCAGCATCCAGGGCTGGCGGGGGCCGGGACCTCGCTGCTGCAAGCGAAGGAAGCTTGTGCGGGGAGCAACCCCTCACGCCCGCCAAGCTGTACGGCAGGAGGAGGCAGCCGTGCTCACCGTCGGTTCAGCCCTCGTGTCCTTTCGTCAGGTCGCTTTCGGTAAGGTAGGAGGACGTTGCCCCAGAGCACACGTGTGAACTTCGGCTTTGCTCTAAGCGGCCTCGCTGTGTGAGTCACACCTGAGTGGAGGCCGTGGTTGGCTGAGGTGCTCAGGAGAAGAGGCCTGGGGGTCGCTGCCCGTATCCGAGTCACTGAGGTTAAAAGCTACGTGGTGGTGGGTGGCGTGCCGTTGGTCTGAGGCCGGCCAGTGGCCGCTGCAGGTTTGGCCAGGAGGTTGGTTGGGGTTTTGGGGCACCTCCTCTGGGCCGTGTCCGGCCAGGCTGGGCCCCTCAGACTGGAAAGCAGGCCTCCCAGGCCTGCCTGCCGCTGTCCTTGAGTTGGTCTGCGGGCTGAGCGGGAGCTGCTCCTTGGAGGAGCCTCCGGGGAGAAGGGGGGACGGCTGCAGCCTCGCTCAGGGCGGAGGGACGGGGGGACTGAGCCGGAAGGGGGTGTGTACGTGGCGGGGGCCAGCCTGGCCGCGCCTGTCGCCTGACCAGCAGCGGAGGTGGCCCCGGTTTCTTGGAGCTGCCTCCCGGTGAGCTTGGCGTCACGGCTCCCGCTGCCCACTGGCCCCATTTCAGGAACAGACCTGTGACCCCCCCAAGTCCCTTTGTCCTTGGCCTGCACCTGCCTTCCAGGACTCAGCCACTGCTCCAGTGGCCACAGACAAGATAGGAGGGCCCTGCCCCACGGCCCAAGCCAGGCTCGTCCCAGCTGTCCACGCCAAGGCCTTCCAGGGTGGAACGATGCCCGGGGGCAGCCCCCGGCCCCTCCCCGTCCCGTAGGTGAGCCACGTGGGAATCTGGGGTGCACAGCCCCAAGAAGGGCGTCGGTGGAGACGCCACGAATGCCTGCACCTTCACCCTTACGGTGCCCAGAGTGGCCCTGGTGTCGGGGCCCGTGAGTGACCCGCAGCTGGGCAGGGAGGGCGTCTGGAGCCTCCTGCAGACTGCAGTGGGGGCTCAGATCTCTGTGCGTGTCCCCTGCCTCCGTGTGTGCACATGGGAGTAAACTAATATGTGTGCATCCATCCAAACCAACGTGCGTTCATCTACCCGGCTGCCTTAGAAAGTGCCGTAAGCTGCATTTAACTTTTTCTCTACCAAGGTATGAGGTCAGGAGTGTAGAAATCCTTTCGGTTGTGTATTGAGCGGTGGCGGCGTTGTGAGAGGGAGACCAGTGTCCCTGTGCACTTAGCCCATGGGACTGTGTGTGTGGACGTTTGTTTTGGACACAAGCACAGGCGATCTTTTGCTTTTTTTGCGGGGGAATGTAGAAGTCAGGTTTGAACTAGGATGTATCATTTTGGAGCCGGGCTTGATTGTTTTCCGAGGACCCAAGTATTTAGCAGGTACCGTTGTGGCCCCAGGACTTTCTGGAGATTGGAGGTGGAAGCCCAGAGGGCCATCCCAGGTTTCCCAACCGGCAGGGACCTGGGGTCTGCGGTGTGGTCTGGGAAGGATGCTGGAGACTGTGGGTCTGTTGCCTTGCCAACCAGGTCTGCTTCCTGCAGGCTTTCACAGTGGGTCCCGGAGAGAGACCGGGGATGGGAGGGAAGGGTGGGCAACTGAGCCAGCCACCACGGGTTTGCCCAAACCCGCCCCGGCCCTCACTCCTTCCCTGTGATTCACAAACGTCTTTGCTCTTCAGAGCTGTTCCTTGCAGTGTGTTGATGTTATTTTAGGGCTGGAAAGCCTTGCTCGGTTCCTCCCTTCGGGAGGACCAGTGCTATGGGTGCTGGCAAACAACGCAGCAAGACAGTGGCGCTGGCCAGAGGCTTGGGGTTATTTTGATTTGGTGAAAGGAATGGAGTCCGAACTCATTCCAAAGAGCTGGCTTTAAAAAAAAAAAAAAAATTTTTTTTATTTATTTAATTTATTTTGGCTGCTTTGGGTCTTCGTTGCTGTGCGCGGACTTTCTCTAGTTGCGGCGAGCGGGGGCTACTCTTCCTTGCGGTGCGCGGGGCTTCTCATTGCAGTGGCTTCTCTTGTTATGGAGCACGGGCTCTAGGTGCGTGGGTTTCAGTTGTGGCTCGCAGGCTCTAGAGCGCAGGCTCAGTAGTTGTGGCGCACGGGCTCAGTAGTTGTGGCTCGCGGGCTCTAGAGCACAGGCTCAGTAGTTGTGGTGCACGGGCTTAGTTGCTCCGCGGCATGTGGGATCTTCCCGGACCAGGGCTCGAACCCGTGTCCCTTGCGTTGGCAGGCGGATTCTTAACCACTGCGCCACCAGGGAAGCCCCAAAGATGCTGGCTTTTGAGAATTAATGAGACATGGAAAACGAGAGTTGATGATGATGGTGGCAATGACGTGGATGAACTTTTGTTGGCTTTTTCTCTGTGCCAAGAGCTCTTGAGTGCTTAACCCGAAGGAACCCACTTAATCCTTCCACCATGCTGTAACTAGAGCTTGCTTTGCTGTTCAGACAAGAAGGGGAAGCACAGAGGCTTCCTGAACTTGTCCTGGGCCACAGTGCAGTCGGTGGGACCAGAGCCCACCCAGACCACCTGAGCCCGGAGCGGTTCCCGCCTGTGTGTCTGGTCCCATGTGTGAAAGTGACCGCTTAGCTCTGTTGCAGAGGCGTTTTTGATTTGCACTGAGCTATTGCACTGAGTGACATTTGAGGTCCACATCGGTGCTTCCTCCAGCCCTGCCTCATGTGAGTGACGTTTTGGTTCTGGACAGGTTCGCTCACCTGTTTGTAAAGTGGTAGGTTTGGACTGAGAGCAGGGGCTATAGGGGGTGTAGAGGCGGATGTGCCCGGGCCTGAGTCCCAGCTTCGCCTCTTTTTCTGACCCGGGCCCTGGTATTCAGCCCACCTGAGCCTCAGGGCCCGTCTGTAAGTGGGAGGAGGACCATTCACCAGGGCTGCCTTGTGGAGGGATGAGGTCCCCCTGCATGAGAAAGGGTATCGCTCTGTACTCGGGGTGGGGTGGGGGACAAGGTAGGCATGCAGGTTCATGGAGACTGTTCACATCCTCATGGGCCTGTGTGTGTGTGAGCCTGTGTGCGCCTGTGTGTCTGTGAGCCTGTGTGTCTATGTGTGTCTCTATGTGTGTCTTTGTGTGCAAGTGCACGCCTGTGTGTGCACACATGCCTGTGTGTCTGTGTATGTGTCTGTTGCATGTGTACGCCTGTGTCTAAGTATGTGTGTCTCTGTGTTGTGTGTCTGTGTGTCTGTCTCTTTGTGCGCATGCATGCTTGTCTGTGTCTGTGTGTCTCTATGTGTGTCTTTGTGTTTGTGTGAGCCTGTGTGTCTGTGTCTGTGTCTTTGTGTGCAAGTGCACACTGTGTGTGTGAGCCTGTGTGTGCATGCGTGCCTCTGTCTATGTGTCTGGTGTGTGTGTGTGTGTGCCTGTGTGTCTCTCTCTGTTGTGTGTGTGCATGCATGCTTGTCTGTGTGTCTGTGTCTCCCTCTGTGCGTGTGTCTCTGTGTGTGAGTGTGTGTGTGCACTGATGCCGTAGGACTGCCCACATTCTCCTCCTCTGGGTGGGGAGCCCCGAGTGTTTGGCTCTTTTGGACGCAGGTTGCCTTGTCTCCCCCATTTCATGGTTTATTTCTTATTTAACTCTCTGTTGTCCTCGTCGCATATTTCCCTCAAATGACATTAGCCACCTGTTTCCCCTGTATTTTGAGCCACTTCCCTCCCGTGAAAATCCTTCCTGGCACCTCCTCCTCATGTCTGCCATTGTCCATGTCTGACTGGCTTTTGCCCCTTGGGGGCCTCTCTGTGTGTCTGCATCTCGGTGGCCCTGTCTCCTGGTACCTCTGATGCATGTGATGGATTCTAAGAATAGAGTGTGACCAGGAAAACCAGATGTGTTGAAATCTGACCTCTCAAGTCCTGTAAAATACTCAGAGCCCTTCCAGAATGTTCTCCCATCTCCATCCACTTCCTTTCTCTCTGCTTGATCCCAGCTACCCTCCAGTCCTAGCTGTCAGAAGCAGAAGGGCCCCAGAGAGTCCAGTCCTCTTCCCTCACCCTGAGTTCCAGGAAGCCTTGTCTGCGTTTCCCAGAGGAGCAATGTTATGATGGGATCAGGGCCCCATTCCTCACAAAGGACGCAGCCTCGGAAGGTTTGATTAGAAAGATGCAACAACTGTCAAGTGCTGTAGTTTTATAATAGTATGATTACACTCTCAGCCAGAAAGATAACTTTCCAGATTGATTTCACGAGGAGCCCCAATGTACTGGGGGGTGAAGTACAGCGTACACAGAATTGAGCTCTGTGAACGCATTACCATAGCCTCAGACAGGTCTGTTTGTAATTAGGGGAAAAGAGTTCATTACACATTTCATAGAAGGCTTTTTAAAAAAAAAAAAAATAAAGTATTTGCCAGCTTAGAATTTATGAGGATATGATGATGGGGGTGATTTGAGTGTCCTGAGACTGTTTGGAAATCGTCCAGGGAGCTGAGCGCTGATGGTCTTGGGTCTTGGTGGCCATCTCTCTGGCAGGTGGTGAGGCGTTAAAGAGAGCACGCCTTGTGCGGGGCAAGCGGGGTGATGGTGGTGTCAGTGGAAGTGTCTCTCACTGTAAGGAGTGTTCTCGAAGATTAGTCAGTTTTTCATTATGACATGTGCTCACTGGAGGAAAAACTACATAGCCCAGAAGATAGAAAGTTAAAGGACCCCCTGATCCAAACCCCCAGAGGTAACTACTGTTATTTCTTGGAGATCCTTCCAGAAGTGTTCTATGCCCGTGAAGTCCAGTATATAACTTTTTACTTTTAAAAAATAATAGGCTTATTGAAATGTAATTCACATAAGATTGACCCCTTTAAAGTGTACACTTCAGTGGTTTCTGGTGTATTCCCAGAGTCGTGCAAGCATCCGCCGCTATCTGGTTCCAGAACACTTTGGTCACTCCAGAAGAACCCTGTACCCATTAGTAGATACTCTCTAATTTAATTTCTGTCTCTATGGATTTTGCTTATTCTGGACATTTCATGTAAGAAAGAATCATAGAATTTGTGGTCTTTTGTGATGGGCTCCTTTCACTTGGCCTGGTGCTTTCAAGTTTCATCCATGTTGCAGCATGTCTCAGAATTTCCTCCTTTCTTAGTGAGGTATACACTGCTCTGTGTAACACGGGTAACTAATAAGGACCTGCTGTATAGCGCAGGGAACTCTGCTCAATACTCCATAATGACCTGTATGGGAAAAGAATCTAAAAAAGAGTGGATACATGTATATGTATAACTGAGTCACTTTGCTGTACACCTGAAACTAACACAACCTTGTACATCAACTGTACTCCAATAAAAAATTAATTAAAGAAAATAAAATTAAAAAAAGAATGTCCTCCCTTTTAAAGACTGAATTCTATCGTATGTGTGTGTATTGGGTTTTGTTTGTGGACTCATCCATGGATGGACACTTGGGTTGCTTCCGCCTTTTGGTTATTGGGAATAAGCTCCTACTAGCGACGTGTGAGGGTTCCAGTTTCTGCACGTCCTTGCCAGTACTTGCTCTTATCTGTCCTTTTGACTTAGTGGGTGTGAAGCCATAGCTCATTGTGGTTTTGATTTGTATTTCCCTACTGACTAGGGGTGTTGGACATTTTTTCACGTGCTTATAGGCCATTTGTATATCTTCTTAGGAGAAATGCCCATTCAAATCTTTTGTCCATATTTTAATTGGACTATTTGTCTTTTTATTGTTGAGTTCTAAGTGTTCTTTGTGTATTCTAAATACTGGACCCTTATCAGATACATGATTTGCAACTATTTTCCACCATTTTGTGTATTGCTTTTTTCATGACAGTGTTTTTTTGATATACAAAAGTTTTTAATGAAGTCCAATGTACCTGTTTTTTTCCTTTGGTCAGGTGGGCTTTGGTGTCGTATTTAAGAAATAACTGCCTAATCTAATCAAAGGCCATGAATATTTACTCCTGTGTTTTCCTCCAAGAGTTGTATGGCTCTGCCTCTTACATGTAGGTCTTTGATCTATTTTGAGTTAATTTTTGTGTATCATGTAAGATAGTGCTAATTCTTCGTTTTTTCAAAGAAAAATGGAATCCCCTAAATACTGTTCTGCAGTTTGCTTTTTTTCCCCTTCGTGGTATATTTGGACATCTCTCCAGATCAGCGTGTTTAGACCTCTGTGTTCTGTTGAATGGCTTTGCGCCATCACTCATTTAACTAGACCCCCGTTCGGCGCTCCTTGGTGTGTTCCCATTGTCCCCAGTTTTAAGCAGTGCTCCAGGGACCACCCTGGAGCATATGTTGAGAAGCTTGTTAAGCATACGGATTAATGTGCTTTCTCCTTTCATCTTTCCCCCCACTGTGGTAGGCAGAAAAATGACCCCCAGAGATATCTGTGCTGTAATCCCCAGAACCTGTGATTATGTTACCTTATATGGCAAAAGGGACTTTGTAGGCGTGATTAACAACTTTGAGATGGGGGATTATTCTGGATTACCTGGTAGGCCCAACGTAATCACAAGGGTACTTAAAAGTAAAAGAGGGAGGCAGAGGAGGAGAGTCATAGAGGGAGGTGTGACCATGACAGAAGGGTCACATCGTCGCTGGCTCTGATGTGGGAGAAGGGACCACGAGCCAAAGAATGTGGGTGGATTCTGAAAGCTTCTGGAAAAGGCAAGGAGGGGATTCTTCCCTGGGGCCTTGATTTTAGCCCCGTGAGACCCAGGTCAGACTGTGACCTCCAGAACGGTAAGATAGTCAATTAACGTTGTTTTAAATCTATTTATTTATTTTATTTTTTTTTACTTTTGGCTGCATTGGGTCTTCGTTGCTGCACAGCGTGGGCTTCTCTCTAGTTGTGGCGAGCAGGGGCTACTCTTCGTTGCGGTGCACGGGCTTCTCATTGCAGTGGCTTCTCTTGTTGTAGAGCATGGGCTCTAGGCCTGTGGGTTTCAGTAATTGTGGCATGCAGGCTCAGTAGTTGTGGCTCGCAGGCTCAGTAGTTGTGGCTCACGGGCTCTAGAGCGCAGGCTCAGTAGTTGTGGCGCACGGGCTTAGTTGCTCCATGGCATGAGGGATCTTCCTGGACAAGGGCTCGAACTCGTGTCCCCTGCATTGGCAGGCGGGTTCTTAACCACTGTGCCACCAGGGAAGTCCTTTAATGTTTGTGACAGTTTCTTGCAGTGGCAACAGGAAATGAATAAACTTACCTTTTCAGAGTAGGTGAAACATTCTCTACTGCAGCGGTCCCCAACCTTTCTGGTACTAGGGACCGTTTTCGTGGAAGACAGTTTTTCCATGGACTGGGGGAGGGGGGGATGGTTTCGGGATGGTTCAAGTGCATTACATTCATTGTGCACTTTATTTCTGTTACTATTACATTGTAATATATAATGAAATAATTATACAGCTCATAATGCTGACAGGAGGCAGAGCTCAGTAGGTAATGAGAGCGATGGGGAGCGGCTGTAAATACAGACGGAGCTTTGCTCGCTCACCTCCTGCTGTGTGACCCAGTTCCATGGCCTGGGGGTTGGGGACCCCTGCTCTACTGGACCAAGTGATGTTCCAGGCAGCTCAGGTCACTGCTGGATGCGTGCCCCCCGCCCCCCCACAATGCCCTGTCAGAGTTCCTCCTGTTTTGTTGGAAAAGTCAAAAAAAATATCGATCAGACTCAGCACGAAGGACTTGAGTGCTTCCTCCAAGTGTGACGTCTGGACTGTGTGGAGAAGCCTCTGGAGGGGAGAGGCAGCCAAGGTGGGCTGTCCCGGGGCTGGACACTGCAGGACGGCCTGTCCGCATGTGGAGCCCTTGTGTTGTCAGGTCATCGTCTTACCCTGGCTCTGCTTTCCGGTCTGTTTTCTTTGCGTGGACACATTATTTCAGCTTCCTTTCTAGCCAGAGAGGCCTCGTAAGCTGGCTGGGGACCTAGCCACCATTTCCAGTGTTACTTCTTTGTGTCTTGAATTCGAAACTATCAAACAAGTGACTTTGAGAAACCCTGGAGGTTGGGAGGCTGCTGGGGTATGGGGGGGAAGAATGGGGGGGCTTTCAGATCTCTTCTGATTTGGGGTGGGGGGATAGCTAGAGGGTTTCCCTGACAAGTTAGGGGTGTTCTCAACTCCCCGCAATTGATCCAGGTGTGCAGCCGGGTACCCCCTTATCTGGTGTTTCCTCTGGCTGCTGACCTGGGGGTGCAAGCGGAGGGCCTGGTCCCTCCTAGGCCGACCTTGACCCTTGTCCCGGCCCCGGGCAGTGTTCCTGAGGCTCTTGCCATCTGCCTGTCTGGTGAGGACATAAGAGGATTAAATTGCTAATTCAGTATTGGGGGAAAATATCCCTAAACTCAAATAAAGGCCCATTAAATACCCTTTTCAGATTAGAACTGTAATTGACTTAGTGATTAGGCAGAAACTAAGGCCTTTGATGTAAAAACTGTTGGCAGGTCTGAACCTGAGCTGCTTTTGTTTGCAGAGGAAGGGGCTGCCTGCCAGTCCAAGCTGAAATGCAACTTCTTTTATGTCCTCTGAGCTTGACTTTTATCCTATTTCATAAAACACAAGGCTTTACTTTTTTTTTTTTTTTTTTTTTTCAATTTATCTTTGGCTGCATTGGGTCTTCGTTGCTGCACGCGGACTTTCTCTAGTTGTGGCGAGCGGGGGCTACTCTTCGTTGCGGTGCGCGGGCTTCTCATTGCGGTGTTGTCTCTTGTGGAGCACGGGCTCTAGGCACGCGGGCTTCAGTAGTTGTGCCACGCGGGCTCAGTAGTTGTGGCGCACGGGCATAGTTACTCTGCGACATGTGGGATCTTTCTGGACCAGGGATCGAAGCCGTGTCGCCTGCATTGGCAGGCAGATTCTTAACCACTGCGCCACCAAGGCTTTAAATTTTCACACATATGGCTCTTCCATGGACCAGCTTGAGGTTTTTCTCCAAACAAACTAGCTAATTCTGTGACATTGTTGAGATGAGCAGACACACAAAACTCCCAACAAATGGTGACAAAATCTGTGAGCTTAGAGATTGGTTTGTGTTAGTTTTAAAGTTTTTGCACCTCAGAGACGATCTCAAACAATCTTAAAGGAAATCAGCGTTCGAGGCCGTTCACCATGATTGAAAGCGATCCCTTTATTCATCTGTTACATTAGGCATAATGGAAACAGTTCCTGTATTTTCTCACACTGTAATAATCCGTCAGTGTAGTCAAACCATAACATATTATGTCTGTAATCAAGTGATTATAGGGTGTGGGTGCATATTTGCCACCGTGGGGTTGAGGAATGAGGAAGAGATGGCAGGTCGTTTAGGACAGTGCCGAGCCCTGACCACGGGGACAGCCGGGGATGTGGCCTCTTCTGTGCGTTTTGGAGTGTGTGTTCTTGAATGGCATTGGCCCCATTACCCCTCCACCCCCTGAGCCCCCAAGTCCCCAATTCCCTCCTCAATCCCCGGCCGTGGACTTCTCTCCCCGTGCCTGGAGCTTTCCAGAGGCCTTCTAATTGCCAGACCCAGGGGCTCTCTTTTGGTCTGTTTCTGGAAACCCTCCTGCCCTGTAGCTTCTGTTGTAAAACTAACAGGCTGCCCCGGCTCCAGTCCTGGCTCTGCCCCTTTGAAATGGGTGACGTTGGGCAAGTCAGCTGCTCTGCTTCTTTATCTGTAAAGTGGGGGGCCGCGGTGCACATCTTTACGTCCTGGGGTGCCGTGCAGGTTACAGAAGGCGTCTGCGCCCCGTGCCTGGTGTGGGACTGGATGTGCTGTAGGGTCTCCTCCCAGCCCTCAGCTGTGCCCCCAGACCACGCCTGGCCTTGGTCACACTTCTGAGCTCTAGGCCCGTTCCGTGTCCCCAGCCCCTAGGGATGGTGAGTCTTTCTGTCCGTCCTGCCCCTTCCCTTTTGGTTCTGGGGGTGCCTTGCCCCACCCATCCTTTGGACTCTGCCTCGGGACCCTCATCCTTGGGGCTGTGGCTTCAGTCACCCTGCTTTCACTCTTACCCAGATGACGGCAGTGGCCCCGAGAAGCTTCCCGAGCCCCCTCGTTGGTCCCAGTTTCCTCCGCATGGGTAGAAACGGAGAGGCTTTGATTCCTTCTGTGGAGAAAATGAATGCATTAATTGGATCCAGGGTCTTTGACAAACACTGTTCTATTTTTACAATCGGACAGGAAGTTGTAGTTTTAGAACTCTCTCTTTATAGATTACAACCCTGGGGGACTTGGATTGTTATAATAAATTATCATCCTTTTCTTGGTAGGCTGATTTTCTTTGATTTCTGGTAAATTCTAGGAACTTGCCTTATTTTCTTGATCCTAATTAACTTTGCTGGGACTTGGGAAGGGGCCCCTGCGAGAGAGAGAGAAGGAAACTAGCATTTCTTGAGTGTCTCAGAGGTGGTAGGCGCTGCGCCAGCTCCTCAAGAGTGTTATTTGATTTAATTCTTGTCGACATCCCTGTGAAGTGGGTGGTATCATCCGTCTGTTACAGATAAGGAAACTGAGGCTGGGCAGGTGGGGAAGCTTGCTACAGGTCACGTGGCCGTAATGAGAAGGTGGTCCGTGTGGGTCTCTGGTTCCCAAACCCAGACTCTGTGTGGCCCCAGGACCCTCTCCACGGACAGAAGGTGGTGGTGCTTCTGCTGGTCTGTGCATCTCCGCTGGGGGAGGTGGTCTCCGGAGAAGTCAGAAGGGCCTCTTGGCACTTACCTTTCATCCTGCACATTTTCTCAGCCCACGTAACCTTTTTTTTTTAAATTTTATTTTTATTTAATTTATTTATTTTTGACTGTGTTGGGTCTCCGTTGCTGCGCGCAGGCTTTCTCTAGTTGCAGCCAGCGGGGGCTACTCTTCGTTGCGATGCGCGGGCTTCTCATTGCGGTGGCTTCTCTCGTTGCGGAGCACGGGCTCTAGGCGCGCGGGCTTCAGTAGTTGTGGTGCGCAGGCTCAGTAGTTGTGGCTCACGGGCCTAGTTGCTCCGCGGCATGTGGGATCTTCCCGCACCAGGGCTCGAACCCGTGTCCCCTGCACTGGCAGGCGGATTCCTAACCACTGCGCCACGAGGGAAGTCCCCACATAACCTTTTAAAACCTTTTTATGATCATGACCCTGGCCTCTATCCGTCGAATCTTAAAGTGGTCAAGCTACTAATGACCAAGACGTGACATGCTAGGATGCTTTCCTTGGACTGAGGAAGCAGGTGTAAATTGCAGGCTTTGGGCCGAGGAGGCCTCCCGGTGTCCTCACGTGGGGGAAGGATTTTAATCCGGTTTCTCGGGCCAAATACCCAAGACCAGCTTTCTGCACGTTCTGCGGAAGTGTCGGTGCCTGGGAGGGTGCCTTCAGGTGCTTCTCCTAAACATTGGGTTTTGGCATCACTCATCCATTTGACACATCGAAGGCCTGCTGGCTGTGAGCCAGACCTGGGGCCAGCTGTCAGTCTGGATCCCCATCACCCGGGTCCTGGCACTAGCCCCCTCCCCGTGGAGCTCTGGGCCCCTTGCCGGCGTCGTAAACCAAGGTGGAGGAGCCCCGCTTAGCTTTGCAGTATCTGTTTTAAGGGCATTAAGAGGGTGCTTTTAAAAGGTTCATCTTTTTAGTGCCCTCTTTCATAGTGTAGCAGCTACCTGACTGACCATGTGACATGTGGGAGGGGATTCTTGGGAGGAACCCACCAGGTGTTCATGTATTCCAGTGCTGTTAGGAAGATGCACTTTGCTTTGTTATTTGTGATGAAAAGGTTCCTAAAAGGCCACTGTGAAGTGTATCTACCCAAAGCTTCTCATGTTACTGATTTCCAAAAAGTTTCAAAGGGGGTCTTGCCACTGTACTCTTTTTTACCATATTTTATCATGAAAAATTTCAAACGTATAGAAGAACGGAAAGGATTTTACAGTGAGTAGTTGTATACCCACGACTTGGATTCTACAGTTAACATGTAGCTGTGCTTGCTTGATCACATTTGTCCATCCCTCCATTGTTTCGTTTTTTCGGATGTGTTTCAGAGTCAATTGCAGACTTCAGTACATCTCCCTCGAAGTGCTGCCACATGCATATCATCTGTTATTGACTCAAGTTTGAGACTGGTTTCCAGTTGTTTTTCCTTTTGAGATAAACATTTATAAACAAGGAAATGCACATTCGCGAGGGTGCCATTCGATGACTTTGGACGACCTTTTCACTGTGTGAAGTGGAGGGCAGGTTCTAAGTGTGAGAGCAGGTGCTTTGTCTCCGTGTCTCATATTTATGTGGTCCAGCTGGACCCAGCCGGCACGCGGGAGAATCTGTTGGAGGGAGACGTGAGTGGACGCAGATGAGGCAGGAAGCGTTTTGGGTCCAGCGTGTGTGGACCTAGAAGCCCCTGCCTGACAGGCCCTGTGTTAGCTTCCTGTGGCTGCCAAAATGAAGGACCACAACCTGGGCGGCTTAAAGCAACAGAAATCTGTTCTCGTAATTCTGAGAGCCGGAGTCTAAAATCAGGTGTCAGAGGACCGTGCTCCCTCCAGGGACCCTGGGGGAGGGTCCTTCCTGCCTCTTCCAGCTCCTGGGTCTGCTGGCAGTCCTTAGCGTCCCCTGGCTTGTAACTGCCTCACTCGGTCTCTGCCTCTGTCATCACATGACCTACTTCCCGGTGTGTGTCTTCCGGGTGGATGTGAATTGGAGGGACGTTCTTCAGCCCAATACAGGCCCGAGCCAGGCTGCAGGGGCCACGTGGGCCTCTTGCCCTGGTCCGTCCCCCTAAGGAGGGGCCCACTCCCACCCCAGGCCAGCGGGCAGCTGTAGGCAGAACTGGATGTGTGGGCTGGCGTCTTGGCCTCTCTTCTTTCTTTCTTTTTTTTTTTTTTTTAAGTCTTTATTGAATTTTTTACAATATTGCTTCTGTTTTTTTTTTTAATGTTTTGGTTTTCTGGCTGGGAGGCATGTGGGAACCAGAGAACCAACACCAGGGAACGAACTCGCACCCCCTGCATTGGAAGAGCAGAGTCTTAACCACTGGACTGCCAGGGAAGTCCCCAGCCTCTCTTCTTTCTTGTCACAGTTGAGCTAGAAGGATGTTTGGAAGTGGAGATCCTGGGAAAAGGCGGGGAAACACTCTGTTTTCTGGGAGACAACCTGTCCCAGGAGAAGCCCAAGCCATGGCCTCCCTCCCCAGTGATCCCTTCTCAAGCCCAACGACCCTCTCCCCGGCTGGGAGGCCGGCACTGGGCACTGCTGAGGCTGACCATCTGCCTGTTGGCGTTTTCGTCTTTATCTCCAAGCCCTGCCCTCCTCCTGCCCTCCCTCCAGCCGCCTGACCCTGTGAGGGGTCTCGTCCTCTCACCACGTCTGCACCTTTGCTGGGACTGTGCTCTCCTCCTGTGTCCCTTCTCCGCCTGGGCCCCTCCGCTGGCGGGGACCGTGCTCGCTCTTCCTGAGCCGTGTGTCTGCAGGTCAGGGGTCTGCCGGGCAACAGCTGGGAGCTCTCAACGCCGTGTTTGCAGAGGTCCATCAGCAACCTGCTTCCCAGCTGGTACCGTTTGGTGGGGCTGCTACCTGTCTGAATGCTCACCTAGAGATCAGGGGTGGGGATAGGAAGCTGTGGGTCACAGCTGAGAAATTTCCAGAAGGGAGCTGTGGAGCCAGGCACTTGCTGGGTGGATGCCCTCAGGGAGGTTGTCCCAGAGCGTGTTGGGTGGGTGACATTGCCAGTGCCCTTCCATCTCTGGTGCCCTCCGTGGGGATTGCCTGTTGACTTTGTGATGGCTCTGGTGCCATCAGGACCCCTGCATGGCATCCTGAAAGGGGCCACCCGCAGGCAGAAGCTGTCAGACTGAGGCCAATGTGGAATTCGTCCCTGACTGGGTCTTGAGAAGTCCTAGCAGCTGGTCTGAGGACAGCAGGGTGCTTACAGATGGAAGCACAGTTCCTTGTTTGTGAATCCAGAGCTGCTGTTGGCTTGCTGTCTGCACTGCCCCGGGCTCTGCTAAGCATTTACGCTTGTTCTCCTGTTGAGTAGACGCACAACCCATTGGAACAGAGTTCGCCTTGTTTTTTCCGAGGCGGAAGCTGAGGCTTATCGGGAAGGTCAAGGCACGTCCTAAAGCGCCCAGCCCTGAGATGTGGTGGCCCCAGTAAGTCTGTGTGGGGTGGATGTTGGCCCGCTCTCCTGGGCTCCTGGCCCCTTCCTATGACATCAGAGCCAGCCGAGTGTCTTCCAGTCTCTTTCTTTGTCCCTCCGCTCCGTCGTCACGTTGCCCTGTCTGACTCTACTCTCTTGCTTCCCTCGTGTAAGGACCCTGTGATGGCCCTGAGCCCAGTGCCTAATCCGGGCCACGCTCAAGATACTTCATCACAGCTGCAAAGTCCCCTTTGCCCTGTGAGGCGACGTATCCACAGATTCAGGGCACTAGGAAGTGGACGCCTTTGTGGGCCTGTTAACTGAGTCCACCACACACTGTCAGAAGGGATCTTAGCGCAGTGACATGACCACTTGTGGATGCCTGTCTGGGGCCAAGCAGCCCTGTACGTGTATTCTCATTCAACCCTCACAGCGACCGTCCAGAGAGGGCTTTGTTATTCAGTTTGACAGGTGGGGGAACAGGCTCAAATGTTGAGGGACCCCATGCAGTAAAGGGCAAAATGGAAAGAGACCCTGATGCTTCTGAGCCCAGGGTTCTGCCCGCGCCCAGGTGAGAACAGTCTGTGAGCAGACCCGGTGCTCAGATTCAGGTAATTTGGGAAATGGGGGGCCCACGTAGCAGGAGGGTCTGTGGTCTCACCTTGGCTCTGCCCTTCTCGGCCTCACTGGACCTGGGAAGCGGGTCTCGTCTTGGAGCCTGTTGGTTCAGAGACTGACCCATGTATAGTATTTATTCCTCACCCCACCTGGGCCCGAAATTCCCATCGCTAATCAGTACCCAGAAGTGGACGCTGTCATTTCTCAGATTGGTGCTCTCTTTATCTCCTTAATAAAAAACAAGGTATAAATTTAGAATGTTTATGGAATTAAACATTATAACCAGCATTGAAAATCTAAGGGAAGAAATGGGGTGAGTGGCCCACGATTAAAAATATTAGAGAACCTGTCTCTTTACGCCTGCCTTTCTTGGTGCTTTTCCTCTTTCCCTCCTCTCTGTTTCTTTCAGTGTTTTGCTTTTTAAAGAGGGAACTGCTTTTCACTTTGTCCAGGATGAGCTCCAGGCCTGTCCTTCCACCAGCCTTTGCTTTACTTGCTGGGCTGAGCCTGATGGGCAGGGATTGTGATGTGTGTATTCTTCCTGGAGCAGGACTGGGGCCGCTCGCCCTGGTGGAGAAGCACACCAGCCTCCTGCGGGCAGCTGTCACCGCGGACCAACCCCTGTTGGGAAGCCCTGTGTGCCTGGGGCCTGGGAGGGGATGGGACCTTCCTTCAGAGGCAAGAGCAGCTTCGTTAAGGCTGGTTTCCTTCCTGCTGGCCAAAAGGAATGCCAAAGCCAGGTCTTTATCTTGCAGTGTATAAGAAACTCCCTTCTTGGGACTTCCCCTGGGCTTAGTGGGTAAGAATCTGCCTGCCAGTGCAGGGGACACGGGTTCGAGCCCTGGTCCGGGAAGATCCCACATGCCGCAGAGCAACTAGGCCTGTGAGCCACAACTACTGAGCCTGTGCTCTAGAGCCCGTGAGCCACAACTACTGAGCCCGTGTGCCACAACTACTGAAGCCTATGTGCCTAGAGTCCGTGCTCTGCAACAAGAGAAGCCCCCTCGATGAGAAGCCCGTGCACCGCAACGAAGAGTAGCCCCCGCTGTGCAACTAGAGAAAGCCCGCGTGCAGCAACGAAGACCCAACGCAGCCAAAAATAAATAAATAAATTTTAAAAAAAGAAAAAGTCCCTTCTTAAAAAGGGGATGAAGACTTACAAATAAACTTGGGACCCTTTTAACATGGGAAGCACATAATATGTATGCACACCCTCTCATCCCTGTCTTGCTTTGCAAAGACTTTGAGAAAGAAGTGAGTCACTAACTGAAAATTCTTGTGACTCCTTTCTAGGTGAGTTTGGTGGTGGTTTTATGGCCGCTGAATATTACGTGCTGATGTTCGGCCAGTGTTTTAGACACTAGTTTTTAAAATTAATTTTGTTTGGGTATCCCATGATTCTTTTAAGTCCAAAGATTGTTTATTGCAGAGTCCAGCTTCATTGAGCCTCAGTTTCTTCACCTGTAAAGTGGGGAGGATGGCAGCCCTCTGTTAACACTTTTATCGGGATTAAGTGTGATGGTGCATGTTAGGACACGACCATGCATGGTTAGGACAGTGCCTGGGAAGTAGTATTACTCAGGGAACCTCAGGTGTCTTCCTATTCATGATAGAATACTTCAAATATAATGTCTGTATTATCTAGCTCTGTACCCTCCAGTGTGATAGCTGTGAGCCACAAGTGACTATTTAAGTTTAAATCAAATGAGAATTTCAGTTCCTCAGTCGCATTAGTCACATTTTTAGTGTCCAGTGGCCACGTGTTGCTGGTGGCTCGCACGCTGGACCATGCAGATGAGGGACATTTCCATCACTGTGGTCCACTGCCTGTGTGGTGACGGTTAAAATGTTGGCCATCTGTGCCTCCTTGTATAGAAACCCATTTCCCAGGCCCTTTTCCGATATGTATTTTACTTGGAAAACCCTTTTGTTCGATAGGGAAATTGTGAATCTTTGTTTTAAAGACAGCTCTTCCAGAAGACAGAAGGATGGATTGGCTTAAGGAGAGAGGCCAGCAGGGCCCGACAGTGGAGTGGATGCTCAGTCAGGGAAAGTGACCTCCCCGCCCCGTCCCCCTGTCCGTCCCCCCCCCCCCCCAAATCCGGGAGCCCCAGAGTCCATGGTCTGCTCTCTGCTCTGGCGCTGGCCTGGACTCAGCCTCTGTTTGGGTCTGAACTTCACTGCATTTTGCTGGACAACTGCAATGAAAAGGCATTAACAACCTCCTAGCGTCGCTGAGAGCTCCTCCGGGTTCTGCCTTCTCCTCTCTGGGCCCTTCAGCCGCCTGCCCCTGAGTGTGTGCGGTGTGACCCAGCTTCTTACACACGCACAATTCCAGGACGTTCACTGGAATTGCACTGAGTGCCTGCCCCCCGACGGCTGCTGTCCTGGAGCTCCTACGGGGACCGTGACCCGAGGCCTCCCCTGCAGGTGTTCGGCTGCTGTCGGCGGCACCTGCTATGAGGAAGTGTGATGAGACCCCAGGGCCTGAGTCCCTGGTTCCTGCAGGCCGGGCTGGTTCTCCGGGCAGTTGGGGTCCCGCCCCTGGGCAGCACCACCCTGCCCCAGCTGGGGCTCCCCTGCCTCTGGACTCCCCGCATCCTCCCCGCTTGCTCTGCTCTCGGTGTGAGGCCCTGCATAGCCTCGGGATGGGGTGGTCACCAGACAGACCAAGTAAATAGAGGTGGAACTTTCATTCCCCCCCGCCCCCCGACCTCCGGGAAGGGAAGAGAAGCTGGAGATTAATCTCTGTGAGAACTCTTGAACAGTGAACACCTCCAGGTACTGGGGGGGGGGTGGTGCCCTTGGAGAGGGCACAGAAGCCCTTGCACCCTTCCCCGTGACTTGCCTACACATGTCCTCTGTCTGGCTGTTTATAATCAACTGGCAAGTAAACTGTTCCAAAGTTCTGTGAGCCATTTTGGCAAATTATCAAACCTAAGGAGGGGAGGTGGGAATCCCCAGTTTATAGCTGGTCGTTCAGAAGGATGCGAGGCATCTGATTGATTCTCGTCGGCACCTGAGGCGGGGGCAATCTTCTGGGACCAGCCGCTTAACCTGTGGGGTCTGACACTAATTCTGGGTGGCGTCAGAACTCACTTGAATCTCGGACGCCAAGTTGCTGTCCAAGGAATTGGAGAATCGGTGTTGGTGTGGAAGAAGCCCGCACGTTTGGGGTCAGAACTGTTGTGTGGATGACAGACGTCTCAGTTAGTGATACCAAAGGTCCCAGAGGAGAAGGAGCCACAGACTCAGAATCAGCACGTCAGGTTTGTGCCTCCGTCTGACCCCGGGGTCCGGTGAAACCCGCCTGTTAGAGTCACGGGACCCTCGGGAGACTCACCCCCATGCTTGGCAGCAGAGAGGCTGGCCCATAGCAGCTGGATGACTGGTCCAGGCCACACAGCCCGACCCTGCTCCCAGCCAGCTCCAGTGCCCCTGCTGGCTCACATGCCATCTTAGTGGTGGCGGCAAACTCATTTCCCAGCATCCTACATGTAACGTAGGAAAGAAACAGGGCACGTGAGTAAGGTCAGCAGGGTCGAATGGTGTTCATGTGGAAGTTTGAATTTTAGAAGGTTTTAAATACATTTTACATAATACATGTATATTTATTATTTAATAGCGTCAATAAATTAAGGGATGCCTTCCTGTAAATTCCTTGACACCTTGACCAGTCCAGGAGAACACAGTATATGTGGATCTGTCCTCCTTTCTCAATTTGGGGATGCCATTTAAACCTGCATCTTAGGTGACTGTCCACTTCGTTCCTATTGGTACAGGAAGGGTGTTCTCTAAAGCACCTCCTAAAGCTGAAGCCACATCATTTTCCTTCTTGATTTCCAGTCTTGAAAAACAATGTTCCCTGAAAAGAATATTTTTCTTTCTTTTCATTCACAGATTTTTTTTTTGTACATTGTTGTGATCACACTGAATATATAGTGGTTTTTTGTTTTTTTTTTTAATTGAAGCGCAGTTGCTTTACAATGTTGTGTTAGTTTCTGGCATTTAGCAGAGTGATTCAGTTATATATTCTTGTTTAGATTCTTCTCCCTTATAGGTTATTACAAAATATTGAGTGTAACTCGCTCTGCTATACAGTAGGGCCTTTTTGGTTATCTGCTTTATATACAGTAGTGTGTATCTGTTAATCCCAAGTTCATTGTCCAGCAGAGGTAGAAGTTCCAACCGAGCACCCAGGGAAACAGTCCCAGACGGGCCAGTCTGCGGCATGGGACCAGGGGATGGCTGCGCTCAGCAATCTGCAGGCAGAGGGACCTGCGGGGCTGAAGGTGCGGAGTGGTGGAGGCGGTCCACTTGGCCCTCAGTGAGGATGTAGCTTGAGGAGGCAGAGAGATGGATGTGAATGTCTATGGCCAGTTTCCTGACGCTCATCTGCCACTTTCAACTGACAGATCCTGGCTAGAAGAACCAAACATGATTTTGAGCCAGGTAGAGGAAATTTGAGGATTTAGCAGAAGAGAAGTTTCTCTTCTTCTGTAGCCGTGAAGGTCAACGAATGACAAAGTTTTGGTGTACCCTGCTATGGACTGTGTCCTCCTCAAATCCACATGTTGAAGCCCCAAACCCCAGTGTGATGGTATTAGGAGGTGGGGTCTTGGGAGGTGATTAGGTTTAGATGGGGTCATGAGGGTAGGGCCCCCATGATGGGATTAGTGCCCTTATAAGAAGAGATACCAGAGAGACCTCTCTCTCCATCTTTTGAGGACACAGCATGAAAGCATCCTTCCACAAGCTAGGAAGCAGCTCTCATCAGAAACCAAATCACCTGGTGCCTTGATCTAGAACTTCCCAGCCTCAAGAACTGTGAAAATAGGGGACTTCCCTGGCGGTCCAGTGGTTAAGACTTCGCCTTCTAAGGCAGGGGGTGTGGGTTCAATCCCTGGTCGGGGAGCTAAGATCCCACATGCCTTGTGGCCAAAAGACCAAAACATAAGCAGTATTGTACAAGTTCAACAAAAACTTTAAAAATGGTCCACGTCAAAAAAAAAAAAAAAAAAAAAGAACTGTGAAAGTAAGCATCTCTTGTTTAAGCCACCCAGTCTGTGGCGTGTTGTTACAGCAGCCGGAGCTGACCAAGACCCATCTTATCTGGAGATACTGAGTTCTTCCTGCAGCAGCTCCATCCCAAGAGTCTGACCTGGCATTGGGGGGTGCAGCATGATCTTGCCTCTGGGGCACTTGTGGAGGAACAGTGACTTGAGACATTCAAGTGACAAGCCTGCCACCCAGGAGTTGAGCTGGAAAGCTGCTTTGGGAATAGCAGTTGGCATCAGGTGGCTGAGCTTTTGGCAGGAATGAAACATCTGGGGACCAGCAGGCAGAGCACCAGGCTGGGGACCCAGAGGCCAGGGTCACGGTGCTGCTGACACTCAGTATATTGCGTGACATTGGGCCTCAGGTTCCCCATAGACAAAGGGCAGAAGTAGGGTTTGGGCTTTGTTCATTCACCTCTGTGCCGTGAGTTTGTCCAATCCATCAAGTGCCATACTCATTTCATTCTCCAGGCTTTTATTATTAAGCTTCTGTTTGGGGGCTGGGAGGTGGTACCCTGAGTGCTCAGTGAGCATTTGCTCTCTGCGTGACCTGGAAGCATTGCCTAATTTTAATGAGCTGACCCAGCCTCTGCTTTGAAGAACTTTGTGGTGTGTATCTTTGCCATGTTCACCGGTGGTCATGCTGTGTGGTGGCGGCCGGCCTGAGTACTGCAGACGGGCTGGTGGACAGAGGAGATGGATGCTGGGTGCTGGGGGCCCCTCCTGGGGAGGACTGCTGCCCGGCTGCAGGGAGCATCACCGGCTGTGGCCCCTGCAGAAAGAGATGCCCACGTAAGGGCACATCCCTCTGGGCCCTCTTCCAGTGGTCTGCCTGGCATGATGGTCTGGCCGTTTGGGCCCATCCTGATGATACCGACAGGCTGCACATGCTGCAGGGCTCCCCGCGGGTCCTGGTTCTCCCCTCCTTCCACAGATCTGCATCTCCCACCCGTACCCTGCATGCCAAACTCCACCTCTGCATCTTCCCCAAGGGAAGAATTTATGTTGTCATAAAATCTGGGTCTTTCTTGAGGTCCCTTAGCAGCTCTGTTCAGTAGAAATAGAATGTGAGCCACATGAGTCCTTAAAAATTCTCAAGTAGCCCCATAAAAAAAAGTAAAAAGGAGCAAGTGGAATTCATTTTACTGAGACGTTAATACATTGTGTCTAATCCAGCACATCCAAAGTCCCATCCTTCCCATCTGCAATATATCGGATATATTAGGGGGGTGGACTTCATCCTTTTTGGTTGTAAGCCTTTGGATTGCGGTGCGTTGTTCACTCATGGCGCATCTGAGTCGGACCAGCCTCATTTCAAGTGCTCGGTAGCTGCGTGTGTCTGGTGGCCTCCCCTGGACAGTTTTGATTTAATCCGGCGTCTTGACCCTCTGCCCAGAGCCTTGGCTGGAATGGACGCTGCCTCTCGCCGAGTGCCTGCTTGGAACTGAGTCCTTTGTGTGTTCGGAAGTCATCGGATGCTCTCGTGTCACTTGCTGGGGTCAGTGGTGGCCCAGAGTCCCTGTGGCCCAGAGCACGGCTGTGTGGCCCCGGCCCTGGTTATTTTTATGTGACCATTCTCTCTGAGCATCCTGAGCGTCCCGTCCCCCGAGCAGGGAGTGTGTGTCGTCACCCTGTGATGGCTCGGCTAATTGAGCCGTAAACAAAAAGTGCCTTCAACACGGGCTCATCTGCCCCTCCTCTGGGAGGGAGGGCAGGCTGGCTGTTCCTGAAATGTCACCCTCTGTCAGCGCTGCACAAAAGCCTCATGTCTGTGGGCTCTGACCTGATAGATTGCCTTTGTGCTGATTGAAAAAACCCAAGCCTGGCCTGGTGTGAATAGGGCTGTTGCCTAGGCGGGGCGGTGTTCACAGGGACCGTCCCAGGGGCCGCTGCGGTGGTGGCTCCTTCAGGACTACCCCTGGGGAGAGGCAGGTCGCCCTGCGTCTGGGCTGGGCTCCGAGGGCCCGGGTGTGATGGGAGTGGAGTCTGGAGCTGGGCCTGGGGCCCAGGGACCTGCTCGCCTTACTGCTCCCGGATATCTTTGTGAGAAGCCAGTGACGTGATGGAGACCTTTAAAATGATAGTGAATGTTCCTAACGCCACTGAATTCCATGGTTAAACATGTGTAAGATGGTGAATTTTATGTTATGTGTATACTTTCACCAGAATTTAAAAAACATCAGTGCACTATTTAAATATTTGTGTAAAAGCTTGATAGTTTTTCAGTTTTTAGGGTCAAAATTATACATCTATAGTGTATTCCTGTCTACCTGTCTATCATATAAATCATGCATGTTAGGCATCTGTGTCTGTCTAGATACACAAACATATATCTTAAAATTGTTTGCTTTTCTTTGGTAGTCTAAGTCTTAGAAGAATTGAGGGTTTCGTTATCACTGGCTAAAGTTAAAAGGTACCCAGTTTAGTAAGCTTGGAAAGAAAATCAGGAAACAAAATGATTGTTTCCTCAACTCTTGTTACAGTGGGTGCCCATTTTCACGACTTATTGGCCAAATTACGACTTTTAGGTAAGGGTGCACCGGGGCAGAGTCTGTGCACAGCTAGGAGATCAGAAGCGAAAGGTTTCCTCTGCTATGACCAGCCGGCTTCTGGGAGCTGGGCCCCTTTTCTCCTTGTGGGAGGCATCTTGGGAGCCCCTGACGGTCTCACCGTGAGGTCAGACAGGGAGCATTTTGGGGCCATCGGCCTGCTGTCCTCAAGGAGCCCTGGTCAGTACTTGAAGGTTTCCAGGCGATGCCTTTGCTTCCTGGTCAGATGACCTTCATCTCCCCGTGCTCTGTGGTCTCAGACCTTTCCTTTTTACGGGCATCTTCCTCCGGCACAAGAGTCTTCTTGGGACTCAGTACAGCCTTGGGCCAGGCTCCCAGTGGGTGGACCAGCCCAGCCCTTTTGTTGTTGCCATTTTTGTGGTCCTTGCTTTTAGTGACTGAGGGATGTAACACACCCGTAACGAAAAATTAACCATTTTAACATGAACACTTCAGTGGCATTCAGTACATTCTCACCTCAGTCTAGTTCCAGAGCAGTTGCATTGCCCCAGGAGGGAACCCATACCCTTAGCCGTCACTCCCCATCCGCCCCCCTGCCCCCCCCCCCCAAGTCCTTGGCAACCACCAGTCAGCTTCTGTCTCTGTGGATTTACCTATTCTGGACATTTCAAATAAATGGAATCGGGCACTGCGGACTTTCATGTCTGCCTTCTTGCGCTCAGATGTTCTTGAGGTCCACCCCTGAGGTACCGCGTCAGTAGTTTTTTTTAAAAGCTGGGTAATGGTATTGCTTTGTTGGCCTCTAACCACAGTTTGTCCGCTCATCGGTTGTCGGACATTTGGGCTGTCTCCACCTTTGGCTGTTGTGAAGGGCGCTGCTGCTAGTACATGTGTGTATATGTATTTACTCGAGTTACTGGTTTTCATTTCTTTGGGAGATGTACTTAGAAACTGCCTTGTTGGGTCATATGGTAATTCTGTGCTTAACTTTTTGAGGAACCACTAAACTTTCCCCCATTGTTTTTCTTATTACTGTTGAGAATGTGGAAATACTGGCCGCTTGCCTGTTTCCTCCTTTTTTTTTTGTTTAACAGAGATAAAGATTTATGTTAGGGAATTGACTTCCATAATGATGGCGGTATAAGCCCAAAATATGAAGGGGACAGTTGATGTTCCATCTCAAGTCCAAAGGCCATCTGTTGGCAGAATTCCTTCTTACTTGGAGGATGTCCGTCTTTTTTTCTTAAGGCCTTCAACTGATTGAATAAGGCCCATCCCCACTATAGTGGGCAATCTGTTCTACGCAGTGTCTGCCAATTTAAATGTTTCTCATCCAAAAAGCACCTTCATAGAAATATCCAGAATAATGTCTGATGAAATAGCTGAGCGCTGTGGTTCAGAGAAGGTGACACATAAAATTAACCATCCTAGGGTGCTTCCTTATTTTCTTTTGTCTCTCTGTAGGTGGCAGTGACTTCTCTGTAGGTGCTGGGCAGAGACGGGGGTTGGCAGGTGTACTTTCCCACTTTCTGGGAGTCCCCTCCAGGCAGCCCAAATGATCCCAAGGGTGCCTTCACTCCTGGAATAAATGACACTTGCTCTAAAGAAGAGGTTCTTGTGTGCCTGAGTTTAGGGCATCCTCAAGTACAGGAATCGTTCCAGAGAGTTATTATCTAGAGTCAGTTAATTAATTGATGATAGCTATCATTTTGTGTTTACTTTGTTTTCGCTTCTTTGGCCCCTTGTATTTTTTTTTTTTAAATAAATTTATTTATTTATTTATTTGTGTCTGCGTTGGGTCTTTGTTGCTGCTCGTGGGCTTTCTCTAGTTGTGGTGAGCGGGGGCTACTCTTTCTTGTGGTGCACGGGCTTCTCATTGTCGTGGCTTCTCTTGTTGCGGAGCACGGTCTCTAGGAGCGCAGGCTTCAGTAGTTGTGGCACGTGGGCTCAGTAGTTGTGGCTTGCAGGCTCTAAAGCTCAGGCTCGGTAGTTGTGGCGCACGGGCTTAGTTGCTTCGCGGCATGTGGGATCTTCCCGGGCCAGAGCTCGAACCCGTGTCCCTTGCATTGGCAGGCAGATTCTTAACCACTGCGCCACCAGGGAAGCCCAGGCCCCTTGTATTTTAACTGTGGCACTCGATAAATAACCAATGAGAGCTCAGCTACAGAGTGGAAGAAAAAAAAAATCAAGTGAGAACCTTTGAATCAGGCTCTGTGTGAGAGGTGCTTTCTCTACTTCTGAGCAGTGGGTATAAGATGCTCTAGATTTTATCCAGTAATGATGCAGCCCCACCGTGATGATGGTGAATAACAAGTACTAACCGCTGCCCTTGCGTTATGACTTCCCAGCACTTTTGCAGAGCTTGTTACATTATCTGGTCCTTATTATAACCACGTGAGGTGTGGAGTGAGGTTTTTCTTATCAAGAAACTGATGCTTATAATGAATTCTCACCTTCCATCCTAATGGTTCTTTCTTTATTTTTTTTTAGTTTTGTGAGCAGGGTTATTTTTATTTCTTTTTTTTAAAATTTTTATTGGAGGATAGTTGACTTACAGTGTTGTGACATTTTCTTCAAGGTATTCTATACATACTTATTGTCTATTTGGTGCCTTTATTCCAGGCATCATTTCATTAAAACAATGTATATATTTTGGAGGAGGATGGTTATATATCATGATAGTCCTTGGTTTTCTTTTTTCCCTTCATATATCATATTATTAACTTTTGAAGAGATTATACATGTACTTGGCATGCTTTTCTATAGGTATAAAATAATTGACAAATGAAAAACAAACAAAAGAACAAAAAACAAACAAAAAAAAGAAACTGATGCTCAAAGAGATTGGCACTTGGAAGTTATACACTGTGTGTCAAGGTGCTGAGTCTGAAAGCTTGTTTTGTGACCCCTGATTTATACAGAATTTGATCATAAAGTAGGATGATTGTCTATATTGTTCTGTTTTTAATGGACTGAGTGTGAAACTGATGGAAATATTAATGGAAGCTATTTAAAAAGAAAAAAGAAAACTTAGTGATGTTACCATGGATATCCTACAACCACAGGGACATCCTGAAAAATGCCAGCGGTTGGTGGCAAAGCTTGAAATGTGTAAGAAGAAAACTGTGGAATATGGTTATTTGAATAGCAAGCAGGAAGGTTTTATTGTTGCGTGTTTACCCAGGGAGATCTTTAAGGCCTTCAAGAAAGAACCTGACGGATTACAGCAGCCTTTAAGGGATGTGAGCTGTTTGTCCCATCCAGGGAAGATGTTACTGCGGCAGACAGCACACGATTGTGATGGGGGTGAGGCTGGAGAGAGGCTTGCGGAGTCAAGAGGGGATGCCAGCCCCATAGGAGAAGAGACATCTGGCCCCCAGATGTGGCCCTGGGGTTCCTGTTTGTGGTTTCAACCCATTCTGGCCCCAGGTTGGGCCTGACCTTGGCAGACCTATGAATATGCTGCCCTTTCCACTCTCAGCTGGGCGGTGCTGCTCCCAGGGGGCAGTGTGACAATGTGTGGTGGCAGTTTTGGTTATCTCACCATGGCCTTTAGTGCCCTAAGGCCAGGACTGCTACTCATTCCCCATGTGCTGGACAGGCCCGCCCTGTGTAGAACTGTCTTGCCCCCAAACGCCAGTGGCGGCCCATTGAGAACCACGTGGTGTCCCCTTAGAAGTGGCGGCCCCTCATTGCACTGACAGAGCCCTCTGCTTTTGGGTCACCGGGTCGTGTGCATAATTATGGGGTCAGGTTTCAGTGGCAACCTTGAGATCAAAGGGACACCAAAATTTGGGCTTCTCACACTGAAGAGCGGTACCCTTTTAGAAGGATGTGTAAATGTTTCTCAACTGTGATTTATAACGAAAGCATGGAGTGGGCTTCCAGGATTTTGCAGCTGGGGTGATGGCCCAAGGGAGCCCAGGATCCGTCACAACTTGGGAGCCTGGGGCCTCAGCCTGTCTCGCCATCACCAGAGTTTGGGATCAGCGCCCTTTGTCCCAGCTTCCCGGGAATCACAGCATACTGTGCCGGGTCCTGACTTTCCTTTCTAACACTAATGACCCCGGGCAGCAGCTTTGGCGAGAATTTACAGAACTTTTTTGATGAAATGTGTTTCTGGAATTGGGGGAAAATGTTTAAAAGAGCTTTCCATTCATTTAAAACTGTTGGTGGGATTTGGCTCTGAACCTGCCGGGTCCCCCTGTGTTTTAAGGTTGAAGTGATTCCCTAGTTAACTGGCCATCTCCAGACCCACATGTGCATTTTCCAGAATAATCCTCATTTCTCCCTGATTCGTAGAGGTGAAAGGCCAAAGCCAAGGTCCTGGGGCAGCTCTGAGGGGGCCAAGTTCAGGCAGGCCACCCCAGACTGGGCATCACTGTTAGAAGACCACAGCCATGGCCATCTTGCCAAAGGAATGTCTTTGGACCTGTGACTTTATCTCAGGCCAGTAGTTGTCTGCCAGGAAAAAGGCAGAGCGGGGTCATGCTGACATCCAGTCTGTGGAAGGAGGGAGGTGGTACCAGCCATCCCGTGGAGGCTCGGGGTGAATGGTTGGTTTGGAGGAGACACTTAAAAAGATCCCACAGGGACTTCCAGTGGTTAAAACTGTGTGCTTCCACTGCTGGGGGCACGGGTTCCATCCCAGGTCGGGGAACTAAGAGATCCCACGTGCCTCACAGTGCGGCCAAAAAAAAAAGAATCCCACAGAAGTGTGAGTCCATTTTAACTGAATGTATTTTTTCCTTCCTAAAAACCAGAAGTTAAGAGCAGCAGGTACATTCAGATCTGTCGCACGCCAGGTTTTCACCCATTGGCATCCACCATCGTCTTAATTTCTGCTCTGGGGTCAGCTCCTTGTTTTGTGCAGACCCCCAAATAAAGCCAGTCTGGTCCTTTCTGTTTAGTTGGAGCGTATCTTGAGATGGCAGGGGGAGCGGTTAAGAGCTGCGGCCACATGCAGCCCGGATTTGTGCAGACCAAAACCAGCTGGAGGAATCCTTTGAACTTAAGGTCACGGATTGCAGCTGGCACCGAGGGGCGTGTTGAGACAGGTCCTGACTGTGGAGTAGATGTGGGCGGGGCAAGGAAGAGGCACAGGGCAATTGGCTGATCAGCTAGTCAGGTACAGGTGGGGGGAGCGTGGCTGAAAAGAAACGCCTCCTGGATAAACAGTAGGTGTAAGGACTTTAGTCGACTCAGTATGACTCAGCACTACGGTGTGGGTTCTCTCATGTGCACGCGCGCGTGCACACACACACACACACACACAGACACACACGAGTTGGGGTGTCTGAGCCCTCAGGCTGCCTGCAGGGGCATATAATCTGGGAGAGACAGGAGCCATTGCACTCACCACTGGTGGACCACCCATGCTTACCTCTTGCGGACTCACTTGGGAAGGGTGTTTTGGGTGCAGTAGGATACGCTGGGTGCCGGGCTCTGGGTGCTGGACAGTGGGTCAGGGGATGGTGCACATGTGGCGGCTCTCTTGGGCACGTTTCACTGGAGTGTAATTGAGCTTGAGAATTTCCACCAGGAGAACCCGCGTATGTAACTGGCAACCCTATCAATACGAAAAATATTACCAGGGTGGCGGTTTTCAGTCCCATGCAGACAGACAGTTTCACTACCTCTGTTGTTAGTTCATTCTTTTGCAGGTTAATGAGGAACCGCTCGCTAAATCCTTATTTGAATGGATGAGTCAATGCCTTGAATTGAATAATTTTTGAACCGTTTATAGGGAGGAGGTCTTACCCAAATATAAACATGGCTGCAATAATAGAATCACTTGTATTTCACTTGTTAATTACACAAATACCTCTTATCTCCTCATTACGTGGAGAGCTTTCTACTAGGGACCAGCAGGTGGAAAAGTAGAAAAGAGTTTCTGATCAAAGGAGGACTGAGTCTTGTCTTTAAAGCAGGTGGAGCTACAGACAGCTGGAGAGTGAAAGAAAATTGGAGAAGACACCTTTCTTTGAGTTCTGCATCTTTCCCTGTAATAATCGTAGGTGTGACTTGACTTCTGAGCTCACTGGGAGCCTGACGTAATTGGAAGGATTGGAAAGATATTGTTTCCTTTGTTGCCCAAGAATGTGTTTTACTGGAGGGATGCTTGAGGCAGGGGTGGTGGTGAGTGGAGCTGCCACCCTGGAGGTGGGGAGCCAGGGGTAAACACCAAGTCCTCCTGCTCTCCCACAGCTTCCCAGGAACTGGAGCTCAGTCATTTGCTGGGTATTAGGAACTTTCACTTGGAGGATTTTGTTCAACCACTGCTAAATGAAAATTGTCAACAGGGAAGGGTAGTTCTCAGAATTCGTTATGGATAAAGTACCTTAGAATGAAGGGAAAACTATGGTTCCTTCTCCTTCTTCCACGACTCTACATTCAACCTCCCACCCACTCCCCCTATTCTATATTTAAAGTCAGTTCCACCCCTCACCCTGGTGCTTGTCCTCGGTGCTGAGATGGGGCAAACCTCTTTAGAACCCCTGACTCACTACTGCTGACACACCTGGTCAGGTGTGGCCTCCGACACTTAACCCCTCCACATAGTAAAATCCTGATTTTAAGTAATACTTGGCTTTTAGTAGAGCTATTGACAGTCTCCCAGAGCCGGTTGTTAAGAAGTTATACTCTATTCATTCACACTCCTGAGTTCCTTTTTGGGAAGATTTTTGGATTTCCTTAAGTTCACAGAGAGACACAAGTGATTACTTTTTCTGTTCCTTTTAAATCCTTCTTTACTTGGAGATTATTAGTGTAAATTACAGATCGAGAATGCCATAACTGTCATGACTAAAGTTTATCCCTAGGCTCTGTGACTACACGGGGGCTCCCTTTATAGAATATACTGGAGATTGTTGTTACTGACGGGACTCTTTAAAGACTCTTCCAGCAGAGGAGGGTCTCAAGTGGCTTGTTTTCCGAGCTTACTTCAGAATTTTAACTGGCCCCTAAGGTCATCAGCAGTTTGGATTTCTGCTGTTCTTCATGCCTTGCGCTTACTTATTTGTTTCCGTATTGAAATACACCTGTGTTTCCTTTACTTGGAACATATCTGCATTAGTCAAGACCGCTGTAACAAAAGGGCCATACACTGGGGGACTGAAGCAGCAAACAACCATTTCTCACACTCCTGGAGGCTGAAAGTCCAAGATCAAGGCACCGGCAGATTTGGTGTCGATTTGGTGTCGGTGAGGGTCTGCTTCCTTGTTCACAGATGGCTGTGTGCTCACTGTGTCCTCATGTGGCAGAAGGGGCCAGGGAGCCTCTGGGGGTCCCTTTTGTAAGGGCACTAATCCCTTTCGTGAGGGCTCCACCCTCATGACCTAATGGCCTCCCTAAGGTCCTGCCTCCAAATACTATCACCTTGGGGGTTAGGTTTCAACATATGAATTTTGGGGGGACACAGACATTCAGTCTGTAGTAATAGCTCTGCCACATTTTCCAAGCACTCCTTTCTCCAGGAGTTCTGGAAATGCCCTTCCCCGGTCCTGCTTGGGTCCAGCCCTCAAGAAAGGTTGCCAGGTACCCTTATGCTTTGAGAGATATCTTTCTTTCGGTGTCTGATTTTTGAATTTTCCCTCCACCTGAACTTTTCACATGTAACTCCTGGTTCTTCACGGGGAGGAGGGCCTTGCCAGCTACAGGTGCCATTTTCTCTTTGGGATGACTGTCTTTATATTTTAAATTATTCTAGAGTGAAGATGATCGGAGGAAGTGATGGTCATTTTAGGGTTTGTGTCGTCACGTGTTGCCAGGAGGGAGAAGGAGGGCACAGGTGGGGACGGTCCGGGTGAAGGGGCACGGAATTCCAAAGAGTCCAGAGAGAGGAAGAGGCGAGATCCCTTAGGAGAAGGTTTGGGAAGGATCAGGAAGTATCTTTCCTTTTCTGTCACTGTTACCATCTATCCCAATTTTTACTCAATGGGAACTTTTTTAAGGTTTGGATTTTTACAAGTAGTTCTAATTTTTCTTATTATAAAAACATGAATAGAAAGCAACCATAATTTCTTCCCACAAAGGTGAATATTATTGACCCTTCGGTGCACATCCTTCCTGCTCTGTCAGATGACACGTCTCCCAGGGGTATGGATGTTTGCACATACTAGTGATGGGCAAGGAGGCCAAGCTACCTGGTGTCCAGGTTGGGTGTGAAGATGGACACGAAGTTGGTGGTGGATAAGCACGAGTGATGAGCTGGGAGAGGAGTGTCAGAAAAGCTGAGCCCAGCCAAGAATACAAAAGGATCTTAGAAGAAGGACCTTATCTGTTACTTTGTGAATGAGATGCAAAGAAAGGGACAGGCGCTCTGCAAGGGGCCGCCAGTGGATGGTGGCGTGGCAGAGTGCTGCCCTCCCCGCACGGCCTCCTGGCTCCCTGGGAGGCGATGCTGGGACAGTGACCAAGCAGAGGTGGGCTTCCCCGAAGGTCACGCCCAGCAAAGTCCCCGATTGCACCCTCAGCCACAGCCGGTCCATCGAATCCAGGGGTAAAGAAACCTGCCCATCGAATCTCATGGGATCAGAGACATTTTAAAAAATTCCATACACCGCGATAGGAATGAACTGATTCGATGTGATGGAATTGAGCAGGAAATAACGTAACGTCTTGGTGTTGGGTCTGGAACCCTGCAGCCCTTGGTGGGACGTGTCCTAAAGGCCGATGGGTTTGGGTTCAGAGAGTCAGTCGCTCTTTTTCTTAGTGGGATGTGGTCCCCAAAGAGCTAGTGTGCCCCATTTGCTGTGTGTGTATGTTTCCCTCAAGTCTGAGATGGAAGTAAATTGAGGCAGCTCCGATTCTGAGAGGTCCAGGCCCAGCTGGACGGGGAGCTATGTCCAGTGGGGTCGGTGAGGCGGCCAGGATCTGTGCCTGTCATCCCCGCCCCAGATGGAGGGGGTGTTTGTCCCCGACAGCTTAGACTGCTGGGACGTGGGCTTTGCTCTGGACACCACGCTCTTGAGGACCAGGAGACAAACCAGGGTGTATAGAAGGAGCCCGGTGATGACGGAGTTGGGGGACCTTTCCTTTGGACGAGACCCCGTCTTGCAGTGTTCTGGGGGGCTGGGCTCCAGAAGAGGCTGGTTCCAGGCTGGCAGTTTTGGAACTAGGACCACGGGGGGATTTGTGGCTGGTGGTACAGACTGGCAGAGGGTGCTCCAGGGAATGTCTCAGGCCCTCCTCCCTGCAGGTGTGATCAGTAATTCCAAGCAGGCCTCCTTGTTCACAGGTGGGACGTGCCTGGGAGGAACTTGACACCAGTATTCGTAGCAGAGTTGAGACAGAGGGAAGCCAGAGCTTCCACTGTGGGCCCCACGTGCGTGGAACACGGAATTTGGCTGAGGTTGTTTGGGGTGGTAATGGTGGGAAAGCCATGCCCTCTCAGGGCTGAAGCTACTCTTTTCCTGGAGACGAGAGGAGGCATTGGGAAATAGAAGATGGGGTGGGTGTAACTTCTCCTTGCAAGGCTCCCACGAACGTTGGGATCCCAGGAATACACGTTTTGGCTCCACGTAGAGAGGGTGTCTGAGTGCTGCAGTCAGTGATGATCAGGTGGTGTGTGTTGGGACTATGGCCGGGAGGGTGGCCTTGAGGGCCGGCTGAGCTTCTAGAACAAGCCTGAGGTGACGCCATCCTGCTTAAGGCCCTCTTTGCCTGGCCATGTGTGAGATGGCGGGAAATGATGGCGAACAAGCTGTGGGTCCATAGTTCTGTACTGATTATTGATGTCAACCACCCTCAGGTTGCAGGCTACATCAGAATTACCTGTGGCTTTGAGATTTTCAAAAAATGTGTATTCATGTAATGTAAGAGAGCACCACAGCTAGGAAAGGAAAAGGATGAACCAATATCTGCATTAATTTATAATATATCATAACTATGTTATGTTAATAAAAATTTTAATTGTAGGTTCACATGTAATTATTATTATTATTTTTTTTTAGTGATATAAAGGAAGTGGAGAGTGAGATATTTAAACGGAAACCTGGTGTATTTTTAGTCTCATGTGGGCTTTCAGTGTTTGAGCAGACTTGAGGCAGGGTAAGGACTTACGTAGTCTTGAAGACACTGCCCCCTTCTGGTGAGTAAACGCATTCTAATACGGTCTGTTCTTCGTAGCAGAATTGCATTTTGATTTGTTTTCTATTTAAATATTATTTTTATTATTAAACCTGAAAAAGAAAACTGGAATCAGCAGTGGTCTCTCTCACCTGTTCTTCTCCTTCGTAAACACAGGAATAGCTTTCTGGTCTCTCTGCTGTTCCAACTTTTAAAATGATTATATGGTCCTGTGCAGTTTGCTTTGTCCTTCTGTCCTTCCTTCATGTGGAGCACGTCTGCGTGCTGGGCACCACGATTGGCATTGCATGAGCAGTCTTGTTATTTTGAAGGACTGGGAATAGGATGTGTAGTTTTCCAGACTTTTTTTTTTTTAATGATATCAACACAGTTACAAAGACATTGAAATAATTTTTAAGAAAATTTAATCTCAGCCTGTCCAGAGGAGGTGGCTGGAGTCGGGACCCCCAGATTGGCATTGACGAGGAGGAAGAGGGCCGTCTGTTTGTCTGAGAGCCTGGGATGTGGGGATGGGCCAGGTGAGACAGGTGTGGAGCCCAGAGGAGTCTATTTCACGCCTAAAGAACTCGCTCACATTTCCCCAGAAAAGGGGTCTCAGAGAGTATGGGGGCAGCCTTGCATAAGTGCCCAGTCAAGAAGTGAAAAGTGAAGCCCAGCATCCAGGGAAAGTGGCTGGAAAACCAAGGGTCTGTTGGGGAGCCCGCCAGCATGGTTAGGACGCCTTAAAAACAGCTACTGGGGCCCAACACTGCTTCTTAGAGCTGACGCTTAGAAAAGCAGGCTTCCCGGGGAAGCATGGCCTCTGGACGGCTAGAAACGGTGACAGCAACCCCGGGCACCCCAAGTCCAACCTAAACACTGAGATATAGTCTCATAACGTCCGTGTCACTGAAGTCTAGAATTCACCTTAGTTAATTACACAGTGGTCCACTATTGCCGTAATTCGCCTGCTCATATGGTTTCAATTTTGTTAACTAAGTAGAGCACCTGAAATCATGCTGTTCTTTTATAAACCAGGTGGAGCAAGGCTATATAGATTTGTTAGTGTCCATTATTGAAACATTTAAGCCTGGACTTTTTTAGGACTCATTTTCAGCAGCTACCGGTAGATGGAGGGAGTGAGACGTGTAAACAGAGGGGAGTGACCGTCCTGCCACTTCCTGTCGGTGTAAATCCATCGCTAAACCGAGCTCACTAATAAATCTCCTGCAGATACAGCTGAGATATTTATAGTTGATGGTTTACATGAAATGAAAAAGAACTAGCTGTTGACAGCAGCATGAAGTGACGAAGTCTATTTTAGAACGTCTCTGTCTTTGGAAAGTAAGAAAAATGTATGCATGAATTTGCCTTACTAAGAGCCGTTTGTGAATAAATCAACATAAACTAGGGTGGGTTATTACAACATTATAGAGAACCACAAGGTCAAAATGTTTCTCTTCAGAAGGAAGCAAGGGCATGCTGCTTTGCAAACGTCATACACTGGGTGTCAGGCGTTTCTCACGCCTAGCAGGTTATGTTCTTGGATGTGCTTGTGTAAACGCAGTGGTTGCCCTGATAGCTTGCAGTGCTATCGACAGGAGAGTGATGCCGTGATTCCATGGAAACTACCCAGAAACACAGCCTTTCCTCTCATTTCGACAGCACCTCTGCTGGTCTCGGGGAGGCAAGTGAGGCTGGGAAGACTCTCAGGTTCCTGGCTGTCAGGGGTGCTGTGTCTTGTGGGGCTGTATTTGATGGGACTGTGTAAGTGGATATTGATTGTTAAATCAATTTTGAGAATCAGCGGAATTTTAGATCTGCAGGAAGCCTTGGAGATCAGCTCTAACCCTTCCTCCTCATCCACCCCAGCCCTTGAGACCAGAAAGCTAATGTTATCTAAGGTCAGTGCTAGGGACAGAACTGTGCTCCCCCCCCCCCCATGTGGAAGCCCTCATCCCCACTGTGCTGGCCTTTGGAGGTGATGGGATTTGTTTCCTTATTCAGAGGAGGCACCAGGGGCACAACCTCGACCACCCAGCCGGCACCCGTTGGTTTGCTGCTGTTCCCTCTTCCTTTCCTTCTTGTGGGATGGTTATTGTGTCTCCTGGGACCACAGCCCCGAACTCTGAGCGGTGTCTCAGCTCTGAATCATGCACGACAGCAAAGGAAATATTCCCGTGCTTCACGGCCCGCAACTGGCTCATGCTGTTTCTTTATGGTTACTTAACAATGTACGCAAAACTAATAGTTCTTACCTTCTTGTACTCATCAGTCCTGGATAATCCAACTGTAAGTTCAAAATTACTAAATCAAATGCAGTGACGTGAGAAGGAACCACTTAATGAATCAGATGGGGTGCTTTTTTGTATGAACATACTTAATATTTTATTTTTTTATTGAGGTATAGTTGACTTAGTTTCAGGTGTACAACATAGTGAATCAACAGATAGATTATACTCCATTTAAAGTTATTATACAATAATGGCTATATTTTCCTGTGCTGTACAATATATCCTTGTAGCTTATTTATCTTATTACCTAGTAGTCTGTACCTCTTAATCGCCCACACCTATCCTGCTCCTCCCCCACCCCCCACCCCCCACTGGTAACCACCAGTTTGTTCTCTCTATCTGTGAGTCTGTTACAGATGGGGTACTTTTGCTGTAAGTCAGTCGCCCCCCTGGTGTGACTTTCGCGGTCACTGGGGTGGCACAGGTTCTGTGCATTTGCTGTATGTCCCTCCTTAGGCTGGGGGACATCCTGGCTCCCCAGCTACCTCTGTGGGACTCACGGCAAAGCCTTTAGTTTTTTAAGATAATTTTTAAATACTTGAATCAAAACGCGTAACCCCTGCAAGCTGCCGGGACCAAGCCGGCTGATGACCTTGCGGGAAACCCTGTCCAGGTGCTGCCCAGCGTTGATGAATCAGCTTCCACTCTCTATGCGTCACCTGCTACGGTCAAGCAAGGCATCACGAGGGCGTTGCGTTTAAAAGTAAAGTTATAGGAAGTGTGGATTTGGCAGTCAGAGAGGCCTTGCGTGTGAACACATAGTACCTGACACAGGGGAAACCCTGACTGATGACGTCAGAAGCCCAGGCAGGATGGTGGGGGCCTTGGGAGGGGGTCACCATGGCAGATGTGACATCGGAGCCCTCTGCCTCATGTCAGGGGGCAGGGAGCTGTGGAATTGTGGGATGCTTAAGGCAGGCAGGTCTGGTGGTCCGGGGAGAGACTCGTCAGAGGACCCTCAAGTCCCCAGCGAGGCGGGGGGCGGGTTGATTATTTCTCGTTTGCGGGCAGAGAGGTGAGCTGGGGCCCCACTTCCTTCTTAACTTGCTGTGGGCGCTGGAGTAATACCTTTATTTAAAAAGCGCGTGAAAAATGAAGTCTTCAGTCACTGATGTAGGTGCTCAGGGCTGTGGAGGAGCTCAGCTGCTTGAAGTATTTGGTGGGTGCAGAGAGCGGTCGGTTTCCTTTGGTCGATCCTTCCCTGCCTGGTGGTGCGCACAGGTGAGCCCTTCGCTTTCCTCACAGCAGGTGAAATGCGTTTCCCCGGAGGCCTTTGGGTGCTCTACCAAGTCAGTTTGACATGCTTCCCCTGTTTTTACTCCTGGCGGACTTACTCGAAGCCAGAATGGGAACTCCTGGCTGCTTCCAGAGGGCAGTCCAGTTTACTGCAGCTGGTCCCTTCCTTGTGTGCCGAGAGAGCCTGTGCAGGTGTGTGTTTTTAGCCACCAGGGGGGTGCGAGCTGGAGTGAGTCGCACTGTGTGTGGCGGGCTGTGTGTTTTCTTTCTCCCTGCCCCAGTTTTGCCCAGGAGGAATCAGATGACAGAGAAGGTGGGGCTGGGGAGGTGGTCTCTGCCTTTTTTTCTGGTGCCCGGTACTGGGGGGAGGGCAGGGAAGCGGGCAGTGCAGAGTGAACTGGAGAGGACCTTGGGGGTGTTGGCTGTAATTAATCAGCCAGGCGTGAAGGGTGGTAATCGGTGATACCTTCTCCACGTGTGGGAAATGACAAGGTCACGTGAGGCTTTATTCCGTGGATACAAAAATAAATTAAAAAAGAAATTCCCCACCAAGTTAGGATTTGCACAAAGTGGTCACTCAGCTTTGGAAAACTGCACGTGACTTCAAGGCTTCTGCCACTGCTCACGTGCCCATGGAACCTTCTGGAAATGGTTCTAAGAGCCCCTTCACCAGTCCTAAAACAGAAACCTGCAAAAAACCAAGCAATCTGATTAAAAAATGGGCTCACCAGTCCTAAAACAGAAACCTGCAAAAAACCAAGCAACCTGATTAAAAAATGGGCAAAGGACTTGAATAGACTTTTTCCAAAGAAGACATACCAATGGCCAAGAGGTACCTGAAAAGATGCTCAACGTCACTGATCATCAGGGAAACCGCAATGAGATGTTATCTCCACCTGTTAGAATGGCTTTTTATCAAAATGAGGTTGGTGAGGATGTGGAGAAAAGGGCAGTCTCGTGCTGCACTGTTGGTGGGGGTGAAAATTGGTACAGCAACTATGGAAAACAATATAGAGACTCCTCAAAAAATTAAAACTAGAACCATCATGTGATCTAACAATCCCATTTCTGGGCATATATCCAAAGGAAATGAAAACAGTGTCTAGAAGAGATAGCTACACCCCGACATTCATTGCAGCATTGTTCACAAGAGCCGGGACATGGAAACAACGTAAGTGTCCATGGATGGATGAATGGATAAAGAAGATGTGGTATATACACAATAGAATATAGTATTCAGCCATAAAAAGAAGGAAATCCTGCCTTTTGTGAAAACATGGATGAACCTTGAGGGCAGTGTGCTAATTGAAATAAATCAAAGACAAATACTGTATGATCTCACTTATATGTGGAACCAAAAAAAGGCGAACTCGTGGAAACAGAACGGATTGGTGGTTGCCAGGGGCGGGATGGGGAGATGTCGGTGAAAGGGTACAGACTGCTAGTGATTAGCTGAGTAAGTTCTGGGGTCTAGTGTGTGGTATGGTGACTTAACAGTACCGTATTATGTGCTTGAAAGTTGTTGAGAGTAGATCTTAAATGTTCCCACCGCACAAAAGAGGTAATTATGTGATGGGGGGTGTTAACGCCTCCTGTGGTAATGGTTTTACAATATATATGTGTATCAGATCACCCTATTGTAAACACTAAACTTACATATGTTATCTGTCAATTATATCTCAATAAAGCTGGGGGGAAAAAGAGAGAAACTAGAGGGCCACTTGCAAGCACCACTCGCATGGGATCCTTTTTGGCCGCCACTTGTTCCACTTGGCCACCCACTGGCTAGGCAGGCTTGGCTCAGACCCGTGAGGGATGGCAGTGCTTGGATCCAGGACATGGAAGCAGCAGAGGTCACGATGGGGCACGGACATGAGGAATTCCGTCTGTGTAACTGATTCAGGCCAGTTCCTGTTTCTAGCAGAGGTTTGAAAATTCTTCCAGACTTTAAGGACGAATAGGCACAAATTGCAGCCACAATAAGCCTCAGGTTGCCAACTTCAGAGGCACATAAATAGCCTTCAGGGAGCCCCCCTCACCCGCCTTTATAGTCATTTAGGTATTTATTCAGCAAATAAAGGTTCAAGTCCTTTGTCTCGTATCAGAAAGCCACGAGAATGGAAACACTCTGTAACTCATTTGGCAGCAAAGCCAGACTTGGTGACCTAACATGAGGCGACTCACGGCCTCTCTTTACCCCCGGTTGTGAATACTGACGTCTCCCTGCGCTGGACCATGGGCTGCTCCTAATAGGGAAGGTGCGTTGGCTTCCTCTCCCCCCGTCTGAAGCGCCCCCTCCCTGGCCCCTTGTCCTGTGTCCCGTCTGCAGCCTGGCCCATCTCAGCTGGCGGTCACTTCATTTTCCCAGTGAGTTGTTCAGGCCCCAAACCCAGGATAATCCACAATGCCTCTCTTTTTCTCACCGTCCCCCATTTCCGGTCAGGCTGGGACCCCCGGTTGCACCCTGGGCACGGGAGGAGTCCTGCCACCCCCTCACTCCAGGGTTGTCGCACTGCCCATGCGCTGGTCCCCTCGCTTTCACCCCTCCCGCAGGGGGCCGTTCCCAAGAGCTTCTAGGTGACTGTTAAAACCCAAGTCGGTCACATTGCTGCAGAGCTTTGCACTTGCAGTGGCCCTTTACCAAGTCCCAGGGGCCAATCCGTCCTGCGCCTGCTCTTAAGCTAAGAATGGTTTTGATGGTTATAAAGCGCTTGGGGGGAAAATCAAAAGGTAGATACTTTGCGACCTGTGACAGTCCTATGAAGTTCACATTTCCGCGTCTATAAGTCACAGCTGCGCCAGTTTGCTTACACACTTTCCGCGGCTGCCTTCAGATGTCGGCAAAGTTGAGTCCTCGAGACACAGACCTTTGCGACACCCTCGATAGTCTCCTGGCCCGAAAAACCTAAACTGTTTACTCTCCGGTGCCTGGCAGGAGAGGTTTGCCAGCCCTGCTCCGGCCTCCGCTCCTCCCCGACCTCCTGGCTCCCTCGGCTCCAGCCAGGCCACCCTCTTCCTCCCAGGGGCTGACCTCCGGGCTGTGGCCGTGCCTGTGCCGGGAGGGCCCTTCCTCGTGGGTTTTTCACTTCCTTCAAGCCTTTGCTCAGAGCTCAGCCTCCCAGCGGTTCAGCGCTGGGTTTCCCTCCTGCCCGCAGCCCCTCCGCTTCTGTTTTCCTGCACCGTCACTATCCGGCGCTCTCATTATGCTTGTTTCTCGCCTGTCCCACCGCCACTGGGCTCGAGTTCCCTACGGCTCGGGTCTTCGTCTCTGTGGGCCCAAACACTGAGATCAGACAGGAGTCCTTGTAGTGTTCGGTCCGTATTGGTTGAAAGACTTGATGTAGAATAGATACTTGCAATTTAGGTGCTCCGGGGGGAGGTATGTAAGTTTTTGTTAGATACCTCTTCTCTTGTGTATAAAAAAACATGTTAGGTTCTGTGAGTGTGAAACTTTCAGCGATTTCTTTTTTTTTTAAGAAGAAGTAAAAAATATCTGTCTTACCACGTGTGTGAAGTATTTTCCCCTGTCTGCAAAGCCCTGCTTGTAAATGTTTTGGTGGTGAAATATTTTGTGGGGAATTATTTCACTAGAAATCTCAACAGTTAGTGAATTAGTTTACTTTTATCCACTGCATCAGAAAGGGGCACATCGAGCGGGTTTCCCACTATAGGTCAGAGGTGGCTTTGTGTAGCCCCACACATGTCTGCACACACGCTCTGGCCCTCCCGTGTCCTGGCACTCAGGAGGGGAAGGCCCTGTGTCAGTGCTCATTCCCCATATTGAATTTTCTGTTGCTTTTGGAAAGCTTACTATGAATAGATCCCTTACCTCAGAATTTAGGTGAAGAAAACTGTTGCATAACAGGGGCATCTTGTTAAGAGCTCTCTGGCCATGCAGTTCATTTGTTCATTTTGTTTTTCTTTTAAGATAAATACGATCATTGCCCTCAGAATTGAGGCAACCTCCAGCTATAACTTGGCATCAGGAATAGAATTAAAAACATGTTTTTAGTTCACATTTATCATTCCTACTCCAACGGGCACATATAAAAGGAATATTGCTTGTCACTTTACACTTTATGTCATTTTTTTTTTTTTGGTTTCGGCTTGCACATGCATATTTCTTTTCTGGCCAATAATATTTAATAATAATCATAATAAAAGGGAATAAGTGAGGCTAACATTGAGTGCTTTCTGTGTTCTGTGCTGTGCATTTCATGTCCATCATCTTCATTAATATCATTATTACTATCCTCATTTTACAGACGGGCAAAGTCCCAGGGCTGTACAGCTAATACCTGATGGTATTTGCCGTTTGCGATCTAATCCTAGTGTCTGGTTGGAACCTTTTTATGCTTATCACTTAGCACTACATCTTTGGCATCATAATTGCTTTTATCACTGTTAGTTATTTTCTCTTTGCTGTGTTGCCAATTGCAGTGTGGATGTGTAACAGGTGAAATACTAGAAATGAAGACACCCTAAGGGAAGACATAAGAAAGGCAGCATTTAAGAAATGTAAGCACATTTACAAAAATTTAAAATTTTTAGACTTATCCTGCATCAGAAATTGGGAACCTCGGAAGATGCTGCTTTCTAAAAATTGCCGGCTGTGCCCAGTCAGCACATTTTTGTTGTGTAACATTTCTTCTCAACCAGCAATTAGTCAGTGACTCTAGCGTTGCAGCCACAGACCTGAGGAGTGCCCAGGAAGCCATACCCACCGTCCACAGCCTTGTGTTACCATGGTAACGGCTGCCTCCCCGACCTCCTGAAGCTTCAGTCTGGTGGTTTATGGAGCTCCACCAAAACACTGCAGGCACGAAGAGGTACTTGCCTGCTGGAACTCCGATTTTTTTTCTTCCCACTTTTAAGGATTTTCTAGACTTCCTCTGATAAGCATGCATTTTATAATGAAAACAGTAAAGCAGCTATGTTTGTATGTCTGCAGAGAAGTCGTCTTTGGACACTAGTAAATACTGATCATTGATTACCAAGATCGGCTGTTTTCCAGGCCTCTCGTAGGTGTGAAGCGCCAGTCACTTACTTGGCGTCTGTCACACTTGGCATCACTGTGCAGATGTGTGTGCAGCTGCCCCACCAATGGCCTTTTTCAGCCTCTTGGTGAATCTGGTGCAGAGGGCAGGGGAGAGAGGGCTGTGGTCTCTGTCACAGTCTGAGCTAGATTGCCGAGAACTGATGTGTCAGTTTATTTATTTATTAAAAAACATTTTTTTTTGGCGGCACCCCACTCAGTATGGGGGACCTTAGTTCCCCAAACAGAGATCGAACCCCTGCCCCCTGCAGTAGGAGTGCGGAGTCTTAACCATTGGACCACCAGGGAAGTCCCCCGATGTGTCAGTTTTTAATGAAAGCAAAACTGGTTTGCACAAGATGAACGTAATTCACCCTTGGGCCATCCATCCTCTAGTGGATTTGGGGAGGGGTGGTAAGACAGCATGACTGATGGGAAGATAGCTCTCCGCAATTCTGAGACCAAGTCCTGCTTCGATTAAGATTAAGCCGTCTGCAGGGCTTGTGTTCTGAATGTCCAGTATCACACCCAGAATGAGCCTTTTCCTGGAAAAGACAATTGGGCATCACGGCGAATCTTGCATATCGCTGAAGGAATCACAAACCAATCCTAGGAGAATAAAGGCAGAAGCACTTACTAATGCCATGGAGTTTCAAAGCAAGCAGCAGCATTTCTTATAAATCATCATTGTTTATAAACCCGTTTCACACACATTGTCTCATTGGCCCAGTGAGGCAGGGAGGTGGAAAGGTTAGGGTATTGAGTTCTTGTTTACATCCTCTGGATGGGAAAACAAGGTCAGGTGGATAAGGGACTTTTCCCAGGTTCCCAAGTAACAGAGTTGGGACCAAAGTGAGTTCCCATGTCCCTAAGGCCAGAGCCATCTCTCCCCGACCCCAGGCTGTCCCCAAACCACGCAGGCGAGGGGCCTAGGTGGGAAACGGGAGGTTTTATAGAAGGACCAAAGCACGGTTTAGCTTCTTACTCATGAAACCCAGCTAACTATTTGGAAACTTAGCTACTGTTAAATGGAGTTGTATTGGTCTCCCTTCGGTGCTCTCTGCAGGAATAAGAGGACACACGGAGCCCAGGGCAGGAGGAAGGCACTCTGGGCGTTGGGGGGCACTGGCTGGCAGCCCGCAAGCCTGGCTCTTCCCTACCTGGCGGATCGAGTGTGACTCGGGGCCCCTCTCTTAGCCTTTGCTTTGCCTGTCACCTGAAGGGGCTGGACCCTGAACCTCGTGAGGCCCCCTCCCCACTGCGGGGGACGGACTGGCGTCTCCCTGGAAGTCTGTGGGGCTCCAGCTCCGGTCATCTTCCTGGCGATGGGGTGGCAGAGAGGAGGCTGCTGGCCGCTGGAGGCTTGGATTCCCAGCGCTGACACTGTGGTGGGAACATTCTTCGAGGTTTTGTTAGTGGTTTAGAATTTTTAAAGGAGAGATAATATCTAGATGTTGGGTTCCACCAAAACAAATATTGTTCTTTGGAAAATATGTTAGACAAAAAAATGCATCCAGATCTGCTGAGCCTGACTTAGCCGATGACTTGTGGGCCCTGTACTTTGCGGGGTGCCCCGTTTAGAGGGTGGGCGGGGGGAGTGGAGGGTTAGTCTCCTGAGTGAGGACTGTGGAGCTCTTAGTTTTGCTCGCTGGGATTTTTGGCTTCACAGCTGACTTCCCTGGAACGGCCCCTCGTTGAGTCTCGGGGTTACTCCTCTGCCTGGTCCCCGTCGTGGTCCCTTCTTATTCTCACGGAGAGAGAGCTCCGGCCCGCAGCACTGCAGACTGCTGGAATCAGAGCTGGCTGGCTGTCTTCTGTAAAATTCCAAGGCGTGTGTTTTTTCCCCCCTTGTAATCTGGCTCTGGAAAGAGCCCTGCTGGTCAGAGTTCCCAGCTGAGAGGCCTTGGCAAGGATCCTGTGGGGTGTGGTCTTTGGAAGGTGGAGCCATCGCAGGCCAGGGCACCGGGGGTGCTCAGAGTGGGGGGCGGCCAGGCCCTGGGCCCCCTGGAGGCAGCAGGTGGTAATAATAATAGTAATAAAGATGGAATAATAGAAATAAAAGAGCAAACTTAAGAGACCATAGAAAAGGGAAGCAGTGGTTAAGTTCTGCATAGAAGTAATTTTGCACAGAGCTTTGTCATTTTGAAGGATGCTTATTACCAAGGGCTTTGTGGTTTCCTTTCCTCCTGTTTTTGGTCTTATTTTTGGTGGTTTTCTGTCTTGCTGTGTGGGGAGAGTTTGCAGCCAGGTGCTATGACGCAGCTCTTTGAGCACTTTTTCTTGAGCCCTGATTTTAGTAAGAAAAGCTGTGGGAACGTAGGAGAGAAAAAGAAAAGGTGGAGTTGGAGTGACCAGCAGTGCTTGGGAGAAAGCAGTGGAGTTGTGTCCCCAGTGGGAGAAGGGAACGTAGAGGTGATGGGGGCGGGGGAATGAAGACAGTCGGGGAGGGAGCGCTGGAGGGGGGCCCAAAGCCCTAGGGGGCTGGCTGGGATAACATTATTTGAGATTTAGAGAAATAAGAATAAATAGAGGCTAGGGGCTGGCAAGGGCAGTGGAGGGAAAGCGCATGGTAGGGGTGTCGGTAGCGTGGGGCTGGGCTGTGCGGTGGTACCACGCAGGCTCAGCTGAGCTTCGGGCAGCCCTGGGCTGCTTCCCGCTCTCACCCCAGATCTGCGCGCGCGCCGAGGCCAGCCAGAGGGGCTTCTGTGCATCTGGTCCCTCGGGGTCCCAGGCTGATGGAGCGGTTCACGTTTGGAACATTCCTGGTTCTGTGCTGGGGAAAAGAGCTCTGGCGGAGGGTCTCGCGTTTGCAGTTAGATGCTCAGAAGTTGCACAGGTCACTTTTGCTCCCAGCTCACTGGCCAGGATTGGTCGGTGGTCCCACGACCGCAAGGGGGCCGGGAAGTGCATTGGGAGGGGTGGAAGTGTTTGCCGCAGCGGGATCGGAGGTGCGGCTCCAGGCTTCTTGCCTCAAAGGTGGGTAAGTGGAGACCCGCCGGCTAGTTGCTCGAGGTCCAGTCATTGGGCTGGGACAGGAGGTGACTGGCTGACCACCTTAGGATAACCGAGCATCTCCTTCCTGGGGGCCAGTGTGAGCACTGTTAACGGGAGGGTGAGTGCTTTTGAACCGTGAATCTAGGGCTTTCTATGCCTGTAGACCCTCGTGGCGACGTGGACCGTCAGCTCTTCAGGTTTGTCGCAGTGCTGACTGACCTCAGCAAGAGGAAGGGTTTCAGCTTGAAGCCCGCTGGCAGTATCACACGCCACTGTTACCTGACACTGCTTGAGAGTCAGGAGGCGTGCCTTCCTCCGACATGATACTCTTCCAGATTATGAAAACCAATCATGGACATGCTTTGCCTGCGTGCTGAGAGCTCCTTCCTTTTTGTTTGCCAGGAGCTGCACACCTGGGTGATGACACCGTGTAGATAACTGGGGTGCTCAGCCCTCAGATACGGACTCAGGTGTAATCAGAGAACCCCTCTCTTGTGTGTCTTTGAACAGGAGTCCGAGTCTGTTGGGTTGGGTCTCCTCGTTGATAAGCAGGAGATTGAGCCAGTTGTAAAGAACAGCTGTGTATGTCCATTACAGGTAGAGTAAAAAGTACAGTCTTGAGTTTCTGCTAAAATTTAGGTTTGCCGTAAAGGTCTTCATTTCCTTAAAGAGTATTCGTCAATTGTAAATATGATCTGAATTTCATACCTTTGTAGGACTTTCCACGTAAATATGTTTACATTTCAGACAAAGAAGTGCTTTCATCTTCTGTCCCAGTTTCAGACCACGTGGTCACTGGGAACGTCGTTCTGGGACTGAAACCACATCTTAGGCCACTGGTCAGGGACCCAGGCGCAGCGTGACTCCCTTCTGGAAAGTCCTCTGTCAGTGGTGATGTTGATAATTATGTAAAATTATTCTGGTCTGCAGCCTGCGGTCTCACTGGAGAACAATCAGACATGCTTTATTTTCTAATTGTAATCATAATTCGAGCGCTGTTACAGGATTTTGTTTTCCCAGTTGCTTATTGTTTGAGACTTTTCCTTTTCTCAGTGAAGCCCGTAGTCTGCTGCTTGAGTGCCTGTGGGGCGGATTTGTTGCCGGCGGGGAGGGCTGTACAGGTTTAATCCCGGCATTTATTTCCTCTCATCTGGTGAGGCTTCAGAGTGCTTGTTAATTGATTGCACCCTTTACTCGCCTCGAGCTGGTGCCTCTGGACAGAGCCTGTTTAAAGCGGGGCCCAGATGCACCTTCACTGCATATAACGCACGGGCATAATCAAAGGGCCAGGGCTGCAGTAAATAATTCAAGCCAGCCGGGGCTTCTGCCCCCAGTAATGAGATCTCAGGGGCAATGCCATGAGTGCCCAGACCCCTCCAGATGGTTTATGGATTGGTCTTTGCCTTTGTGCTTATTCAGACTGACAAATACACACTTAATAGCCGGTCATACTCAGGTGCCGAGGGAAAGGAGCAAGGCCTTGTGTGGGTTTCCGCTCTGACCCTTGAGAACCTACGAATCCACGAAGTTAGCGTAAGAAGGGTCGTGTTCAGGTGGGACAGAGTTCGGGCGTCTCAGCAGCGCATCCAGGGTTGTTTGGGCTGTGGTGGCCGGAGAGCCAGGCTGGGTGATTCTCCCCCAGGTATGCCTGTGGCCGCCCGTCCTGCCGGCCAGCGCTGTGCTCTTGTGGGCGTGGATGCCAGCCTCTCGAGATTCTAGCTTCTGCCTCCATGCGAGACTCTTAGCTTGGGTTGTCTTGGTGCCCTTTCGTCTCTCAGGTGTCCTGCTCTCTCCTCGTGGCTGGGGGCGTTCTTACTGATGGGCAGGTACATGGGCACTCTGTTGCCCAAGGTGAGCAAATAAATATAAGTTGTATTGAAATAGTTTTACATTTAATACTCCACATGAGGTTTTGAGGCAGACAGCCTTAGGGATATAAGTATCTTCATTTGGCAACTTATTTTACAATAAAACAGGTTCTGTCTTGTCATCTAAACTGGTTTACATGTAATGCATATGTCAGAAGCCCTGTCCCCCAAACCTTTCAGCTTCTGTTAGTGACAAGTATTACATGTATTTGAACAGAAACTGTGGATTCAAGAACTAACAGAACACTCTATTCCCTTGAAAAAGATGAAGGCTAGGGAAAGAATTTTTAGCTCAACACTGTTCCTGCCCATGGGTGTTCCCTTTGGCAGGGGCAAAAAGCTGCTAGAAATTGTAAGGAAAAGGAAAAAAGAGGAAACTATATCACAGGTAAATAGAACCACTTTTTTGCTTTTTACTCCAGGTGATCTGAAATTAAAGGAAGCCTTTAAAATAAACTGGTAATTATTTTAAAATATTCCTTTGTGAGTGTGCCTAATTGGTGCAGCCGTCCCCGTAGAACCTGCCACCCCACCTACAGTTTCCTAACAGAGGCTGCAATTAACAGCGAATTAGCATATTGCAGCACAGCATGGGCCGCGGGCGTCCTCACCCATCTGCTGTGTAGGGAACGGGGGTGACACCTGCCCAGCAGTGGCCTGGAAGACTTCTCTGTCATTTCAGAATGTAGGGATGTGTCAGAGTCTTTGGTATGATTTTCTTCTTACAATTAAAAATATATGTATATATATTTAATATATACGCACACATACACGGACACACATGTATGTTCTGCTAAATGATCATGAAAGCCCCTAAATTTTCTGCATTCGTGTCGGTTCATTTTATTCATTCGTCAAATATTTATTGAGCATCTGTGAGTGTGCCTGGCCTCCCGTTGGTGCTGGCGAGCCAAGGCAAGCAAGGTCTTTGGCCTCCGGCACTTGGAGTCTGGAAGGGAAGGCGAGGTTGGCCAGGGTCACCCCCATAACCATACAGTTCAGTGAGGTCAGTGCTGCTTGGAGAGGGGGGCGGTGCTGGGGTGCACAGGCCAGCAGCGGGGTCAGAGGAGGGCCTCTGAGGAGGGCGGTGACCCAGCTTAACGAGCTGCTGCTCCTCTTCAGTCTCAGTGGGGACGGCAGTGCACTTCTTTCAGGAGGCGGGGGACAGCGTGTGCAAAGGCCCTGTGCGGGAGGGATGTATTTGAGGAATATGTGGAAGAAGGCTCTTGCAGCTCAGCGGTGAGGAAATGCAGGATGCGTGGGGCAGGGTTAGGGGGTTGTTCTTTATAAAGCCTGTGAAGTCGTCAGAGGTTTCTGGTGTAAAATCTTTGGCAGTTTCACTTACATTGGGAGCATTGAGGGTCCCTAGCAATGTCCTCCCCAGACCCCACCCTCCACCCCCGTGCAGCCTGGTGTGGGGTGTGGGATGTGCCAGGCACAGGGCCAGACAGCAGCGGCCACGTGGTTTGGGAAGAGGCTAGAGCAGCTCCCGCGGTACGTATGTACCGTGAGGATGTCGTGTGAAATAGAACCAGACGTTGGGTGCTGTCTTTTCCCATTTTCTTTGCCTCTTGGGAATACTGTTAATTGTTTAGCTCAGACGTGCTCTCTGCTTGGAGCATGTGCCATATGTGATGTTCTTACAAGGCTTTCAGTTCTTCCAAACACCCGCAGCCAACGAACCTCTGCCTGTGGGTCATGTGCCCACAGAAGGTTCTATGCCAGCTGAGTGCTTTTTCTGTTGGATCGTTTTTCTGCTCATAAAATGCAAGTGAGGGTAGCTGTTAGGTGAAGAGTGCGAGAGAGGGTGACGCCCTCTGCTTCCTCACGTGGTCAGAGGTGGGCGTTGTCACCTCCAGGGTCCGGCGGCGGAGAGCCGTGTCCCTGGCTTTGCTTCGTCACCCAGAGTCAAGTGACTGGGAGTCAGAGAACCAGACTTCACAGGACATCTGAGCACAGCATCCGTCTTTCCACTGTGCCTCATACTCTCCTAACTGGCCCCGCTGAGGAGTTTGCCAGTATTGTTAAAATTGGAATGATCTAAAATGACCTAAAATTGGAACGATCCCGTTCTTTACTCACAGCCTGAGATATTTTTTCAAAGCATTATCTCTCTAGTGTTTCTAGGCAGAGGATTTATTACATTTTGCCTGAATTTATCTGTAAGCGTGGGTCAAATGTATGTTTGGCATTACTCTCCTCTCCATTGTAGCCTACTTTTTATGCCAAGAGCAAGTATTTTAAGGCAGTGGGGTCAGCCCTTTTCTGGTCTCCTGACTTCACAGTATAACTATGCATTCTGTCCCTCTTGGGGAGCTGGGTTGTTATGAAACTAGGTCAAATTACTGTTTTTCTCTTTTTGCCTATAGCCATTCCAAAGACAGAATCCTTTCCTCCAAAACAAATCTTGAAAGTCATGTATTCTTGGGATGGCCATCAAAGGCAGAAAATAAAAAAAAGAGGTTTGCCTTGACAACATCTGAACAACAAGTGAACAACTTCTGAACATCACAAACACTTTAAGCAAATATGAAGGCAAATAAAAAACTGGGAAAATATTTACAATGTATGGCAAAGGGTTATCTTCCATATATAAAGAATTATTGTAAAACAAAAAGAATGGGAAATTCCCCAACAAAAGAAGCAGACACAGGTTCATAAAAAGAAATGAAGGGGCAAATAATATGTAAATACATTTAGCTTTGTTAATTAAAGAACAATTAAAATGATGAGTTGACTTTTTCATCTAGTTAAGTAGAGTATTGAAAACAAAGACCCCCATATTGGCAAAGGTATATGGAAATCGGTTCCTGCCTTAGTCCGTTCCAGCTGCTGTAACAAACTACCCCACGCTGGGTGGCTTATAAACAAGAGAAATTTATAGCTCATATTTCTGGAGGGTGGAAGCCTGAGATCAGGGTGCCAGCATGGTCAGGTGAAGGCCTTCTGCCAGGTCCCTGAATTCTCACTATATCCTCATGTGGCTGGAGGGGACAGGGTAGCTCTCTGGGATCTCTCTTAAAAGGGCACTAATCCTATTCATGAGGGCTCCATCCTCATGACCAGTCACCTCCCAAAGGCCCCACCTCCTGATACCATCACCTTGGTGGGGGTTAGACTTCAACCTATGAATTTCGAGGGGGACATTCAGACCATAGTATTTCCATTCGACCTGAGAGGAAGGAATGTAAATTGGGATAGCCCTTTGGGAAAAAAAAATTGACAAAATGTAATAAAAGCCTTAAAAAGATATGTGGCCTGTGACCTAGCAATTCCACTCTGCCCAACAACCCTTAACCCTTCTGCCAGTTTGGCTCAATAAATGAAGCACTCATGTGAGTGTATGGAAAACCTCACAGGATTATGGCTTCTGGCCACACTTGGGGTCTCACCCTGCCCAGCTGTGGTCAACTTGACGTCACTGGGTGCCTTGCATGGAGTGGACCTTTAATACATGTTTTTGCCCTGAAAAAATTTACAAAAATGAATAGTAAAAAAAAAAATTTCTGAACATAATAATTAAAAAGACCATTTTTCAGCTTAATAAAAGCTTGGGAAAGATGCCCTTTTTGTTGCATCTTTGAAGTGGGGGGATATATTGTGTAATTTTTAAATGCCATTATTAACTTCCCTAGAGATGCTTGTAAAACGAACAAATGTGAATCTTTAATTTTTTTTTAACTTCAGATGAGTTAAAAAGTCAAAGTCATACCAGTTCCCCAGGGATTGGGCAGGGCTCACATTTTATGAATTTGCAGTGAAGAAGGGGAACATTTGCTTTCATTTTTGGCATGCGGCAGTGGCCTTACCAGGGGACTGTAGCTCTATAATTTTAAGGATTAATTGTAATATAGGAAAAAAACAGACCAAATATATGTAAAGAGATGAGGAAGAGATACCCAAATAATAATTTTAAAAACTCGGTTAAGATGTCCAGAGAATTAGACATTGCTCTCTCCAAAACACAAAAAGTTACTCTTTACATGCAAACATTTTTGAAAGGCTGGGGTTTAAGAGGAAGGTAGGATAGTGGTTAAAATAATTAAGCCCCAAATCAGGAGTGTGGCTTCTGCTGCTACTGCTTTTGATGTTGTGAAGAACGTTTGCTTTTGAGTTATAGTCTCTAATCTGGGACCTGGGTAAAGGATTGGGTAGAAACATAATTTACCTTCGAGCTGCTTTTTTTTTTTTTTAACTCTCTGAAATCAGATTTCTTTTACTAAGTAAGTGAATACAGTGACTAATTTTACGCTATGCATAAACTCACTTTTAAATTTAAACACTAAGACAGTGATTTGGGGACCGGAGTCTTTGTGGTGATGTGGGCTGGGAGCAGGGAGAGTTAAATGAGTTAAGTAACCAACATTTCATGAAGAATCACCTGAGTGCATGTGACTCGTCTAATTTTGCGAAAATCAGCATTGGGAAGGTTCACGTCTCTAAGCACACGTACGCCTTTTGTAGGGTTGCAAAATTCAGTTTTTGATGCACGCAATTTTTGCTCCCTTTTTACCATTACCGTGGTTATGATTTGTAACCCGTTATGTCCATTAGTAACTGTGACTTTTTTTCTTTGATTTTTTTTTTTAACATCTTTATTGGAGTATAATTGCTTTACAATGGTGTGTTAGTTTCCGCTGTATAACAAAGTGAATCAGCTATACACATACATATATCCCCATATCTCCTCCCTCTTGCGTCTCCCTCCCACCCACCCTATCCCACCCCTCTAGGTGGTCACAAAGCACCGAGCTGATCTCCCTGTGCTATGCTGCTGCTTCCCACTAGCTATCTATTTCACATTTGGTAGTGTATATATGTCCATGCCACTCTCTCACTTCTTCCCAGCTTACCCTTCCCCCTCCCCGTGTTCTCAAGTCCATTCTCTACATCTGTGTCTTTATTCCTGTCCTGCCCCTAGGTTCTTTAGAACCAATTTTTTTTTTAAATTTCCATGTATATGTGTTAGCATACAGTATTTGTTTTTCCCTTTCTGACTTACTTCACTCTGTATGACAGACTCTAGGCCCACCCACCTCACTACAAATAACTCAATTTCATTTCTTTTTATGGCTGAGTAATATTCCATTGTACATATGTACCACATCTTCTTTATCCATTCATCTGTCGATGGACACTTAGGTTGCTTCCATGTCCTGGCTATTGTAAATAGAGCTGCAATGAACATTGTGGTACATGTCTCCATTTGAATTATGGTTTTCTCAGGGTATATGCCCAGTAGTGGGATTGCTGGGTCGTATGGTAGTTCTATTTTTAGTTTTTTAAGGAACCTCCATACTGTTCTCCATAGGGGCTGAATCAATTTACATTCCCACCAACAGTGCAAGAGGGTTCCCTTTTCTCCACATCCTCTCCAGCATTTATTGTTTGTAGATTTTTTTCATGATGGCCATTCTGACTGGTGTGAGGTGATACCTCATTGTAGTTTTGATTTGCATTTCTCTAATGATTAGTGACATTGAGCATCCTTTCATTTGTTTGTTGGCAATCTGTATATCTTCTCTGGAGAAATGTCTATTTAGATCTTCTGCCCATTTTTGGATTAGGTTGTTGGTTTTTTTGATATTGAGCTGCTTGTATATTCTAGAGATTAATCCTTTGTCAGTTGCTTCATTTGCAAAAATTTTCTCCCAATCTGAGGGTTGTCTTTTCGTCTTTGTTTATGGTTTCCTTTGCTGTGCAAAATCTTTTAAGTTTCATTAGGTCCCATTTGTTTATTTTTGTTTTTATTTCCATTTCTCTAGGAGGTGGGTCAAAAAGGATCTTGCTGTGATATATGTCATGGAGTGTTCTGCCTATGTTTTCCTCTAAGAATGTTATAGTGTTTGGCCTTACATTTAGGTCTTTAATCCATTTTGAGTTTATTTTTGTGTATGGTGTTAGGAAGTGTTCTAATTTCATTCTTTTACATGTAGCTGTCCAGTTTTCCCAGCACCACTTATTGAAGAGGCTGTATTTTTCTCCATTGTATAGTCTTGTCTTCTTTATGAAAGATTAAGGTGACCATATGTGCATGGGTTTATCTCTGGGCTTTCTGTCCTGTTCCATTGATCTATATTTCTGTTTTTGTGCCAGTACTATACTGTCTTGATTACTGTAGCTTTGTAGTATAGTCCAAAGTCCAGGAGCCTGATTCCTCCAGCTCCGTTTTTCTTTCTCAAGATTGCTTTGGCTATTCGGGGTCTTTTATGTTTCCATACAAATTGTGAAATTTTTTGTTGTAGTTCTGTGAAAAATGCCATTGGTACTTTGATAGGGATTGCATTGAATCTGTAGATTGCTTTGTGTAGTATAGTCATTTTTACAATGTTGATTCTTCCAGTCCAAGAACATAGTATATCTCTCCATCTGTTGGTATCATCTTTAATTTCTTTCATCAGTATCTTATAGTTTTCTGCCTACTGGTCTTTTGTCTCCTTAGGTAGGTTTATTCCTAGGTATTTTATTCTTTTTGTTGTAATGGTAACTGGGAGTGTTTCCTTAATTTCTCTTTCAGATTTTTCATCATTAGTGTATAGGAATGCAAGAGATTTCTGTGCATTAATTTTGTATCCTGCTACTTTACCAAATTCATTGATTAGCTCTAGTAGTTTTCTGGTGGCATCTTTAGGATTTCCTATGTATAGTATCATGTCATCTGCAAACAGTGACAGTTTTACTTCTTCTTTTCTGATTTGGATTCCTTTTATTTCTTTTTCTTCTCTGACTGCTGAGGCTAAAACTTCAACAACTGTGTTGAATAAGAGTGGTGAGAGTGGACAACCTTGTCTTTTTCCTGATCTTCGTGGAAATGGTTTCAGTTTTTCACCATTGAGAATAGTGTTGGCTGTGGATTTGTCATATATGGCTTTTATTATGTTGAGGTAAGTTCCCTCTGTGCCTACTTTCTGGAGAGTTTTTATCATAAATGGGTGTTGAATTTTGTCGAAAGCTTTTTCTGCATCTATTGAGATGATCATATGGTTTTTATCCTTCAGTTTGTTAATGTGGTTTATCACATTGATTGATTTGCGTATACTGAAGAATCCTTGCATTCCTGGGATAAACCCCACTTGATCATGGTGTATGATCCTTTTAATGTGCTGTTGGATTCTGTTTGCTAGTATTTTGTTGAGGATTTTTGCATCTATGTTCATCAGTGATATTGGCCTGTAGTTTTCTTTCTTTGTGACATCTTTGTCTGGTTTTGGTATCAGGGTGATGGTGGCCTTGTAGAATGAGTTTGGGAGTGTTCCTCCTTCTGCTATATTTTGGAAGAGTTTGAGAAGGATAGATGTTAGCTCTTCTCTAAATGTTTGATAGAATTTGCCTGTGAAACCATCTGGTCCTGGGCTTTTGTTTGTTGGAAGATTTTAAATCACAGTTTCAATTTCAGTGCTTGTGATTGGTCTGTTTATATTTTCTATTTCTTCCTGGTTCAGTCTCAGAAGGTTGTGCTTTTCTAAGAATTTGTCCATTTCTTCCAGGTTGTCCATTTTATTGGCATATAGTTGCTTGCAGTAATCTCTCATGATCCTTTGTATTTCTGCAGTGTAAGTTGTTACTTCTCCTTTTTCATTTCTAATTCTGTTGATTTGAGTCCTCTCCCTTTTTTTCTTGATGAGTCTGGCTAATGGTTTATCAATTTTGTTTATCTTCTCAAAGAACCAGCTTTTAGTTTTATTGATCTTTGCTAACGTTTCCTTCATTTCTTTTTCATTTATTTCTGATCTGATCTTTATGATTTCTTTCCGTCTGCTAACTTTGGGGTTTTTTGTACTACTTTCTCTATTTGCTTTAGGTGTAAGGTTAGGTTGTTTATTTGAGATGTTTCTTGAGGTAGGATTGTATTGCTATAAACTTCCCTCTTAGAACTGCTTTTGCTCCATCCCATAGGTTTTGGGTTGTCGTGTTTTCATTGTCATTCATTTCTAGGTATTTTTTGATTTCCTCTTTGAATTCATCAGTGATCTCTTGGTTATTTAGTAGTGTATTGTTCAGCCTATATATGTTTATATTTTTTACAGATTTTTTCCTATAATTGACATGTAGCCTCATAACATTGTGGTTGGAAAAGATACTTGATACGATTTCAATTTTATTAAATTTACCAAGGCTAGATTTGTGACCCAAGATATGACCTATCCTGGAGAATGTTCCATGAGCACTTGAGAAGAAAGTGTATTCTGTTGTTTTTGGATGGAATGTCCTATAAATATCAATTAAGTCCATCTTGTTTAATGTATCATTTAAAGCTTGTGTTTCCTTATTTATTTTCATTTGGATGATCTGTCCATTGGTGAAAGAGGGGTGTTAAACTCCTCTACTATGATTGTGTTACTGTCGATTTCCCCTTTTATGGCTGTTTGCATTTGCCTTATGTATTGAGGTGCTCCTATGTTGGGTGCATAAATATTTACAATTGTTCTATCTTCTTCTTGGATTGATCCCGTGATCATTATATAGTGTCCTTCTTTGTCTGTTGTAGTAGTCTTTATTTTAAAGTCTATTTTGTCTGATGTGGGAATTGCTACTCCAGCTTTCTTTTGATTTCCATTTGCATGGAATATCTTTTTCCATCCCCTCACTTTCAGTCTGTATGTGTCCCTAGGTCTGAAGTGGGCCTCTTGTAGATGGCATATATACCATCTACAAGAGACCCACTTGTAGGGCCTTGTTTTTGTATCCATTCATCCAGTCTGTGTCTTTTGGTTGGATCATTTAATCCATTTACATTTACGGTAATTATCGCTATGTATGTTCCTATTACCATTTTCTTAAATGTTTTGGGTTTGTTGTTGTAGGTCTTTTCCTTCACTTGTGTTTCCTGCCTAGAGAAGTTCCTGTAGCATTTGTTGGAAAGCTGGTTTGGTGGTGCTGAATTCTCTTAGCTTTTGTTTGTCTGTAAAGGTTTTAATTTCTCCATCGTGTCTAAATGAGATCCTTGCTGGGTAGAGTAATCTTGGTTGTTGGTTTTTCCCTTTCATCACTTTAAATATGTCCTGCCATTCCCTTCTGGCTTGCAGAGTTTCTGCTGAAAGATCAGCTATTAACCTTATGGGGATTCCCTTGTATGTTATTTGTTGCTTTTCCCTTGCTGCTTTCAATATTTTTTCTTTGTATTTAATTTTTTTTTTAAACATCTTTTTGGAAGTATAATTGCTTTACAATGGTGTGTTAGCTTCTGCTTTATAACAAAGTGAATCGGTTATACACATACAATATGTTCCCATATCTCTTCCCTCTTGCATCTCCCTCCCTCCCACCCTCCCTATCCCACCCCTCTAGGTGGTCACAAAGCACCGAGCTGATCTCCCTGTGCTATGCGGCTGCTTCCCACTAGCTATGTATTTTACATTTGGTAGTGTATATATGTCCATGACACTCTCTCTGTCCCTGTCACATCTCACCCCTCCCCCTCCCCATATCCTGAAGTCCATTCTCTAGTAGGTCTGTGTCTTTATTCCCGTCTTGCCACTAGGTTCTTCATGGCCTTTTTTTTTTTTCCTTAGATTCCATATATATGTGTTAGCATACTGTATTTAATTTTTGATAGTTTGATTAATATGAGTCTTGGCATGTTTTTCCTTGGATTTACCCTGGATTGGACACTCTGTGCTTCCTGGACTTGATTGACTATTTCCTTTCCCATATTAGGGAAGTTTTCAACTATAATCTGCCCAAATATTTTCTCAGTCCCTTTCTTTTTCTCTTCTTCTGGGACCCTATAATTTGAATGTTGGTCCATTTAATGTTGTCCCAGAGGTCTCTGAGAATCCTCCATTCTTTTTTCTTTATTCTGCTGTGTGGTAAGTTATTTCCACTATTTTATCTTCCAGGTCACTTATCAGTCTTTTTCCTCAGTTATTCTGCTATTGATTCCTTCTAGAGAATTTTTTAATATCATTCCTTGTGTTGTTCATCATTGTTTGTTTGCTCTTTAGTTCTTCTAGGTCCTTGTTAAACATTTCTTGTATTTTCTCCATTCTATTTCCAAGATTTTGGATCATCTTTTCTATCATTACTCTGAATTCTTTTTCAGGTAGACTGCCTATTTCCTCTTCATTTGTTTGGTCTGGTGGGTTTTTACTTTGCTCCTTCACCTGCTGCATTTTTCTCTGTCTTCTCATTTTCCTTAAGTTACTGTGTTTGGGGGTGCCCTTTTCACAGGCTGCAGGGTCGTAATTCCCGTTGTTTTTGGTGTCTGCTCCCGGTGGCTAGGGTTGGTTCAGTGAGTTGTGTAGCCTTCCTGGTGGAGGGGACTGGTGCCTGTGTTCTGGTGGATGAGGCTGGATCTTGTCTTTCTGGTGGGCAGGACCGCATCCGGTGGTGTGTTTTGGGGTGTATATTACCTTATTATGCTTTTAGGCAGCCTCTCTGCTAATGGGTGGGGTTGTGTTCCTGTCTTGCTAGTTGTTTGGCATGGGGTGTCCAGCACTGCAGCTTGCTGGTCGTTGAGTGGAGCTGGGTCTTAGCGTTGAGATGGAGATCTCTGGGAGAGCTTTCTCCGTTTGATATTACGTGGGGCTGGGATGTCTCTGGTGGGCCAGTGTCCTGAACTCGGGTCTCCCACGTCAGAGACTCAATGCCTGACACCTGGCCAGAGCACCAAGACCCTGTCAGCCTCACGGCTCAGAAGAAAAGGGGGGGAAAAAAAGATAGAATGAAGAAAGAAAAATAAGTAAAGAAATAAAGTTATTAAAAGAAAAAAATTATTAAAAATTAAAAAAGTAATAAAAAAAGAGAGAGAAAGAAGAAAGCAACCGAACCAAAAAACAAATCCACCAATGATTACAGGTGCTAAAAACTATACTAAAAAAACAAACAAACAAAATCGGACAGACAGAACCCTAGGACAAATGGCAAAAGCAAAGCTGTACAGACAAAATCACACAAAGAAGCATACACATACACACTCACAAAAAGAGAAAAAGGAAAAAAAAAGTATATATAGATTAAGAAAAAGGGAGAGAGCAACCAAATCAATAAACAAATATACCAATGATAATAAGCTCTAAATACTAAGATAAACATAAAATCACAAACAAATTAGTTGCAGAAAGCAAACCCCAAGTCTACAGTTGCTCCCAAAGTCCACTGCCTCAATTTTGGGCTGATTCATTGTCTATTCAGGTATTCCACAGATGCAGGGTACATCAAGTTGATTGTTGAGATTTAATCCGCTGCCCCTGAGGCTGCTGGGAGAGATTTCCCTTTCTCTTCTTTGTTCGCACAGCTCCTGGGTTTCAGCTTTGGATTTGGCACCGTCTCTGCGTGTAGGTCTCCTGAGGGCATCTGTTCCAGCCCAGACAGGATGGGGTTAAAGCAGCAGCTGATTCGGGGGCTCTGGCTCACTCAGCCCTGGGGTGGGTGGGGAGGGAGGGGCACGGAATGCGGGGCAAGCCTTCCGGGAGAACGCACGTCATGCCCCAGGCTGGTGCAACATCACGCCAGCAAGCCTTCGCCGGCCGCTGGCGTGATGTTGCACCAGCCTGGGGCATGACGTGCGTTCTCCCGGGGAAGTTGTCCCTGGATCACGGGACCCTGGCAGTGGCAGGCTGCACAGGCTCCCGGGAGGGGAGGTGTGGAGAGTGACCTGTGCTCGCACACAGGCTTCTTGGTGGCGGCAGCAGCAGCCTTAGCGTCCCATGCCTGTCTCTGGGGTCCACGCTGATAGCCGCGGCTCTTGCCTGTCTCTGGAGTTCGTTTAGGCGGCGCTCTGAATCCCCTCTCCTCGCGCACCCCGAAACAATGGTCTCTTGCCTCTTAGACAGTTCCAGACTTTTCCCGGTCTCCCTCCCGGCTAGCTGTGGCGCACTAGCCCCCTTCAGGCTGTGTTCACGCCGCCAACCCCAGTCCTCTCCCTGCGATCCGACCAAAGCCCAAGCCTCAGCTCCCAGCCCCGCCCGCCCCGGCGGGTGAGCAGACAAGCCTCTCGGGCTGGTGAGTGCTGCTCGGCACCGAGCCTCCGTGCGGGAATCTCTCCGTTTGCCCTCCGCACCCCTATGGCTGCGCTCTCCTCCGTGGCTCCGAAGCTTCCCCCTCCGTCACCCCCCATCTCCGCCAGTGAAGGGGCTCCTAGTGTGTGGAAACCTTTCCTCCTTCACAGCTCCCTCCCAGAGGTGCAGGTCCCGTCCCTATTCTTTGTCTCTGTTTTTCCTTTTTTCTTTTGCCCTACGCAGGTACATGGGGAGTTTCTTGCCTTTTGGGAAGTCTGAGGTCTTCTGCCAGCGTTCAGTGGGTGTTCTGTAGGAGTCGTCCCACATGTCATGTATTTCTGATGTCTTTGTGGGGAGGAAGGTGATCTCCGCGTCTCACTCCTCCGACATCTTCAAGGCACCTCCATAACTGTGACTTTTGACTGTGTTTTGGTTGGGACCCAGAGCTCCAAGTTTATGAGATGCTAATAATTTCTCGCTCATCATTACTGAACCACAGGGCTGAAAAATTCCAGTAGGTTTTTGTGGGTGACTTTCAGGAGCAGTTGGCTTTTGTGGGCTCCGCGCTTAGCCTGCCCAGCCAGTGCAATCTGTAATTGGACACCTTGTTTCTCTTCTTGCAGTTTCAGCCCTGATCTGTCTGGTTTGATTGGCTTCCTGCAGTTTGTTTCTTTTCTAGCTTCTCCTTTTCTACAGACCCATTTTACATTAATACAGAAGTTTTCAGACACAATTCAAGCACAAATTAACAAGCTTCGAAGTAGGGATTTACAGACTAACAAGGCTTTATCTTATCTTTTTTTCATTAATAAGATCCATCATTAAGCTTGTATTTAGACAATGTACAATAAAAGCTTAAATTAGAAGGTTTTTAATTTTAATAGTGTTAATCACTATGATTAATAAGCTTTTGATAGTAATATTTAAATTTTTATCAAGCTTCGGTTAACTAGAGTATGTAATCTCATCTAATCCTCGCCAGAAAAACAAAAACAAAAAACAACAGAAAATCTGGGAGAGTAAATCTGGGAGACAGAATAATGGCCCCCCAATGTGTTTACCTCCTAATCCCTGAATCCTGTGGATATGTGACCCTCCATGGTAAAAGGGCTTTTGCAGGAGCGATTAAATTAAGGTCCAGTTGGTGGGAGATTATCTTGGATTATCCAGGTGGACCCAGTGTAATTACAAGGGTTTTTGCAAGAGGGAGCAGGACGATCAGTCACAGAAGAGGTGAAGACAGATACAGGAGTTGGACCCATGGAGATGTGATCCAAAAAATAAGGGCCGTCTCTAGAAGTGGGAAAGGGCAAAGGACCTCCAGAAAGAGCCCAGCTCTGCCGACACCTTGATTTTGATTTTGGCTGTGAGATACGGACTAGGTGTTGCTTTCAGGCACTAAGTTGTGGTGAGTTCGTTACAGCGGCAATAAGAGACAAGACACTGAGTGTAGGGACTTACTATTGGGACTTGGCTCACTGTGCCCTTGGCTCACGTGTCCACTGCTTTCAGTGCTCCGACACGCGGGTGATTCCTGCTGCATCGTGCGGGGGGCCCCGGTCTGCCTTTCTGTGCGCTTTGTCCAGGATGTGCAGCCTGCGTCTGTGCGGAACTCGGTTTTCCTGAGCCTCGGCATCCGCTGGGCTGGTTGCCTTTGGCTGCGCGTCCGGAGAACCGTGTTGTTCTCACTGTAGTGGCTTATCCTCCGGCGGGCCTCTGCAGCACCTGCCCTTGGCTCCCCGGAGACCTTACTGGGCACACCTGAAGCCCTCCCGTGCCCCGTGCTGAGATTCCTCACCTTCTGGGCGTCAGCTGCTGGCACCCCGGTCCCTCCTGGGCAGCAGCGTCACTCCGTGGGTCACTGCTGCGGCCTTCTAGTTAGCGCTGGAATGTTCTTTCTCATAGCAGCCTGGGGGAGCCCTCAAACCCAAGTCAGATGTGACCCTCTCTGGCCAAAACCTGCCCCTGGCTTTCAGGGCATCTCGCGCCCTCGGACCCGCCTGCACCCTGGAGGGAGCGGGGAGGGGAATATTATAGGGGGTCAGCTGCAGTGCTCATCAGTTTGCATCCAAGTATATTCTAGGGTTGAGCTCATTTTCCTGTTATTGCCTGATGTTCTCCAGGCTGCCACAGCTATGAAATTTTTACCTAAATGGGCCTTTCCTTTCCTTTGGAACTTTAAATGCAGCTGCAGAAACAGTGCATCCGAATTGATTTGACTATTTTGGGGATTTATCTGTGTTCTGTAGGCTGACCTCTTGCTTGTTGATGCAGAATGCTGTGAACAACACAGAAATCTATGGGCGGCAGCCTACACAGCCAGATTTGCGTTGCTTCATGCCAACTCGGGTAAACATTAGCAAAACATGTTTTGGGAACAGAGAATTAGTTCATTTGGAAATAGCGGGTTATCAGACTTCACTTGTTCTGCACATGGTGGCTTTGAGAGTTGCTGCTTCAAGGTTTCAGGGTGAGCTGAGCCGTCCTGGGTCAGGACCTTGTCTCAGTGTCTTTCCTGTTCCCTTCCCTGCGCTGGTGCGTCCCCAGCCTTGCGCTCCCAGGCCAGCTGCAGGTCCTGTGGTCCTTCCAGCAAGGCTGGGCGTGAGTGGAAGGTTAGGGTGCTGGAGGCCCGTGACGAACATGCACTTCTGGAAACCTCCCAATGACACCTTTGGGGTGCATTTCTTGCCTTTTGGCTCTTCACCCCTCCCCTCACTTTAGCCATTTTTCTCTGAATGAATGACACGCTTCTGCTCTCTGCCACCCCAGGTTATTACTTTCCACCTCAGATTTTTCTTGGGTATTGTAGTGTTTTCAGTTTTTATGAAGCACTTAGTATTTGTGGTATGAAAAAAGGTCAGATTTAATAAGGTATAGTACCCAAGAGGAATATTTCTGTTTTAAAGATAATTCCAGTGCGAGCTTGCCTCATGGATAAGTTAGATCACACCAGTGTGTCCAGAAGCGGGACCTCAAGGGGAATCTGTCATTGCTAATTACAGAAGAACACGGAACCGTGGCCAACTGCTCTGGAGCTGGTGGCCAGATATCAGCTCTGCAGCCGCCGTCCCAAGTGACTCTTTGCTGAAAAGAAAGTTCGTAACGGTTGCGAGAACCTTGTATCTTAATCATTGAAGGTGTTAAATGGTTCAAATTCTGAAATCCACAGGGAAGACCATGGTGGATGTGATTATGCACCTCCTTGATTTAAAAATTTAACGTTTGCTTTTTCTATGTGGGGTGTGGTTGTGTGTTTATGTTTGTGAAACAAAACATAGTTGGGAGGCCCACTAGCACCAGCACCACCTCCTCGACTGTGTTGACATGGTTCGTGTCTTTCCATCCACATCTCTTTATTCAATTTTTAAAATAATTTTCGGCCGCGCCACTTGACTTGTGGGATCTTAGTTCCACGACCAGGGATTGAACCCGGGCCCTCGGCAGTGAAAGCGCGGAGTCCTAACCACTGGACCGCCAGGGAATTCCCATTTATATCTCTTTAGACTGTGACTTGAGCATGTGTCCCTAGTAAGTGGTGTGCTGTGTGTGTAAGAACCCACAAGGGTAACACCCGCTGAAGGTATCCTTCTGCAGGGTGAATGAAAAAAAAGTGTGTTAATACATGTCGTTCTGGTTCTTTCATTTTACCTGCTGTAGAATATTCCATTTAGAACTTATTGTTTCATAGATAAATATTTGCATATTTCTTTAAACTATTAGACATTTTTAAATACTAAAAATTTTTTTCTGTGTGTGAGCTGAAAAGTGAGTTGCGCGTGCATGCACGCGTGCACATGTGTGTGTGGAAGGCTGAGGGGGATTCAGATCCTGCTGGGGGAATTCAGCCACAGCCTCTCAGATCGTGGTGGGGGTGAGTGTTTCACGGGAGGGCTCTCCAGACTTGCTCCAGGTGCTGGGTTGGGACTTGGGGTGCAGCTCTCTTTTGCTCCATAACCTTGACATCTGCATCTGTAGCAGTAAACTCTTCCCAGACCTGAACTGCTTCAGGATGCCATACAGAGAATCACATCTCCGGCTCTCAGATGATGCCTCTGTAGCGGCAGTGAGCGTGGGGTGAGTTGTGCCGTGGCTCCTTGGACAAGGTATGATGCACGGCAAGCCTCGGGCACTGGAGAGCCCGGCTGAGGCAGCGGGAGGGGATCACAGGAGTCTGTGTGGCTGGGGTCAGGTCCTGCTCTATATTCGGGAGAAAGGTATGTTACTGGTGGGGGGAATGGGGGGTCTGATTGTCTGAAAGGGGGCGATTTTTCTCAGTGGTTTGAATGTTATTTTTGAGTTCTGGCCAAAGGGTGATGAGGATGGGGTCAGAACTAGAAAATATGTCCTGGGATGTTCTTGACTGGGGGGAGGAAAGGTGAACTTAGGAAAGGAAGGACATGTTTGCTGACAAAGAAGGGAGGGATGACCCGAGTGGGCACCGTGTCCTTGACCCACAGGGGAAGACAGCCAAGGTCCTACTCACTCGCTGGGCGAGTGTCCTCCAGAGCAAGTCTGGTGGGAGGAGAGGGAAGTGTAAGACCCCCGGTGAGTCAGGGGCTCGGACTGCTCTGGGGAAGGTCATTCAGAGCAGATGGAGGAAAGCACCCGCTGGGCATTGCCGAGGTGTCACTTCTGAGCCTTTCACTGTAGCGGAGTTGCTTTTGGAGCAGAGGACGTGAAGCCAGACCATGGCTGTGACCTTGTGCCTGGTATCCCCGTGGAGGAGCCTGGGGACGGGTCAGGGACACCGGGCGGGAAGCCCCCGGGGATGAGGTGGGGCTGGAAAGGAGGAGCTCTTTGCCGGATTTCTGGGGATGGGCTTGGCAGAAGGGAAGCCTGGAGGTGTGGTCTGGGCAGAGGGATGGGTGAGCAGGTACACGTGCCCAGAGGCCTGGAAGAGCAGGGAAGGTGGAGACCAGGTGTGCAGGGAAGGTGGGCAAGCCCTGGAGGGCTTCTTCAGTGAGATGTGGCCTCATCAGGCTCCGGGAGCGGGATGAAGGCGGGCCGGTTAGGATGCTGTGGCCATAGCCAGACGCTCGAGACCAGGAGAAGGAGAAAAGGACAGACACGTGGGAGGAGCATCTCCAGGATGGGGACCAAACATCCAGCGTAGGGACCACCACTGATAACCTGATGTGAATAGACTTCACTGAAGGCAGGAAATGACTATTACTCTGGATTTTTATGAAGCCTCATTAGTCAAAAGTACTCCTGAAGCAAGTATTAACCATTTCATCACTGTATATGGAATATTGCATTGCATTGTTTTCTATTAGAATAGTAATACACGAATACAAAACTTCAAAGTAGAGCAACGTAGGAAGATGTTATGCCAAACAAAACACATATAGAAAGGAAAGGAAAGTTATTGTTTTGAAAACCTGTAATACATCATTGTTAATATTTTGGTGGAATTTCTGCTACACATTTTTCTGTGCGTTCTTTTTCATGAGATGTTTGAGATGGGATTTTGGAGCCTTACAGCCTAAGCGTCTCCCATGTCGTGTCATAGCACAGCACATCCATGTTCTGTGTACACTGTACCTGTCAGAGAATTAGGTGCAGGTTTGGGGGGAGCAGTGGGCTGCATTAGGCTTCAGTTTCCAGTGTTCAGTGATTCTGCTTCTTCACTGCGTTGATGCTGTTGGGCAGCCCAGCAGCTCTGGTGGAGGCATCTGTGCTTCATCAGAACATGGCTGCGGTCCCTGCCGTCGCCATGGCAACGCCCAGCCCTGCCTCCTCCACGCTTGGTCCTCCTCCTAATTATTTGAACCCAGGCCTGCGTGCTGCCCCAGCTTGCTGCCGGGCTTGCATAATGTATGAACCTGAGCGACAGCCCGCGCGCAGCCCGATCAAAACAAAGAGCCCGCCTCTGAGAGCCAGCAGATTGTGGAGACATGTTGTGAACACATCCCCTGGTAACTGCGCGTCGTGTCATCAAACGCGTCTCTGGCCCGTCACGAAATATTTTGACAGGGCCCACCGTCTAGCTCCTTCTTATGCAAATGTGTTGGCAACGCCTGGATCCCACGGCGACTCCCAAGGGGGAATCCGCAGAGGGGGCGCTGTCGATGTCATCAGGGTTCGTCGCTGAGAAGGCTCTGTTTTTGTTCTAATGTGTAAATAGCCAACTTGATTCTTTTTTTTAAATAAATACATTTATTTGTTTATTTATTTATTTATTTTTGGCTGCGTTGGGTCTTTGTTGCTGCGTGTGGGCTTTCTCTAGTTGCGGCGAGCGGGGGCTACTCTTCATCGCGGTGCGCGGGCTTCTCATTGCGGTGGCTTCTCTTGTTGCGGAGCACGGGCTCTAGGCACCCGGGTTCAGTAGTTGTGGCACGTGGGCTCTAGAGCACAGGCTCAGTAGTCGTGGCGCACGGGCTTAGTTGCTCCGCGGCATGTGGGATCTTCCCGGACCAGGGCTCGAACCCGTGTCTTCTGCATTGGCAGGCGGATTCTTAACCACTGCGCCACCAGGGAAGTCCTAGCCAACTTGATTCTGATGCTGTCAGATCCTGGAGGGCAATGAAAGGGTGTCCCCAGGACACTTGGAAAGGGTGCTTTTTAGGAGGGTTGAACTGAAAAAACCACTCATGGAGTGTGGGGTTGGCACAGGGAAGAATGATGGATTGGCCACCTGTGACCGGCCAGGCTCGGGCAGTCGCCAGGGAGGTGCCGGGAAAGGGGGGTGGGGCAGGCTGCCCTGGCTAGCCGGGCACCATTGATCAAGAGGGGGCCTTGTGCCCAAGGACCAAACCACGTTGTACCTGCTGCGACTGGCCTGCCTTCCTGCCAGAGTTCCCTGGGCTCACGGACCACCCCTCCTAAAGGACTTTTCTTCCGCGTTCTGCTTCTTCCCAGGGTGCACCGTAAGCCTTCCAGAGCCAGCTGCCATGGGCTGGACTTCCGTGTAAGAGGTTAGAGCCCCCGTGTACCTTGAAAAAGGGGGGTAGTGATATCTATGCAACATGGTTGCCAGTGAAATTCAATGAGGGATGCATGGAAAAATGCTTAGAAAGAGCTGTGGCAGGTGGGAAATGCTCGTTCAGTGCAGCTGGTCGTTGGTGCTGGTCCTCATCTGGCTGCCCAGAGTGAAGACCACGCAGACCCTCTTGCTGTTGGGGATGGCTACTCCCCTGAGGTGCAGCTGGGGGCGTGACGTGGCAGCTTCTGGATGCCCTCCTTACAAGGGTGGGTCCCGTTGCCCCTTCCTCTCTGATCATCCCAAGGAGGAGGGATGACGGCCACGTTGGAATTGGAAGGGGTCCAGGTTTATGGGGCCCCCAGCCTCACCTGGGACAGCCCACCTGGACACCTCATTAATATGCGACGGGACTGCCCTTCTGTCTGCTTTAAGCCGCTGTTATTGGGGTTTTCAGTCATATGTGGCCACATGATCCTAATTAATGCACAAGGTGAGAATGTGTTGGTCTGCGAGACCCAAGAGGTTACCTGCTCCAGCAATTCAGCATCTCAAGGTGAATTAACAAGCTGAGTCTTTCTGACTTCAGCGCTCCCCTCCTGAGTAGAGGTCCCAGGAGACTGCCTGGCCTGTGGCCGAGTCCCCACAGGCCGCTGCACGGCGGGGCGGATTGCCCTGTGCTCTCCTCCAGGGACCCTGTGCTCTCCTCCAGGGACCCTGTGCTCTCCTCCAGGGACCCTGTGCTTTGCCGTCTCCACGACGATTGCGGCCACGGTACAGGCTTTGGTGAGCTGGCGGATCCGGGGTACACCTGGGGCTGTCTGGTGACCATCGTTGGTGGCTGAGTTCTGCACGGCTGGTTTTCGGAGCTGACATCAGCAGGTCTGTGCAGGTCACGGCTGCGAACGGGAACCTCCGGATGCTTCTGTTTTTCTGGTTCCCCCTGGTTTGTCTGGGGATCAAGGCTCTGTCTTCTCCCCTGCCGTTTAGGTGGTCATGTGTCTGCTGCAAAACAGCGCCCACCGCTTTAATCACGAGGCACGATAGCCAGCTGTTGCCTGTTCATCTGCTCAGCCTTCCTTTTGGGGTGCCTGATGGCATGTCGCTGGAGGTTTATAACATGTGCTGTCGCTTTGATTTTCCTGTTGGGACAGGCATCATTGTTTTATAGTAAGGTGCAGGAGTTTAGTTGCTGGAAAGCACAGACAGCTGCGTTGGCAGACCTGCCTGGCCCTGTCTCATGTGTAGGAGGGTATCTCTGTTTCCTTAAAAGTCAGAAGCCCAGTGGGCAGTCTTACCCCTCCCTCTGGGTGGGTTTGGTGGGCTTCTGAGTTCTGCTTTGCTTGACCCCCTCCCACAAAAGCTGCAGCTGGGTGCCCTGATTTTCTCCAGGCCTTGGACCCGTGCACAGGGGCTGAACACTACTGGGGCTGAAGAAAGCAGCTGCGGCTTTAAGACGAATGCTGGGGCTTTTCACTTGATTTTCCCACAATTGTGTCTCTCTCTTGAATTTCTCCTTGGGGTCCTGGGAGTAATTTATGGTATGAGTTTGCACTGGCACATCGCTAGATGAAAGTTGTGCTTTTGAGAGCTCTGTGTGTAAACAAGGTAGCGCTGATGTATCTTTACATTTCACCTGCACATCCTTAGGAGTCTTCCATGCAAGCGGCAGCAGTGTCATTGTAATAATTACAGCCCCTGTGTGTGGCACTGTGTAAAACAGTGCAGAGCCCTGGCTTTGGAAGGTCCCCTCGGGCATCCCTCAGACAGAACTCATCCCACCAGAAGACGCTTGTTTACTTACAGCTTCTCACGGGAACCGGAGCTGAGAAACTGTCCATCAGAAAGTTATTTCTTGTGTCAAAACCAAGTCGCTCAGGCCGTGAATTAAACCCGTCTCTAATCAGTTCCACCGCTTGTGCTGTGGGCCAGCTGTGTGTCCAAGACGCGCAGGACGGTCAAGGAAAGGCTGAGCCTTCCAGGGGCTTCGGGGAACCTTCTCTGCTGCATTTGCAGTTGTCCGCATCCCAGTACGAGCGAGGCTTGATCCTGTGTTTTTGTGGCTGTTTCTTCATCAGATTTCTCCCCGTTCTCACTTTAATTGTGCTGTTGAACCTGCGAACACTGGTTTTTATTTTGGTCAAAATAAAAGCTTTTCAGAGCGTTGAAAAGAGCATTGAATTTTCAGAGAGGGAGGCTCTCTTGTGGCTCGTGGTTGGGGGCACCGTACCTTTCGTGGGATGAATGAGTGGATGGACAAGTGGTCCCCTGTCTGCCCCACCCCCTCCCCTGAATCCCTCTGAAGTGTCGACACGGCGGCCGGCTGTCTGTTGTCAGGTCTGCGTGGATTTTCTGGGACCCTAAGTCCAGGACCAGCTTCCCCTCAGACAGCGTGAACGTTTCTTCCCCGATGAGGAATCTTGCACAGCCTTCTGCCCCGGGACCTGTGGTCAGGAAGCACCTGCGGTATAAGCAGCAGGTGTCCTGAGTTTGAATCCTAACCCTATAGCCCTGCTGCATGGCGGTGGGTAAGGCCTCCAACCTTTCCGAGCCTCCGCTGCCCCCTCTGGAAGTGGGAATGAGAAACCCACCCAAGGTCATATGGGGAAGGAGGTGAGCTCCGTCACCCTGCTGTGCCCACTGCCAAGCTCCCTGAGATGCAGGTGTTTCTTCCGTTTCCCCCTTTTCTCTGCCCGATAGGTTTTGCCCTTCATCTTCCTGGTATTCAGCTTACTCTGAAAGCTTGGTAGAGTCTCTAGGTATGGAAAATGGATTAATTCTTTCACCCAGCATTCAGAAACTTCCAGTTCCTGAGGTTATTTTAAATGGTTTGGCAACAGTGGGTTCAGTCTCTGAGAAACAAGAACACAGAAGCAGGGGTGCACTTTGCTTTCATGTTAGGAAGAATCAGTTAGATGAGTGACTTTTCTAGAGTCAGTGTCAGAGTTATCCGTGAGGCCTTTTCCAGAACTTTCCCACTCCCATCGCCAAAGCCACGCCCCAGGGAGCAGCATCCCAGGAGGTGTGGGGCAAACAGCATTGTCCTGTGTAGGACTGGTGTTTTCCTTTCAGTGCTTTGAAATCCCATCTTATCTAGAAAAGGGTTCTGGAGAATGCGGTTGGCCCTGAATTTTCATCTGGCTCAGTTGTCCTTTTCTTCAAGCAAGTTCTTTGGGTCTTTTTACCTTGGGGCGCCTTTCCAGGGCTTTGGCCACGTGCAGAGAGACAGCGGGGCATCCTGTGCACTGTGCTTTTTGGGGGTGACTGTTCTAAAGAATAAACACACCCCTGCTGAGTTTCTATGGTTGCTGGACTCAGAGAAGGAACGTGAGGGGTACAGCTCTCCAATTTGGGGAATAGTCATGACTTTGCAAAGGGATGCAGGTGTCCAGCCCTCTGGGTCAGTGCTGGCGGTGGAAGAGGCCTTGTCCAGAACCAAGCCTTCCCCTTCCAGAGTCTGGAGTGCCCACCCCTGGATGGCCTGTCCTCTGGGACCCTCCACGCCAGCTTTCCCAGGACCCCACTGGCTTGGAGGTGAGTCAGCCTGACTGAATCCTTGTATCACCACTTGTTAGGGGTTGAATTGTGTCCCCTCCAGAATCCATGTGTTGAAGTCGCAACCCCCCAGTGCCTCAGAATATGGTCTTATTGGAAATGAGGTCATTGCAGATGTAATTGGTTACGATGAGGCCATAGCGGGATAGGGTGGGTCCTAATCCAGTATGCCTAGTGTCCTTATAGAAAACGGGGAATTGGGAGATAAATGTGTATCATACCCTGGGAAGATGAAGGCAGAGATCCACAAGCCAAGGAGCACCAGAGATGGCCAGCAAACCCCCAGAAACAGGGGAGAGGCCTGGATCAGGTTCTCCCGCACGGCCTCAGAAGAAACCTTCCCTGCAGATACTTTGTTGGACTTCTAGCCCCCAGGACTGTGCGACCATACGTTTCTGTTGCTTAAGGCACCCAGCCCAATAGCTTCAACACAGCAGCCCTAGGAAGCTAAAATACCACCAACTCACTGTGTGATTCAGCACGTGGTGTGGGGCATTTGCTCTTGATCTTGGTTTCTTTATCTGTACAATGAAGATAAGACCTGCCTTGTAGGGTCATAAGTTTCTCAGCATCTCATGGGATCTCAAACTGTAATGATCTTTGGGAGGAACGTGGCGATGGAAGCTCCAGGCCAGAGAGCAGTGTGTTTCGGCCCTTTCCAGAAGGAGGAGGAAGTGCCGTGGATCGGTGTGTCACAGACCAGCTCCGTGGCCTGGGTACCGACCCCCCCGCCTCACTGGGCTACAGCGTCCTTGGCTGTAAAATAGGAAGTTAGACCTGATGATGATGTTTGGCCCCAAGATGCTATGACCGTGAAAGGTGAGCGTGGCACTGCCACGGCGGCAGCTCTGGTAGTGGGAACCCCTGGAGGCACCATGCCTTAGTCTTACCCCTTGCACTGCACGTGAGGTGTCCCATAACACTTGACTCAGAGTGAAGAAAGCTGAAGTGTGCGCTCCACGACAACTTGTGAATGGTCAGATTAAAGATAGACATCAAAATGATGTGGGGAAATGTTATTAAGTTAAAAACTGTTACAAAATAGTAGGTTGAATACTATCTCAGTTTTGTAAAACAAAAAAAATAGATTTTTTTGATTTAAAAAAATCTATATAATATACCCAGATAAATGACCAGAAAGAAAAACACCGTGGTGTTAATGGCAGCTGTCTGTGAGTGGGGAGATTCCAAGTCATTGGCTTTGCTTTCCAGGATTGGGGGAGATTAAGGCTGTGATCATGTGTGTCCTGGAGAGAGATTGCTCTGGCTTCCCTGTCGCGCACGGGCTGGGAAAGCAGGGACTGGAAGAGGGGAGTCCGGTGGGGAAGCTGGTAGAATCCAGGAGAGGGGTGGTGTGGACCTGCGACAGGGACTTCCACCTTCGGCCGTACTGACGCCTTGAGCGGGGCCGTGCTGTGCATTGTGGGATGGTCAGCAGCGTCCCTGGGCTCTCCACCCATTAGAGGCCGGTGGCCCCCCTTTCCAGCTGTGACAACCAGGACCGTCTCCAGACAGTCCTAAGCAGATGCCGCTTGTGGAGCAAACCGCCCCGCTGAGAACCGCTGGCCCAGAGATGGCGGTGGGGACGGAGGGAAGGGGGAGATTCGGGAGACATCCCAGAGGAGCCTGTACCGGACTTGATGCTTGATTGGATTTGGCAGAGGCCAGGCCGAGGGTGGGCGTGGGGCCTGGGGGCTTGGGTGGATCACGGTGGCTCTGAGTTTGGGGGAGGGACCGGGATGAGTTCCGTGGTGGCCACGCCATTGGTGCGTGTGAAGCTTTTATGGGACAGTTGAGTGGGCTTGTAGGAAAGGCTGTAGGGCCAACGGCCCTGAAACTCTGATCTGAGCAGGGGGCATCCCTCTGAAGGTCATCCAGAGGTGGACGGCAGGCCACGGGGGCGGATGAACTCATCCAGGGTGACTGTGTGGCCTGGGAGAGAAGCCTGGGGAATCCCAGGGTTTCCAGAGTGGGCAGAAGAGGAGGAGGCTGAGAGGGGAGTTTATTTCTCCAGCCAGAGCTGTTGCTCAGCAGCTGCTGGGGCGTGAGGCGGAAGCTCAGGGCAGATGCAGAAACATCAGGGATGACCTCGGGGGGCGGGGCTTCCCCGGCATCCTCTCCATACTGCCCCGGCCTTTACTGGTGGGCTGTTTATTGGTGGGGCCGTCTGCTGTGTTTCTGGGCGCACAGGAGGTGCATGTTGTTTGCGGAAGGATCACGGGGCGCTGTGGCTTGCTGCACCTTCGTCTGTCACACCAACAGCAGCACGTTTCACCCCGTGTGCCTGTGCCATTGAGTTCTGCTTCTCAGAGCTGTGAAAAAACACTTTAAGGGCCAGTGAAACTGTTCTGGAGCTTCCTTTTAGGATTATTTTTGAGGTCTTAAGGGACCCAGGAGTTGATCATGTCGTCAGGAATAGAATAGTTTCCCTTCGGGGACATTGGCATCTTTCTCGTTGTGATTTGTCCGTCGCAGGGTTCAGAGATCCACAGTTGCTCAAAAAGACTTCTGGTTTTCCTTGACGTGAGCATCTCCACTGGGGTTTTGGTGTCCCCTTGGGAGGTGGTCGTCGGCGCCCAGGGCAGCCCGATTCACAGGCAGTTAACCCCTTCCCTCCTGAGGGGCGCTCACAGCATCATTCCCTGCAGAGCTCATCCCCCGACCCGGAGGTGGTTGGGTGCGGAGAGCCTTGTCGGTCAGGGACTGCGTTCCCAGGTGAACAGAGACGGTGCTCTGAGAGCCTCAGATGCTGAAACATTTCCTGCCTCTGTTGAAGATTCAAGCTGGCTTCCCTGGTGGCGCAGTGGTTGAGAATCTGCCTGCCAATGCAGGGGACACGGGTTCGAGCCCTGGTCTGGGAAGAGCCCACATGCCGTGGAGCAACTGGGCCCGTGAGCCACAACTACTGAGCCTGCGCGTCTGGAGCCTGTGCTCCGCAACAAGAGAGGCCGCGATAGTGAGAGGCCCGCGCACCGCGATGAAGAGTGGCCCCTACTTGCCGCAACTAGAGAAAGCCCTCGCACAGAAACGAAGACCCAACACAGCCATAAAATAAAATAAATACCAAAAAAAAAAAAAAAAAAAGACTCAAGCTGGCCCATCTCCCAAGATTCTGCCTGGTTTACCATGCAGTTAAAAACGATCCCTAGTGGCCATTTTGGCCCCAGTCCAGGAGGGAAGGTGCTGTCCCTCCCCTCAAGAGATAAAGGGTCAAGAGAGGCCAGCCTGACACAGGGCAGAAACATTATCTTCCAGAAAAGGAATGAACTGTGCATTACCTCCCAAATCACGTGTTCCCGTCTCAGAACTCAGAAGCAAAGAAATCCTACAACTCCAAAGAACCATTTCCCCCGCTGGTAGATGGACAGGCTCAGCTTAATGAGAGACCAGCGCAGAGTTGCATTTCCTGGTTGTTTCCTGGCACTTCTGGTCCGTAAACCGCTAAGGTCTGTAATTAAACTGTCTGATTGGGAATGCATGCGGCAGAAGCCATGAATGGGACAGGCCAGCATCTATTAACTCATTTGTATGTTCTCTTACCTGCCACCATCTTTACTCCCCTGTCATCTTTTAAGAATGTCTTGGGGGCAAATTCTAAAGAACAGTGGCGGGCAAACCCTTTGAACGGCACCTTGGGAAGCCTGCCTGACAAGGCAGGGAGGCACGTTTGTTCTTTTCCCTTGAAGGAGAACTGTCAGATGTTTGGTGGACTGGAAAAGATGGGAGAGAAGAGTCCTGATCTGGTGAGCTGGATTGAGGTGAGTTAGGAATAGGCTCTACTTCTGAGTGTGTTCTTGCCCAAGAACGATGTCTCCACCTCGGCCTTTTTGTAATGACCAGCCTGACTCCTGAGCTGACAATGGGCACCCCCCCCAGAAAAAAAACCAGGTTATGATTGGAGGGTATTTCCCATAAATCACGCAAATCGTGTCCTTGCTCACCAGCCAGTTACACATGTGCAGACCTACACAATACCAGAAACAATGTATAATGGGGGTTTAGAACTTTAAAAAAATACTCTTTAATCTTACAGTTCAGGCAAATACAACTCTACAGAAATATGTGAATGTCCCCAGAATGTGGAATTCTTTTTTTTTTAAATACGTCTTGGTTGTGTTTTAGGGAAACTTGTAATTAGAAAAGAAATGCCTTTTGTGTTGTGTGCACGTCGAAAGCCTGCCTGTGCATTCCAAGGCTGCGATTCAAGCAGCACTTTGGTAAATGTCAAGGAGTTGGAGCCGCGGAGCTGGTCGCACCCTGTTCCTCTGGGCGCCGTGGGCTCCTTTCTTGCCCACGTGGCTGCCGGCTGGTCTTGCTCAAAAGCTGCTACTCTGTCTCCGTCCAGAGCGTTGCTTCTCTCCCCCGACTTTTCAGTGACATTGTCCTCTAAATGTAAAGAATACGCAAGCGATGTTACTGCTGTGTGATGTTACTGCACTGTAGGAGATGATCGTTAAAGAACAATTGCCCCAGTCTGATTTCACCAACCCGACGGATGCCCTGTGTTCATTTTCCCATGTCCTCCTCCAGCCTTGTTCTTCTGTGTGCAGAGATGACCTTAGGATAACGCTGCGTGGAAATGGTCACCAGCTCTTCTACAGTGCTGCTCGGCCTTTACCGTTAACCTTTCAGCAGTGGCACAAGATTCTCTCACACCTGCCTTCATCTGTCTGTCTGTGTATCTGTTTGTCTTGATCCCTTTTCGGTGCGCATTAGGTTGTTCGCTGTTGATCAGCCATTTCTGCCGTCACCTCCTTGCACCTCGAGTCTCTGCTCAGCCTGAGGTCCCCACGTGGGTTCCTGGGGCTGAGGTGACTCATGGTCCTGGGGTTTTCCGATAACTCCCAGGGGGTCGTCCCAAAGTGTCCCCATCCTCAGTTCGTGTGCCCCTCACCCGCTCAGCTCAGCCTGCCTCCTACCAGGGGTTCATCTCCTAAGTCCCACTGGCTCGTTGCACGTACAGTGGGATGGATGCTCAAGCGTGCGTTTCTTTCATCACTGAGGTCTGGGGCGTTTAGTGGGGAGCATTTCTGAAGAAACGTGAGGCTGGAGCCTTTTGCACACTTCCCCACCTCCCCAACCTTCCTGGACCCTCGGGCTATGGCCGCAGGCATTGATGGCCTGGGTCAGAGGTGGCACGGGGCCTTCTGCACTTCTCTGCAGGGACGTCCCCGCAGGCCCTCTCCCCACTCCCTCCCTGTGTCCTAACAGCTGTCGGCAGAGACGTCCACAGGGCCCAGCTGTCCAAAGACAGACCCACCCGCGAAGGCGGTACGCTGGGAGGTGAAGCGGGCCTCCGGCCACAGGCTCCTTTGGGCTCAGGAAGTCACGTGGCGGCCGAAGGCTCTGTTAACGAGGAAGTGAAGACCAATTCTTGCTTTTAGATGGAGAAAAAGTGACTTGGGATCAGTTTTCGCAGCAGATTGCCTCAGGAGGATTGGGAAAGACACAGAGTTGGACTGGACCATAGCTACAACCATCTGCCTCCTGCCGCCGCCCTGCTGGGGAGGGGGAGGCCGGTGAATACATGCTTTCTTGGAAAGGCTTTCCCCTTTCATGACCTTTAACGTTTCTTTTAATTGTGTTTGTCAGGGGGGAGTGATCGTAGTGAACGGGGGAATGGAAGGAAGTGGAAACGCTCTCTGTGTGACACAGGTGGATGTCTCCTTGTTCAGCGTTGCCCAGTAAGACCCACAGCATCTCCGCTGGGGAGCCCTTAGCAATTTACCTTATCCATCTGCGGGGCCCTGGAGATCGGGTTATCTTGCGTATTGGTCTGAGCACAATTCTATTTCCTTTTCTTTGGTTAGGAAGCCAGCAATTGACAAGTTCACTGTTGAAACATAACTCAGAAATAGACTTTGTCAAGAACGACTTGCTCCCCCCCCCCCAAAATCATGCTGTCTCTTTATGGGGTCCCCAGTATCTGAGCCAGCACATGCATTTGGGTCTTCCACATCCTGTGATCTTCCTCGGAGAGAAACGGATGATCTAATCAAAGGAAGCAGGTGACAGAGCCCCGTGGTGTGTGTTGCCCTTGTCTGGTGCCCCCGTGGTGGAGGAGGCCTGGGACCAGCAGGAGGGGGGGGCTCCCCGAGCCACAAAGCGGGGTGCCGAATTGCAGGGCAGCTTTCCCATTCTGGAAACGGGCAGCTTTCTGACCATGGGAAGTCAGCCTTGCAGACGTCTTGGGATTCTCTGCGCTGTTTCCGCTGCAGGTGGTCGAGAAGCCCTGGATGGACCCCTTGGCAGCAGGATGGGAGGCTGGGAGAAGAAAGTCTGGAAGAGCAGTCCGATTTCTTCCCCATTAGATAATCTGGAGGAGGAGCAGGAGGGGGAGCAGAGCCCGGTGGCAGCGCCTCCTCTCTCTGTCCTGTCGCTGTCACATGGCGTGCTCACCGGGGTGTGTGTGTGCGTGTGTGTGTCCCCGTCCCTGGGGACTTACTGGGAGCATTCTTGTTGATGTTTCTCTCTTGTACTAGCTGGTGCTCACACAGGCGTTTCCAGGGAGTCGACCCCGTGAAACCACAGGGGAGGCCCCCCCTTTTTTTTTTATTTTGGTTGCGTTGGGTCTTCGTTGCTGTGCACAGACTTTCTCTAGTTGTGGCGAGCGGGGGCTACTCTTCGTTGCGGTGCGCGGGCTTCTCATTTTGGTGGCTTGTCTTATTGCAGAGCACAGGCTCTAGGCGCGCGGGCTTCAGTAGTTGTGGCACGTGGGCTCAGTAGTTGTGGCTCGCGGGCTCTAGAGCGCAGGCTCAGTAGTTGTGGCGCACGGGCTTAGTTGCTCCGCAGCATGTGGGATCTTCCCGGACCAGGGATCGAACCCGTGTCCCCTGCATTGGCAGGCGGATTCTTAACCACTGCGCCACCAGTGAAGTCCGAGGCCCCGTTTATCTGAGGCCCCGTCCTCATTCTCTGCCCTGGGATAAACAGTTCACTTGCAGACTCTTAATCCCCTGGGCGGGAGATCCACGATAGCCTCTCCACGTGGAGGGAATCATTCAAATGTCCACATCGAATTAGCACGAGGCAAAGCGGAGTCAGGCACTCAGACCAGGAGGCAGTCTCTGAGAAGTTGGCTAAACGGGCTCTGGGATTTGAGACGTGACCGAAATACAGCACAGTGGACTGTGGCTGGAGTCCTGTCCCCGGTGCGCCGTGAGCTCTTGCTGGAGAGCCCGGCGCTCGATGTGCTGACTTACACACACAGATCGTTCTGGTAGCGTATCAGCTTTGCTCTCTTGTAAGAATGGCTTTTGTAGAACACGTTTAAGTGTAAAGGGGGCAACACCATCCAGATAGGGGGCTCCTGATCTTAGACCTGTGCACTGCCCTAGGACAAGAAAGTAGCATTAAAGCAGAAAAATAATTAACTGTGCCTAAAACAAAAGGTGGGCTGGAGTTGCTCACGGAGACAGATGTAGCCAGCGTGACGGAGGTCAGGGGAGCAAGGTCGTCCTCGTTCTGGAAAGTCGACGCGGGGGTCTGTGTCCTGACAGTGAAGAGTGCCCAGTGACACGGAGGGTGGCTTTCTGTTTGCTTTTTAAGAAGCTAGTCAAATGTTTGGTCACAACTGCATGCAGATGAGTTTATCATCTTGACAGTTGATCCCGGGTCTACCCTTAGCGTATTTCAGTGATTTGCTGAGCAGGAGGGAGAAAAATGTTTACCTGAGGGCACCTGAGTAACCTGAATATTTCAGATCAGACAGAGGCCTGTGAACTTTATCGAGGTTTTCAGTTGAGGAGTCACTTGTAGTGGCCTATGAAAGGAATCCTGATGTTAACATGGTAGAATTCGGGGGAGGGAAAGATTGGGAGTTTGGGATTAGCAGGTGCAAACTATTATATATAGGACAGATTTATACAAGGTCCTATTGTATAGCACAGGGAACTATATTCAATATCCTGTGATAAACCGTAATGGAAAAGAATATTAAAAAGGAATGTGTATATATGTATAACTGAATCACTTTACTGTACAGCAGAAATTAACACAACATTGTAAATCAGCTATGCTTCAATAACGTTTTTTAAAAAATGGTAGAATTTGAGGTCTGGAATGAACTTCCATGCAAGTTTTAGTCTCATCATCACTTTGTGGTCCAGGCTCACGGCTGACCAGTTCAGGGGGGCCCAGGTGGGACCTGGGGGTTCCCCCTCCGTGTCTGCATCATGGACCACACAGCCACCGCTTCCGCATCAGTCTGGAATAGAGCAGATGGTTGCCATTCAGAAAAATTAAATCCTTTAGTGAATGCAGCCTCCCCATCCCCACCCCCAAACACAGTCATACAAGAAGGTCAAGAGTACTGGGGTGACTGAGATTAGCACAAGGGCCTTCTTCTCTTGAACCTCACCCCCCTTTATTCTTAGAAAGCCCTGCACGGTTGTGGGCCAGTGTTGAGAAGCTTTGGCCGCGGGCATGTCCATCCGGTGGGCACAGTGCCACTTCCATCTCTTCTGTCTTCCCGCAACTGCTTGCTTGCCCCCAGCCTCCTGCCCCTCTGCCTCCTGTGTCCCCCAGGGCAGTGAGCTTTGGTTTCTTTTTTTGACCTTTAGCCCCTCGGTTAAGGGTGGGTCGTGAAATTGTGACGACGCACTGGCCCTGCACCTGGGCCTCTGATGGGCCACGGACGGGCCAGCTCCGTCCCACTTCATATGGAGAACTGTGTAATGAGAACCCATGAGGAGTCTGCAGGCGACAATGTCAAACTTGTCTCAGTTAAAGTGCCTGAAGTCAGAGGTTCCAGAAGGTCAGCAGCAAGGGTACTTCGCCTGAGTGGTTCTCTCCCTGGAGAGAGGGTTTTCCATGTCCACGGTGAATCCAGCCACGGCCTGAAAAACGGTTCCTCCTCTTCAGGGTGATGCCATCTTCTAGTTGCTGTTGCCATAAAGTTAAAGCCATACGAAGACAGGAGCGGAGGCCACCGCAGAACCGCAGCTGTGGGGCTCGGTTCCCAGGATGTGAGAAGCAGGGCACCCCTCCCGCACCCCGCGCGCTAGAGCCATAGCGGGGAAGGATGGGTCGGTCCAGGCAGCTCCCCGCAGGGCACCGTCCGCCCCTCCTACTGTTTCTCCATCCCTTAAATCAGGAGCAGGCGTTTTGGAATCAGGCTGAACTGGGTTCAGATTTCTGCGCCTTCCCTTCCTGCACACTGCTTGCTGTGTGACTGAGCGATTCCCCTCCAAGTCTCTAGCCCTTTATGTAGAAAAAGGAGAGGGATAATGGTCTCCACCTCCGGAAGTTGATGGGGGCAGTGATCAGATCTAAAATGCGCATGCCCAGGTGCCCCGTGGTGCTTGGAGCACTTGCACGTGAACTTTCATCGGGATTATCGCTGTTCCAACTGTGGTCACCCTGCTGGTGCTGTCAGTACAGTGGCTCCTCCGATTGGATCTTGGAGGACTCAGAACGCTGTGACTTCGTGAGGGTCCCAAAGGAGGGCGGTTTGACGTTTCCAGAAAGCTTATTTAAAAACCCTTGACATGCACTGGAATTTAGTTGTGTTGCTGTTTAGGGATGGGCAGGGGGCTCCCTGGAGGAGGCGGGCCCCAGGAGGGAGGTGGGTGTGGTCACTGGGCAGAGAGCTCCAGGACCCAGAGGACTTTGTGGGGCGGAGGGGAAGGGCAGTTTCCTCTAAAAGAGGGAGTGAGGCTACAGGAGATGTTTATTTTCCTATTACAGAATAAGTCCTAGAGACATTTTGGGTGCAGTTCTGCCTCTACTTCCAGGAGATTTTTAATTTTTCCATTATTCCATCATTGACTTTGTCATGCTTTAAAAGCCTTTCACACTTGTTATATGTCTTTTAAAAATGTGTTACTTTAATGATCCTTCAGTGCCGTACCATTCTTCCAGAATTCAGGGAAAATAAGAAAGGGTGGGGAAATAGAACATTTGGCGTTTTACTAAATCAGTCGTTTTAAGACATTTGCTAAAGTGTTTATCTAACATGGGCTGTTACGTCAGAAATGTCAGAAAGGACATCAGCCCTCTGTGTCCTGGAGCAGCGCTTTGCACACTTGAATAGAGATGCTTAAGAAGCAGTCTTCTTGAGACAGATTCCTGGGCTCCACCCCCAGAGATTCTAATTTAGAAGGTCTGGGGTGAGGCCTGAGAGTCTGCATTTCTAACACTTGTGCCACGTTCTCTGTTGATGCTTCTGGTCCGGGGACCACACGCCAAGCAAGGAGCACTGGATTTTAAAGGGCGCGATGGAATATGCAGTGTATCAGGTGTCACGAATTTAAGGATCTGGGCTGTGCCTAGGTGTCCTGAGGTTGATGGAGATGAAATCAGTTAGAAGCACTTCCGCTCTTCATTTAGATCAGGAGCTGGCTTCTCTTATCATTTACGCTGGAGTGCCTTTTACATCAAAGTAGTGGCTTTTTAATTTCTAGCTCGAGTTAATATATGGAGTTGCCGAGGCAGTAGAATTCAGTAAATCAAACTCGATGACCATGTTGGTGGACAATCAGAAAAATGTGTTTTTGATTGGAGCGTGAGCTTTGGATGGAAAAGATGAAAGTAAGCATTGATCAGACCTAGGAGGAGCGAAGAGGGTGTGAGGGAGCCCCTTGCTGCGCTGGGAGCTGGGTGGGTTTGTGGGTTTATTCATTCACTCCCCTCCCGGCATCTCCTTATCACCCCTCCCCCACTCCCTCCATCCGTTATGTGTTAGTTGTTCTCCGTGGCAGTTCTAGGCACTGGGGACACAGCAGAGAAGAAAGGACATAAAACTGGATGCTTGTGCTACGGCTTGCATAACTTCTGAGGTCCGGGGGATTCTTGTAAATGAGATTACCCTCCCCCTACCACCCTGCTGTTCTGAAGAATACCTGGCAAACAGGGCACGGAAAATTCAATGTGATAAAAAGTACTCGTTTTCAGAGTAGAAAACAAAAATGTGGTTTCTGCAAATTACAGACCTGTGAGTTTAGCTTCAACTGCGGCTAAAAGTCTAGAAAGACTTATCAAGGAATGTTCTGTGGGAAGAGCTAGGCTGCTCAGAAGAACCCCAGCCTCTGACTGTTGGCAGCCTCAAGACCAGCCAATAATAGCGACAAGATGGGCTGCCACTCTGTGGGCAGTGCCAACCGGGAGGGAGATCTGGTACCATCGAGAAAACTATGCTCTGATGTCTGCATAGCAGTATTCTTGAAAATCTTTTTTGATGTACTCTGATCTCCATTTTGACACGTTACGGAAAACATACTTGCACTGAATGTTCCAGACAAGTGGCTGTTCCTCATGTTTAAAGAGCCCATGCAAATGAACATGAAAATTCCTGTAGGTAAATGAACGAAACCCAGTTAATCTGAGGTGCCATTGTTTGAGCAAACAAGCGAAGATTAGAACCAGTGGTGACAGTGACACAGAGGTATCCATTCCTGTGGCCGTGTTGTGGGGATGGGCTGGACGGTGGCCCGAAGAAGCCTGTCTGTCGGTGGGTAGGGGGCGGGCAACACTGAGGCCCCCATATAATGACGGGGCAGTCGAAATAATTTGCCCTTTCTAGAAAGCAGTTTGGAAATGTGAATGGATAAATGGTTTGTACACTTTGACCCAGGAATTATGCTTCTAGGAATCTAAGCTAAGGAAATTACGAGATTTTCACAACAATTGATGGAGTAATTTGTATTTCTACCCTGTCGTGTTCCAAAAAGGATATAAGGTAGCCTACTTTATAGTAGGATGGAAGGGGTAAGGCAAGTACCATCGATGAAAATGTCTTCTCTTGATGCAAATTAGCCTTACATTACACAAAGTGTCTTCTAGTAGGAAATGCTTAGGGTTTGGGGCACCTTTTTGGTTTTTGAACTCAGTTTTGTAATGGTTATTTAACTGAGGGAGAAATACAGGATGACGCCAGCCGTAGATCATACCAGAGGGGTCGGCTTGCCTTCATTTGAAGACACACGTGGACTGGGCAGGAGACTAGCTGACAGCCTTTCCGAAGACGTAGGGAAGGATGCTGCAAGTGTGTCCCTCTGGAGCAGGCCACCCGACCCCGGGTGGCTGGGCCTGGCTTCCAGGTTTATCAGGGGACCCCACCGAGGCCACCTGGTCGCGCTCCAGCCAGCCTCTGTCCATCACCCACCGAGGTTCTGCCCACCCACCTGCTGGGTTCCTACGTCTTGAGACTCTTCTCCTACCCTCTCCCTGTGGGTTCACTCACCCTTGAGGAACTGCCCTAAGCAAATTCCCTGGTCACTTGTCTGTGGGGTGACGACACTGATTACACCTTAAGGGGACAGCTGGAGGAGGGCTATGCATGTGAACACAGGAGATTTCAAAACTTTATTGCACAGACATTGCTGCAACCTCGGGGAAGAGGGCTCAGCGCTGTAGGTAAACAAAAGTGTAAAAGATAGCAATACCTGTTCTTCCAGTGATCAGCAAGGGTGGGAAAGCAGCACAGCACCGGGAAGGAAAAGGGCCTGGCTTTGTAGTCAGCTGACCTCGCCAGGAATCCCTTAACCGTCCTCTCTCCTTAGCTGTGTGGCCTGGGGCAAGTCCTTTACCTCCCAAAGCCTGTTTCCTCCTCTTGAAGGGAGGAAATGGTACCCAGCCATTGTGCAGGGGCCCCCTCTTGCTTTGCTACATACAGCATAGTGGCGTAGGTTCACTGCTCTCTTCTGCCTGATTTGTGCCAACTTTGTTTATTATTGGATGGATTAAGTAGTAAAGGGGAAACAGTCAGGATTTAAAGGTGGTCGGCTTGAGGAGAGAGATATAAAGATAGATTTTAAAAGTCATTGTCTTGCTCAGAGCATAAACAAAATTGTTGAAAGCCAGCCCCAGTCCAAGTTTAACCATTAAAAATAGCCTTTCTTATTAAAAGCAATACATGTCAAGTTTAGAAAATACAGATAAAGAACCAGAAGAAACATCTTACCGGTACTGAGAGGAGATTATAATCAGTGTTCTCCAGCTGCTTATTTCAGTCTGGCCTGTGATGAGGTGATAAAAGGCAGCGGAGGGATTTTATTCATAACTCTGTATTTCATGTAACCTGGGCTCTTTTTTTCCTGGCCTCTTTGTAGCCGGTGGAATGGTTGTCAGGAACCTCCATTCATTCTTCTTTGCCCAGTAATGTGTTCATTGCGGTGGTATTTCCTGAACAGCTGGGGCTGCTTAACTATGTAACAACAATAGCAAGATGAAGGAAACAGACTTTCCAATGGAATATTTTGATATATGACAGATCGAAAAAGGGCACAGTATTCTGCATCACGGATACTGCTGATTGAATGATGACCAGAGAAAATCTAATGGGCCCAGCATCACTGTCCGAAGGTAGAGACCAGGGTAAAGAGTGGTCCACCCCGTCCAAGGTCATCCACAGACGTCCGTGTACGGGTTTAGTGGAGATGAAGTGATCCCAGGACAGTGACACATTTCAAGTGACAGGAACTAGGTATTGGCAGTCAGTAGTCCCCCTTGGCCAGTCCTAAAGTTGACGTGCTCCAGTCCTAACCCGCAGGACTTTTTAAAGACTGTCTCTTCTCATCCCACGTGACAGCGCTTGACGATAATTTCATCTGAAAAGGCTCCATCATGGGTCTCTGCTTTATTTTCACGAAGGCAAATAGTCTCAAGAAAATGAGAATAAAAATATCCAACGTATTCTATCAGATTCTCTGAGTTGCTTCTCATGGCTCTATCTGGGCCAAATTTAAACATTATAAGGAGTAAGCAGTGCGGGTTTTCAATCTTTAGATTGTGTCTTTGTCACTATGATTTGCATTCATATAGGAAACCCAGCAAACTTGGAAAGAAAATGACTTTCTGATTGAATCATATTCAAACAAGCTCTTTCATGAATAAAAAATATTAATTACTGTACCCAGAGTGATCCCCAGGTTGTTTTTGTTTGTTTGTTTGTTTTTTGAGTTGTGTGATAACAGAAACATTTGTGCATTCCACCCAAGGTCGGCATAGATTTAAAAGCAGACATACGCTTTGAAAATTAATTCATGCTGGAATTGAGAACGTGGAATTAATTAGGTTTCCAGAAGCATCCCAGGCTCACCTCACTTTACTTTTGATCCTCATGCCTTTATTTCACCAGTGTTACACTCCCTACCCTCAACTTCCAAAGTGAAAGCGGATGGAGAGAGCAGACCCTGCTGAGTGCTTTTATCTGATCAACTAATAACAAAGTGTTTCTCAAGCCAGGCTGTGTGTGAGCCGCACCCTGAGTGGAGCAGTTACCTTGGAGAGAAGCAGGTGGCTCGCCACCCTCTTGCTCTGTGGGTCGCCTTGGAGCAGAATTCCTTACTTTGTGGGAAGTAATCTAACTTAACCATATATATATATTTTTTTTTCCCAGAAAGCATGATTTATTCATGTTTGAATATGTTCAGTGGAGATTTCCAGCCTCCTTTTTATCCCCCCAGTGAGACTCTGTCCTGCGTGCTGTGGGCGAACCTCTGTTGGATCAGAGGGGGCAGTGCAGAGGAAGGCAAGGCAATTGGGGCTCTGAGCCTTCCAGTAAGTAACTCGCAGGGCTGCACAGGCTCAGTCAGACAAGGGAAGAAAGCGTCTTGTCCGGGAAGGCCGTCCACTGCATGTCCCCTTCCCTGTGAGGACACAGGAGTCGTCCTTTGCCGCCAGACCACAGCCCATTCCCACTGGCCTGGGGGTAGGTCATGCCTGCTGCTGGGGACAGCAGGCGGGAGAGAATATTGCTTTCGTTTATCCTGGTGCCTCACTACCACTGCGGAGGCTCGGGTTTGAACGTGACACCCCTTTTTGGCCGGACAGTCCTCGTGCACCTGTTCTTAGGGCTACTTTAAAAAAAAGAAAGAACTGACTTTTAAGCCTAAAATCTTGCTTTATGCCTAGTGAACAACGCAGTCTGAACATAAGAGCTACAAAGGAGAAGGAGAAGCATTGCATTCCGCTCTGTGCCAGGGGTCTTTAGTTGAAACTGCTGACCATACGCATGGGTTTTGGTTTAATATCGGAGCAAGACACGCCTGGTTTTAAATGAATCCAGTAACGTCCATGACAAGGTAGAAACGAGAGTCAAGACTGATCCCAGCCCACACGTGTGCTGTGAATTTTCCTAGTTTCCCCGAGAGGATGGCAGTGAGCCTGGGGGGGTGAGACTCGGCTTCCTCCGGAAAAAGCTGAGTTTCTCTCTGTCCTGAGTTTCACCAACTAGTGACTGTTACTCCCGTTGGGGCCTGGGGAGCTTGGGAGCTGAGCTGAGCCTGGCAGCACCTTGTTGATGTCGGGCTCGCTTTGAGTTTTTGCTGCGAAAAATGCCTTTTGTAAATCCAAATGGGACTATTAGATATTGAATGCACCCCTTCCTTTAAGAATCGTTGTTGTTTTTGGTTAAACCATGATGCCATCTCGATGATGCCATGAGCTGTGAAGCCCTAACCTCCAGTACCTCAAAATATGACTGTATTTGGAGACAGGGCCTTTAAAGAGGTTATTAAGTTAAAATAAGGGCACTAAGATGGACCCTAATCTAATAAGACTGGTGTCCTATATTATAAGAGGAGATTAGGACACAGACAGGCACAGAGGGAAGCCGATGTGGAGACACAGGGAGAAAACACCACCTACAAGCCACGGAGGGGGAACTCAACCCTGCCGACACCTTGACTTTAGACTTTTACCCTCCAGAGCTGCGAGAAAACACGATCTCTGCGGTTCAAACCCCCGAGTCTGTGATACTTTGTGACGGCAGCCCAAGCAGACAAGAGCAGTGATGTTTCAAACGCCATTATGAACGTTAAACTGTTGGTCTTGGTCATCAAGGTCATTAAAACCTTGGTAGCCAATTAATCATTTATGGACATTTTCCTTTACACTTTTAGCCCTTTTGGAAAGCATTTCTGCTTCTCTGTGCACACCGTTTTCTGTTAGCAAAATAAATCTCTTCTGTTACTAGAAATGACGAGATTTTGCTTTAGAAATAACGCTGCTAATATAACCCTTGGAGGAGCTGAGTTGACAAAACCACAAAAGGTCTGGATCCCCTGGGGGATGGGCAGTTTTCCTGATGCCCACGCGGTGGTCCTGATCTAATTGTATCCGGAGTGTGTCTGATGCTAAGAATTTATGGCTTCGTAAGTGAGTACATCCTCTTTAGGGAAGGGAGCACTGCAATTGACAGACTTCCTTGCTGCCTTCCGGGGTCGAGGTCAGGGGTCAGGGGCCGGGACGAGGGGTGAGAGGGCCCTGGGGGCACACAGGGTGGGGGGCAGGGAGCAGGTTTCAGGGGGGGCCCGGAGGGGGCTCCCCAGGAGGAGGCGGGCTCAGCAGGTAGACTGGGCAGTGGGTTAGTGATTTGGGGCCATTAGGTTTTCCTGGGAGGGTTGCCCTGGAGTCTGGCTGGAGGCTGAAGCCCTCTCAAAGCCTGTACGGGGAAGGGGAGGGAGCCTAGGGCTTTGCTCAGCCCTGAGGGAGGGATTTGGGGATAATCTTCACCCCTGGACGGGTACCTTGTCCCTAGAGATTCAAGTGAAATGGGCGCCTGTTTTACCCCAGGCTGCCTTGAACTCTCAGTTTCCCATCGCGTGGAGCTGGGTGAGGGGCGTGTCGCGTGTGTGTGTGTGTGTGTGTGTGTGTGTGTGTGTGTGTGTGTGTGTGTCACTCCCTCTGCCTTCCTGCTTCCGAAGTCTGTTACCTCTTCACCCCACACCACCCGCAGCAAGATGAAGTTCCCTGACCCTCTCCCGCGACGCGCTCTCACCCTGTTTCCCCACCCTCACTTCCAGTGCAGCCTCCCTCTGTGGGCTCGGCCTCACCCCTTGGGTGCAGTCGTCGGTGCTTTGGGGAGGGGGTGGGGCAGGGCACACCTGGAATGAGATCCAGGGCACCTTTTCAACCTCTCTGCGAGTTACTTTCCAAGTCTGTAAAACTAGGGCTAATAACAGTGCCTGCCTCATCGGGGCGTTGGGGGAATAAAACGGATGAACTGTGTCAAAGCGTCTGTGAAGGGCCTCTGGCTGAGCCTGGCCGTGGCCTGCCCTCCTCCAGCCTTGGCCTTGGTCACATCGGGAAGAGGGGCCCAGGGCTGCTCTGGCTGAGCCTGAAGGCCCCGTGAGGGGAGGCCGGGGCTGCAGGAGGGTGATGGGGAGCGGGCTCCTTGGGGGTCTGGGCGGAAGTGCTAGAAGGGCTGGCTTGGGGGTGGGCCTGCCTGCCCTGCCTGCCCTGCTGGTGGCCTGGTATCTTCGAAGCCTCAAAGGCTAAACCTCTGGTAGGACGGAGCCGCACACACTAGGCTTTGGTACTGGGAATCTTCGATCGATGTAAAATAGCTTTTTACACCTTGTCTGGAAGGGAGCGGGTAAACTGGAAGCGTGTTGCATGCGTGGCTTACAAAGAATGGCCACACCACGACCCTTCATTCTTGGCCACGAGTGAGACCCGCCCCTGGCCTGGCCGCAGGAAGTGGGCCAGGCCCCTGCACGACAGCCTGGGGGAGGTGGTGTGGGCAGGCTGCAGGCCCAGGTTCATCCCTTTGCTTGATGACAGCCTGTGAACGCTGGCAAGTTCCAGAGGAGTGGTGTGTGCCGGTGGTTTTCGTGGATGGCCATCCCAAGTATTAAATTTCCTTGGGTGTGAACTTACAATTCCATAGAGCAGTGAGTCTTCCTGAGAAATAGGCCTTTTGCATGAACATTCTGCTGCCTAGGTCACCGTTTTTTGCGCCCAGAGATTTCCAGTGACAGCTGTCGCTTCTCTGGAGATTCTCAGACGGTTTGGGTGCAGCGAGGTGGTATTTGCAGCGTGGCCATCCCTGTGGGTCCTCCACAGCTCCTGACGGCTTCCCTGAATGTGCCATTTGAAAAGTGAGGAAAACCATTATTTTGAGAACTTCTGAAGTGCTAGGGGCTCAGAGCCTTTGGATCCTTGCATTACCTCCGGGGGAGGTCCCATTAGTAGCCTCCCTTTAAAGAGTTCTAAGTTATTTCAGGTGTTGTATTTCTTCGAGGGTGTTCTAAGCACCTGGCTCAATAGCCTGCATTTCCTTCTATCTCTGGAAAGGCCCGGTGCTCGGCAGGTAGCCCCTGTATGCTGAATCCCCGCTGACCACCCCCATCCCGGGATGGCTGGGGACCTCTGGGCGAATCCCCACCCGCCTCCTTTTGCATAGTGGGTGTGGCCCAGGCCCGAGGGGTGGGCAGGGACGGAGCAGCCCCACCAGGGGATCCCTCCAAGGAAGGCCTTCTCGAGGCTCCAGACTGTCTGCCCTGTGACCAGCACTCCCCTCCCTAAAATGAAGCTTCTGCTGGGGGGGGTACTCCCCGCAGGCAGTCAGGCTCTGGGAACTCGCCACCACCCCCCCATCATGTTTGCCTGTTTTCCACCAAGGGAGGGGCACCTTTTCTCAGGGGGCAGCCACCCAAGATCAGCTGCAGCTGAGGCTTTCTGTGGCCAGGGGAAGAAATGAATCACCATCTTCGCCGAGTCTTTCCCTAACCGCTGGAGACTTTGTAGATAAACTCAGAGGGGGTTGGGTGGCCGTGCGGTGTAGCGGTATAAACTGGGGCATCCCAGAGGGGGGGCGGGGCCAGCAAGTCAGCTGACCTCTGCCGTTATCTGTAACATGACCGACCAAGGCACTACCCCTCCCCTCCGGGACTCAGCTTGGATCAGCCACCTGGGTTGATCGAGTGAACCATTAGGCAGCATTTCTTAAGCAGAACGCTGATAAGGGCTGGGGTTTAGAGATAAAGTTGGTGGCCCCATGTCAAGAACCCTGATCTTCTGGGGGAGGTGGTTATGTAAATGGCAAATGGCAGGTCAGAGCAGGGGGATCGATACCCAGAAGGGGTGTGCACAGGTGTGTGTGGCGGGGAGGCCACACACAGACACCTGAGCCCGGGCTCCAGTGATGAGAGGAGTTAGCTGATCCTGCAGCCCCAGCAGGAGGCAGTGGTGAGACTGGGTGGGGAGGTGAGTCAGGACTAGGAAGCAGTTTGATGGGTTACAGGGAAGACTCTTGGGATGCAGACGACACACGTTAGCTCTAAGCACCGGGGCCGGTGCTTCACAGACATCATCGCATTTGGTCGTCTCATCTGCCCCGTGGTTATCACCTTACTGCATAAGTGAGACTGGGTGCAGAGACTCAGGGTCACTTCCCCAAAGTCACACGGGGTTTGCATCATTCTGGCCTTGGAGTCCGGCACCCCGGTGGCTGTATTATACTGCAGGGGTGAGTGGGGGCTGTCTGGGGGCTGGGGCACCAGTGCAGGAGTGGGCATTTTCCTCTGCAGGTGACACGAATCTCTGGGGGTCTGAGCAGAATTGTGCCCTAAAAGTCCGATCACAGCAGAAAGGATGGTTGCCCGAGGGTGGGCTAAGCCGGGCCGTGGGGCAGCCAGGTCCGCCTGCTGTGGGAATCCAGTGGAGGACGAAGAGGATGGGGAAATGGAGGGAGGAAGGAGAGTTGGGAGGACGTTGGCAGAGGCCAAGGGCACGCAGATGGAGGAGAGGCTCTTGTTTCTGTTTCTTATTAAATGGGAGATAATTGAGCATTTTCATGGGCTGGCCTGGCCGAAGGAGAGGACACGATTGTGATGGATGGTACAGGGTCCGTTTGCCAACTCTGAGCGGGAGACGTGGGTGTGGTTGTGAGGCTCGAGAGTGAGGCCGCCCTGAACGCTGGCCTGAAGTCTTCCTAAGAGGGCCTGGTGCCCTGGCGTTCTCAGGGAGGGCGGTCAGCCCGGAAAGTTGGAACGGGGAGGGTGGGTGGGAGCCCAGGGCTGCAGGCTGCTGGCACCTAGCCCTTCCTGCTGTGCGAGCATCTGCAGTGGGCCCGCTGCCTCCACGCTTGAGCTTGCACGAGAGCCTCCTGGAGATGCAGAGGGTTGGGTGGGCGCCATGTGCTGCCGGGCCGTGGACACGTGTGAGGAGCGTCGGTCCAGTGGGGTGGAGTTTGGACGGACCCACCTTTGTGGGGAGCGCAGGAGCAGGGGTCTCTGAGGCCACCAGTGGCTGGCGTAGACAATGAGACGTCTCTCGGCCTTTGCCGGATACAGAAGGATCTGAAGGATTGGGAAGGAGAGGGTTCATTAAAATAACCGCTTTGGTGCAGTTCTGGAAGGAGAGGCTGGCCGGCATGGAGGGCTGTGGGCACAGAACGGCTGAGGATGGTAGGACAGCGCTGGTTCTGGGTGTGGCCGTGGGAGGAGCATCTGGAAGCCAGTGAAGGACAGGCCACTGGGGCTGAGGAGGCAGGTGTGTGTGACCAGGTTCTCCCGGCCGCCCTGGCCGCCTCCCTTGGGGTGGAGTGGCTGTGACAGAGGGACAGGAGAAGAGGGACCCAGGGATGGCGCCTGAACCCCAGCTCTGCACATCACTTGTTGCGGAGCCAACTACTCATGTCTTAGGTGGTTATATGACTTTGTAGTTTAGAGGCTTTTCAGGCTGCCCTAGATCCACCCACAGTGGTGCCCAGAGCTGGCAGGCTAGGCGTCGTGAACCTCCTTTTCCAAATTTGGAAAGTCTTGTGCTGGTTCATTGCCAGGCAGATCACAGAAGTGTTAGCAACACTCCTGGGGGGACAGCGATGACGCTGGGGGGGAGAGTCAGTAAAGATTTTGAGTCCTGTGGATTGTTTGGCCATGGCTGATTTATTTATCCTTCCCCTCCTCGGTCCATCTTTTTTCAAGGAAGGTCCTGGGGTTGGTGGTGAGTTTTGAAAGGAGGCAAGCGTAGGACAACAGCATAACTAGGTAAAGAAGCTCAGAGCTGCCCTAGTTGTCTGGGCTAGAGACCCAGCCTTGCCTTTCCCCTGCGCCCCCCTGCCCTCCCACCTTCCTGCTCCAGGAACCCCTCACCCCTCGCCCCTACTCCTTGTGCACTGGGTGCTGATGACCAGCGTGTGGCAAGCAGATGAGAAGGCACAGATGTTCTGTTCCATCTTACTGTGTCAGAACTCATCCCGGCGAGCCACTCGTCTTCCGTCCCCAGAGCTCTAATGCACGTTGTGACTACCAAGGGGCTGGCTGCTGCCATCAGCCGCCGTGGAGCGTTTGTCCTCCGAGCCTGGGGACCACGGAGCTGGTGACACATTGGCTAACGAAGGCAGGAGGCTGGTCACATGTCTCCCACTGCGGATTTGGGGCAGAGGGGGGGGATTTGGGCTTCAAACAGGCATCTTCACATGCTGTTTTCAGCACTTAGAGAAAAATACATCAAACCTTCAAGTCCCCTGGGCACAGATGAAAGAGTTCCAGATACCTCTGCAGCCAGATCCCACACAGGATGCAGTAGTGATAACTCTTGTTCAAATAGGCTTTTCTTGATGGTGAGCTTTGTAGCAGTGCGGATAATAATTCCCACGGCATTATTTGTGTCCTCGATTCTTAGTTTCACAGAAGTTCTGGCTTTTACGAAATCTTTGGGGTCATGGATCTAAAGACCAGCCTGGTAAACGTCCAGCTGTTGTCACACACACTTAGGTGGCTGCTCTTTGACAGTTCCTGGTGTTTTGTTTTTACTCCAGAGGCTGTTAGGAGGGTCCGTATCAGACTCTTCCCTGTGTTTCGTTTTGGTTTTTTTTACAGTCCAGGTCTTTTATTTTCTTTACACCCATCATGCCGCAAATCCATAGGGAATGGGCTCCAACAGTTCAGGCTCCTTTCCATTGGTTCTCACGAAGTGTGCTTCTCTGGGTGGAGCAGGCTGGCGCTTCAGTTGAACCCAAGTACCTTTCTCTTTGGCTCCCTTCTTTTCCTCATCATTTTCCTTCACCCGTTTCAGGAAGCTGTCTCGGCTCTTAGGGTGCTTAATATGCTCGATATGCACATTCATTCTCTTGGCAAGAATCTTGCCCTTAACTTGTTTGTTTACAGTGATGCCAACAGCATGCTGGGTAACGTTGTAGCCTCTCCCAGTTTTGCCGTGGTAACATTTGTGGAGCATTCCTTTTTGAACAGTGCCCGTTCCCTTGATATCTACAATACCACCTTTCTTGTAGATTCGCAGGTATGTGGCCAAAGGAACCACTCCATGTTTTCTAAAAGGCCTAGAGACCATGTAGCCGGTGCCCCTCCTCTTTCGCTTTGTGTTGGTCATTTTGGCGAATTACTGGAAGATGGCAGTTCCGGCCGAAAGGCTCTTCCCTGGGTTTTGATTGTCGACGATCGGGCAGATGTTATTGTTAGGGGAATCCCTTCTGGTGGATCCTGCGGAGGAAAATGTTACCAGGTCAGCCCGGCCCCTCGGCCCCTCATGCACTCGAAGGCTGGGAGGGTTAGGTAATCTGTAGGAGTTTCTTGGGTTTTCTCCACACAAATTCCAGAGCTTCTTTGCAGCTGTTCAGGGGACAGGTGCAGAGTTGTGTGTTGCCCTTGATTAAATCCTTCTGACTCATCAGCTGAACTGCCACAGAGAGCTGGAGGCCGGGAAAGGGGCGCGTCCTTGCGGGGAGACCCGGCTGCAGCCCAGCGCCCGGCATCGCGGGGGTGATATTAGGTGGGAGCTGCTCTGGTTGTCACTCCATGGGGTGTTGGCATTTGTTTCCATAAAGTGACAGGGAGTAGGCTTGGCTTTCATTCTGTCAGCATCTTAAGTCACTTGTGCCTGACACTTAGCAAGGAAGACCACGAAGATGTTTCTGACACACTCCTGTATTTGGGAGTGAGAATCTACTCATAACTGACAAGGGGCATACTTCTGAAATCAAGACTGCCCCTCACTGGTCTGCTTAAGTGGCTCTGAGGTTTCCTAGGGGCTCCTGTTCCAGCTGTGTGGAGGGCCCTCTCCTCTGCTCCTCCCCTTTGGCCTCAGGCAGGTGGCTTCCTGTGGACTCAGCTGCTGTATCTGTGAAATGGGTCAAATTAAAATCTCTTCCAGCTCTAGCTTGTTGTAATTTAAACAGCGGTTCCCATTTGCAAAGGATGGAGTGATGTCACCCTGAGCTAGTGCAGGAGTGGACTGTGTGACAAAGTACCTCCAGCCCTTGGTCTGTGGCCCGTCAGGCCTGCGCACAAGTCCCTGCAGGGGCTCGTGGCGGGAGCTGAGATCCCACGTGCCCTCAGGTGCTCTGTCCACACCTGGGCAGTGCTGGAAGGCACTCCTGGGTCCAAGCCTCCAAGCATCTTGCTTAGGACATTTTCTGATTAAAAATAATACAACATTGCTTTGGGTTTTAAATAATGAAGGTAGGCAAAACTTCAGTTTTTTCCTTTCCAGCGTTTTAATCACATCCATGATACTTATTCATTTAAACTAACCTTAACTGATGACGTGTCTGTCACAGAATGAGGACCAGTAGTGGCCTCCTCTGGAACTCCTGCTATTCTTCGTATTTTGGGAAGGATTACAGGACGTCATTGCTTCTCTTTTAATAGATTGTCTAGAGCTTTTCATTACTACAAACAGAGGCAGGCAGGACTGGCTGAATTAATAAAATGGTAAAATGAATAGCTGAGAAGATGGGAACCCCTAGTCCCCTTTTCACGTGGGTGTGCCTTTGGACCCGCCCGTGGCATTTTGCCTTCAGGAGACGTTTGCCAGTATCTGCCGACGGGGGGAGGGGTGCCCCTAGCATCTAGTGGGCAGAGGCCAGCGTGCTGCTAACTGAACGTCCTAGGATGCACAGACGGCGCCCCTACCAAGAATGGCCCAGCCCAGAATGCCCAGAGCGCTGCGCTGGACACACCCCGCTCTGGATGAAGGCCAGATACCGCTTCCCTTTCGGAAACCTTTTTTTTTTTGAGTGTTTCAGGTAGAAATAATAATCTTCTGCCTTCCTCTTCCCCGCCTTCTTCTTATCACATGTAACACTTTCTTCTGGTTGGTGGTTATTTGTGACATTTGTCAACCCCCGCTGTCAGAGGTCCACCGACTGTCAGGGTGTGTGTTCCTGATTCACCTTTGACATGAAATCGTCTGCAAGTCAAGTGTGAGCGCCCACGCTGCTGCCCCGCGCAGGTGTGGTGCCGACCGCCAGCATCTTGTAGCGATCACCTGTCACCTGGAATCCGCAGGAGGGTCTCCCAGAGAAACCTCTGCTGGCAGGATACTCAGCTGGACTTGAGCTACCGCTGGGGGTGGGTGCCTGGGTCTCCGGCCCCTCCTCTGCCCCGGCCCACCCGCAGGGGCACCCAGCTGTCTGGCTTCCATGGGGACAAAACTGCCTGATTCTCAGATCTGAGGATGCCTTCGGACGGGCAGTGGATTGAGAAAACCCTTTCTTCTAAGGTCACACCAAGTTCAGTTGTGATCAGTAGTCGCTGACCTGGTTTCCTCACTCTCAAGCCTGGAGTGTGGCTGTCTTGCCTGTTGAGGCTGCACCTTGGTGCTTCCTGTTAAAATGGAAGCGTGTGGAGCACAGGCGCTGCCTTGGGATGTCTGTGCATCTGTACACGTCACACGGTCCCGTCGTTAGGCTGGCAGTGACTGCATTGCTGTCGGTCCTTGAGCAAGAATGCCGGTAAGATGTAGGTGCTCAGAGGCCCCCCTGTGGTCTTTCTTCTGCTGAATGCCCTTGCCCCAGGGACTGAGCACGTGCCTTGTCCTTCTGTGACTCAAGGGCCTCTCACTTGAGTTCCACTTGAACCTGCAGTTTATAAAATGAGGGAAAATGGGGCCCCTAATGAGTTCAGCCCAGGCAGGGTGATTGCAGAAGCTGAGCATCACGGTAGATCTTAGATCAGAAACCCTTCCTCCTGCAAGGATCTGACTCGAGTCTTCTGCCAAAAGGTAAAACATGAAATTGTTAGGAAAACATACATGTCTGTCTTTGCTTCCTGTTTGTATCTGTCAGTCAACCTGCTGCCAGAAAAGAGGCTGTCACGTGCCCCGTGACAGGGGGAGGGATCCTTTGATGGCTCCTGGGATGGGCGTGCAGAGGCCAGGGCACGGTCCACGGGTTGCAGGTTTCTGTTGCCCACAGATGTGGTTCTGCCAGGATCCTGTAAATGTGATGACTGGCTGGCAAGTTCTGTTAGCTGGAAAGTCAGCTTGCGGAACAGATGGCTCTGCTGACTACCAGGGGTTTCCTTTAAACAAGGCTGATCAGCTCTAGGAAAGCTTGCAAAATAGTATTTTCACGCAGGATGTTTAATTTATAGGCAGCTAGAAATGGCCCAGGACAGGAAAGTCGTGGGAGGGTGGCCAAAGGATCTCATAAACTTGGGACGGGGGGAGGGAAGCCAGCTGCCGAGGTGATGAATGGGGGCGTAGGTAGGGCTGGCCCCCTCTCCTGGACCCCCATGTGGTCCTTCCCTTTCTGACATTGGCATCTCTGCAGTGCCAAGGCTTTGCCTGCTTGCCTGCCGGCTGCTCGGTTTTGATGTGGCAGTGAGATCGACTACAGTCTTCCGTTCTTTTTTTTTTTTTTAAAGCCAAAATGGTGATACAGATATACTCCATGGCATGGAAAAATTCAAGAAGTAATGGTCTAGCAGGGCTGCTTTAAAAAGCAACAGGAAGATAAAGCGGTCATGCCCACCTGAACACATATAGTATGATTATTTTTATTTTTCAAAGGCAGGTCTGGCTGTGAGAAAGGATTTCGATTTTGGAGGGGCAGGTTCTGTCCGAGCCTCTCTCTGTCTTCTTTGCATTGGAAGAGCCCATGTATCCAGGGCCGTAGGGAGAGGCCATTCTCCCAGGTTTTTCAGTGCAGACGATCAGGCCTCACACGGAATCGGTACGATTGGTATGGAAAATGGGTGCTACTTGTGAGGCAGAAAGCACTGAAAGATAGTGAACAACACCGGCTATAGCAGAAAGAGGTCTCCTCGTTCCGTGTCATCTAAGATTCCGAGTTATCTAAGGTGGATAGAATGGAATCTTCTACTCTGCAGCCTGCATCCTTGGGCGGCAAAGTGCAAAACCCGGGCTGGATTCCAGACAACCGCGGAGTGATTGGAAGGACCCTAACAGTTCAATATTTGAGTTCTAAAGAAATGCTCTTTCCCCCCCCCTTGGGCTGTGTGAATGCCCAACATAACAAGATATACTTTATATCTTATGGGGCAGCTGATTTCATATTAAAATTCATCTCAATGTTTGGAAGTTGCCATGGTCTCAAACACTAGTGAGAATGGATGCCAGGCTAAGTTAGGGCCTTGGATTCTGGTCCTAACAGAGATCCATCCTGGCCTCTCTGCATTGCTGAATTTCAGTTTCTCTGCTTATAGACCTGGTGGACCTTTAAGTCTCGACAGCTGTAAAATTGGAGGCTTTTGCTGTCTCTTTGGGAGCTCGTCCATCAGACCATGCTGGGCACCGCCCTGTACCACCCTTTCATTCTCCTCTCTGCCTTTGTATGTTACATCACTTGGCCTTGCGAACTGCAGCGTCTTTCACAGGTTTGTGAATTCTCGGAGGACAGAGAGACTCTACCTTCTCACTGCGGAGTGCCACAGTAGATGCTCAGTATATATATTTGATGAATAAATGAACAAATGGAAAAATGAATAAGTGAAAACTTGCTGAGATGTTGAGATATCATTTGTGTTCAGTTAGTGTCAAATGCAGTAATAGTCTCAAATTTGTTTCTCTCTCTGATGTCCGCAAAGCAGAACGCTGACAAAAGAAATGATGTTGAAGCATGGAAATGGGCACAGGCAGTGTGACCCCAAGTTTAGCTCTCAGCCATGAGCTGCGTAGCCTTGGGGAAAGCACACACCCTCTCTGAGCCTTCACATTCCCCTAACCTATGGGTTCTAGAAACCTCATTCTGATAGATGATTATTGCCTGGCTCTAGCTCTAGAAGTTGGTGATCTGTGTGTCTTATACAAAGGGGGCTTTTTATTGAAACTCAAAAGGTAAGACTGATCTGTCCTGGGGTCCCTATCTTTACAGTGAGGACATGTGAGAGACACATTCCTGAATCCTTTAGTGCCAAGAGCAGGTGGATGGAGCTTGTGAGCCTGTGACAGTGGCAATTTTGTGTCCAGGTAGAGCCACTGAGAGTGGTCAAATGTGTTTTAAAGTACTTAAAAAAAATCCTTATGTTTTAGAGTAGTTTTTGGTTCATAGCAATATTGAAAAGGTACAGAGAATTCCCACATCCCCCCCCCACCGCCCCCGCCCCAGCCCCCAGTACATACAGAGCATCCCAGACCATCAACATACCCCGCCAGAGTGGTACGTTTGTTACAACTGATGAACCTACACTGACACGTCATCCTCACCCGAAGTCCATCGTTTGCATTAGGGTTCACTTTTAGTGCTGCACATTCTATAGGTTTGGACAAATGTGTAATGACACGTATCCATCATTATTATATCATACAGGGTATTTTCACTGCCCTAAAAATCTTCTATGCCATAAAGTATGTTTTTAAAAATAAACTCAACCAACTTTTGGTTTATTTCATCAAATCCAAATATTTCATTTCACTCTGAGGTAAAATCCAGATTTCCTAGGTTATAACCTCCTTTGTAAGAGACCTCACGATTCATCTTCATATCCTTTTCAGTGCCATAAACACAACAGTTGCCCCATAATTACTTGTTAAGAGATTAAAGAAGGGAAATCAGCACTTGCGAACAGCTGTCTAATCCCAGAGTCACACCTGGCCTAGCCTCGAGCACTTTTCTTAGAAACAGCCTCTCAGCAGTCTTTGGCGTTTCCAGGCCTAGAGAAGGCTGTGTAAAAGCATCCGGTTTGATGAGTGGACGTTGTCTTTACCACATTTTCCTTCTGAAGCTTTTAAACAGAGAGATCTATGTTCAGGACAGCATGAAGAACTTATGTGTTGATCAAGTACGTGTGAATATAGTGCTGCATCAGATAATATGAAGAACCAGTATCTACAGAGCCAAGAGGTAGCTGGTGGGAAGATGATGGGAGAAAAATCAACACTAAATATTAATGGTAAAGGGACTTCCCTGGTGGTCCAGCGGCCAAGACTCTGCGCTCCCAATGCAGGGGGCCCGGCTTCGATCCCTGGTTGGGGACCTAGATCCCACATGCCGCATCTAAAAGATCCTGCGTGCTGCAACTAAGACCCAGTGCAGCCAAAGTAAATAAATAAATATTTAAAAACAAAAACAACCTGTTGATTAGAAAACAATACTAATGGTAAATATTTAGCACTTACACAGAATGCCTGCCCATAGCCTCAGCTAATTCAGCCCTCACAAGAATGCTCAGAGTTTAGGTACTGGGTTTTTGTTTTTGTATTTCTTTTCCATCCCCCCTGGACAGGTGTACAAACTGAGCCCTCTAGGAAGGAAATGAACAGGCAGGGCTGGGACAGGCAGCCGCCTTTGCTTTCTTCTGCTCTTAGCCACTGTATTCTCTGGCCTGTTATCCAAGACAGCAAATGCCTGCCTGTCAGGAGTTTTTCCCCACCCGTTGGGAAGATAACTCCAAAATATTATTCTAGGAGTGAAACTGCACGGTCCTTCACTTGGAGGGCACTGGTGTGAACCGCACCCCCATCGCCAGATGCTGCCTTCCTGGGCCCTTCTTTGTTCTCTCCTTCCTGGGGGTGCACTTGCTCCTCTGTACAGTTAGGGCAACAAGTACCTAAGATACCTTGATTTTGAAAACAAGCCTTTTGAGTCGCTCCTTCAAAGCTCCTTGATTAGGAGAGGTTCTTCCTATAAACCCTCAGCAGGTGAGAGATGGTCCATATTCTGTTTGCTTTTGCAAGCCAAGCCCCGGAGTGTCGGTTCAGGCGGGCGCTCGCTCCTTCCCCCCCACCCCCACCGCCAATGCCCCGGAGGCTCCGGTCCGCGCGGCGGCGGCGATCCACCCCGGCGCTTAGGCCTGGCCGCCCAACCGCGCGCCCGCTGCCGCCGCCGCGCTCCCGGGACTCGGCAGCCGGCCTGGGCGCGCGGCCCGCGGTCCCTGCCCGTCTGCCCCTGCCCGCCTCGCCCCGCTCCGGCGCGCATTTCCATTTTAAACCGCCGCCCGCCAGCCCCTCGCCCGCGGCCGGCGCAGCTGCCCGCGTGTCCCGAGCCCACGGAGTGGAGGAGGCTGCGGAGCCGCCGAACTGTGCAGAAAAGGCCCGAGAATGAGAGCGGGCCCCGCGCCGTAGACAATGAAGCCGCGGGCGCCGCCGCCCGCCCCGGGCCTTGCGCGCCGCGACCGCACCTGCCGGCGAGACAGTCCCCACGCCTGACCGCCCGCCCGCCCGGCCCCGCCGGCCCATGGCTCGGCGCCCCGGACCCGGACCCCCGCACTCGGGCCGCGCGGCGCACGGGCCGGCGGGCGCCAGGGGCGCCGTTCCCGCAGCCTGAGCGCGGCCCTCGCGGTGAGCGGGGGGCGTGGACCCTGTTCGGGCTCGCCCGCCCTCCGCGGCGACCGCCCCGACCGTGCGGCCCGGCCACGGCGCGCTGGATGCGGCGGAGCCCCGGCGGGCGGCGCGGCGGCCGCGGTCCCGGGAGATATGTACCTGCTGGACGACAGCGGCGAACCCGCGTCTCCGCCCGCGGACGCGATGCCGCGCGGGACGCCCCCCAGGAAGACCGTCTACCGCATCTCCGTGACCATGGTCCGGAAGGAGCAGCTGGGCGCGCCGGGCCCCGGCGGCCCCGACCCGCGCCCGGCTCGGAGGCCCCGGCCCGCGCGCTCCCCGGACGCACCCGGGCGGCTAGTGGAGGAGGCGGAGGAGGTGGCGTGCGCTGAGGACCCCGAGGGCCGCCGGCCTCGCGGCTGGGACTTCCGCACCTTCCGCACCCGCAGCACTGGGCAGCTGGAGCTCGGGCGGCTCCGGCCGTGCGCACGCGGCCCGGAGCCCGAGGCCCTGGCCGGCAGCCCCCCGGCAGTGGAGGAGGGGCCCGGCTCGCCCGCTCCCGGCAGTCCCGACGTGGAGGGGGCTCGAGCCGCGCCCTTGCGGCGGAGCCTCAGCTTCAGGCACTGGAGCGGGCCCGAGGCGCCGCGGGGCCAGGCCCTGGGTCGCGGGAGGCGCCACAGCAGCTCCGGGAGCCTGGCCTGGGCTCCGGGCGGCGAGGCCGTGGCCGACCCCGGGGCCGCCCTGGAGCCCGCGGCCTCCGGGCAGCCCGCCTCGGAGAAGCGCAACACCCTGGACGTGGGCGAGGTGCTCAGCAAGAACGACGCGCTCTCGGATCTGGAGCGCTGGGAGCGCAGCAAGAGCAAGAACCGCACGCTGGACAACAGCGACCTGCAGCGGCTGGAGCGCGCGCGGGCGGCGGCCGCGGGCTCCGGCGCGGCGTTGGAGCACCGGCTGCTGCGCTTCTTCAGCGGCATCTTCGCGCGCAGGGACGGCGCGACCGGCGGCGGTCCCTCCCCGCGGAGCGGCGCCTCGCGGCCGCGCGGCTACTTCAGCAGCCTGCGGCGGGCCCCGGCCGACGCGCACTCGTCCAGCGCCGAGAGCATCGACGGGTCCCCGCGCAGAGGTGGGCAGCGCGGCCGGGCAGGGGAGGGCAGTGGTGGGCACCGGCCGGGGGCCCCGCAGCGGCCTGCCTGGCAGAACACGCCGGGACTTGGGAACGGCTAAGGGACCTGCCCTCCCAGGTCACCAGCCGGCGAGTGGCCGTGCTGGAAGTGAACTCCGGTAGTGCGGTTTTTCCCGTCATACTGCAGCTCTGGAAGTTCTTGACTGCCCCTGCTCCCAGCTGCGTGTGCTGGTGCCTTTCAGGGTCTGTCGCTTTAGCCACTGGGAGCCCGTCTAGGGAGACATCACCTTGCCAAGCGGTGCCTTTCTCCCGCAGATGCTGGCGCAGCCAGTTCTCCATCAGCGGGCCCGTGAGCTCGTGCTGCACCGCGCGCTTGCCGGCTGGGATACCTGTGGGCTGCAGCAGGGAGCTGGGGCTTGGCCCCGGAAGCTACCACGCAGGTGCTGCGTGGCCAGGAGAGGCGGTGTTCATCTTGGTTAATTTCTACCTCCGCCCCCAAGCCTGGTCTCCCTGTAGGCACTACCATCTCTGAGTGCTGCGATGTGGCCTCGCTGCTTTGGCAGCCCTCACCCTTTGGTAGAGAGGGTTCACTCCAGTGGTCAGAGATGGGTCTCTGCCCACAGCCTCCCTGCCAAGTGGCATCATATGGTGAGAGCTCGTCTGGGCCGGGACTCTTGTTTCCTAGGAACGTATTACAGCACACGGGCAGGGAAAACCACCGCCCCGCAGCTGAACCTGAGATCTCAGTTCTCTACTCTCTGCTCAGTTCTCTGGACCTCCAACAGGGAAAGTTCTGGAGGCAGATGTGGTGACATTCTCTTGCAAGAATCAGCTGACCTTCTGGTAGTTGTTTGGGGGTCAGAATCTTCCAGAAACAGCAAAACTCTCTACGTGCTGCCTGGACATCGCCCTAAAGAGGCTGGGGGTGGGGGGTTAGGCTACATTTTTGCGTCCTTCTCATGGGGAGGGGTGTGAGGGGGATGCCTAAGAATATTGTCCCCCGTGCACTTCACCACGGAAAAATCATTAGTAACGTCCCTTCTGCTGATTACCAGAACCCTGCTTCTGATAGAGATGGAGATAGTTGAAGCACTGCAATGTGGGCTTTTCATCAGAGCTTTTCACCTGCTAACCCACTAGCCCCGGAGAGCGTATTCTTCCTTAGTGGGCTTCACAGGTGAGCTGACTGCCGAGGGCGTATGTTAAAACCAGACAATACAAAGAAACCACTGCCTTCACTGAAGTTACTTTTAAGGTAAACTGAAGACAGATGATGTCATGTTCTAATACGCTCCCTTTGAGCCTCAGGATATGATGGAAAATATTTGAAACCAAGCAGTCAGATGTGCAAGTAGTGTTAAAATCTGAATTTTTTGATTAGCGAGGTTGTATAGCATCAAGTTACTTGTTGTCCGGCTTGCATTAGTTTAACTTGCTGCACACATCTTTTGTTTTAATCTGCCTTGGAATACTGTAGAAAACACCGTGTTTGATTCCAACCATTATCTCAACCCCTTCCCACGTGCCCTTAAAATATTAAAAAATGATGTGAGTTGTTTCGTTGAGACATTTGGTTTGTATGGAGCTACCGCTGCCATCAGTTGTGTTCGGTGGAAATTCAGATATGCAGGCAGCCCGTTCTTCCTCTAATGGCAGGCTTGCATCTTTGTTCTCAGGGGCTTTGTAGAAAATAGTCATTAGCTGCCTGGGTCCCAGGCAGGTACACCTCAGGGGGAGGGGGAGGGGGACCTCAGTGGGAGGAAGAGGGAGCCGGCCCAGACAGCACTTAGAATGTGTTTCATTGTGGTGGCTATTGATACAAGTTAAAAGCTTTGGGGTTTGGGTGTTTCCTTTCCTGTCAAATGGATTGATAGTAGATTTGGAATAGTAAAGGTGTGAAGTGTATGGGAATTTTCCCTTCTAGGGCAGTACAAGACAATAACAATAGTAATAATTAAAATAATGCTTGGTTGCTTTGTCCCTGTGGCCATTCCTTTTCAGGGTGGAATTACTTTCATCTGAGAATAACAGCATTGTGGGTTGTGCAGAAAAACCAAATGTTAGCGAACTAGGTTACAGCACACACAGTTGGAACTCTAGGGCCTTACTTCAAAGTTCTAGGTACTCACAAAACTACCTCCTTCACCTGCCTTTGGCTAAAATACCTGAAATGTCAGCGTTCTCAGGATTTTTGTAAGGCCTGTATCTATTACAAGTAAAAGGTGCACCCCACAGCTTTTGGGTCTTCTCATTTTTATCATACTTTTATATATTTGCTTCCTATGACAGATTATGCAAATTTTAGGTGCTATTTAAATGAAATTTTGAATTTAGGGTAGAATTCTCTCAGGTAACATTCAGATGCAATGGAACCCAGGCTCAATCTCCCTGTGAACGTCCATAGAGCGAAGGTCCCCAGAGCCTTAAACCATGGGGCCAGGTAGATTTGCAGGACTTAAGAAAATTCGGATTTTAGGAAGGTAAAGTGGTGTGTGTGACAGAACGCTGGCCGTGAGGTCGGGCAACACCCTGTAATCAGACACTAGCAAAATGCAGCAAAGCCAGAGATATTCACACTCGGTATGATAAATGTGCTTTGCCACCAAGAGGCTGCTAAGCAGTTGTGAACAAAGCTTCCATTTTCAGACCTGTTTAGATTTCAGAGTTACAGGTAAGCCGTTGCAGACTTGTAATGTGATATATATATATTGGGAGGAGCAGTCACTAGTTTTAAATCTCAGCCACTTTGTATGAAAATTTGACATCCTTTCAAGTATAAAGGACCTTAGAGGAGATTTGTCATCAGGCAAATTTTCTTTTGCTACCCTCTTTCAGCTGTTAAAAGTTTGAATTGACTATAGGAAAATAACTTCAAAAGACTACCGAATTAATTATTATTAATTACTTGGCCTCTTAGAGTTAATTTGCTTAGGCAAGGTACCTTTGCAAGATGGTTAGAGTCTTATTTTAAGGACGCACACAGGCTCACACATCACATAGCTGTGGTTTTCTTATAATCTTAATTCAAGGCATTGGGATGAAAGAATGAAGAGCTCCTGTTGTTGGATGATTCTCTCGTACTTTTTAATCCCTATTGGTCTGTTGAGGCTCTTCCTCTTTCTCCCCCCACCGTGATGTGTAACCGTCGCCTCCCAGGTTCCAGGGTGGCTGCTGTCAGCTTTGTGTAACTATCAATATTAGGGAGCCCTAGAACATTTCAGAGAGGCCTTATGTCAGATCAAGGGCAGTTTCCTGTTATCTGATACGCGTGTATTAGGGCAGAGTCTGTTGACACAACTATCGTGTAATACAGCGAAAGATCACATCATAAATGATTTATTACACTGTAGGGTGTCACCCTCTGGCGAGGGCCCTCTGCATCCCGACCAGCCTGCTGACGGATGGAACCAGCTGCCGGCATCCTTGGAACCAGATGCCAGCAGTGCCAGTCTAGGGCCGCACGTGTTTTCAGGGTGTTCTATTGCTGTCTGGGAGGATTGATTACAGCAATAAATTCCTTGATAGCCCAGACTGAGGTTAGCTCTTTAAATTACTAATTTACAGCTGATTTTTGACAGCACAGTTTGATGAGTGGCTTTGTTCTTTAATTTTTGATTCCGTTGATGTGTGTCACTCAATTTGTGCAGGGTGATAGACTGTTTTATAGTTAAAAAAAAAACAAAAACTTTCAGTAAGAGGGGAAGCAACACTGAAATAACTTGATGCATTTTTATTTTTGAACTTGATTTGTTGCTGAGAAAGACATACAGGGTTTTAAAGAAAGGATGTAACTGCAAGTTTTTCATCTGAGACATTTTGAACCAATTACATACTCAGTGTTTTGAAATTCACTTGTGTGTGTTGTTTTTTTTGTTTTATTTTGTTTTGTTTTTGTTGTTTAATAAATGACTCTAGGTAGCAATTTAGGAACATCCGCATCGTTTTAGTCATAAGGTTGAATTGTTTTCCTGGAGACGGAGCAGCCCACTTGGGGTACAGACAGAGCTGCGCTGGTCAGCCAGGTACCCTCGAAGCAGGCACTGGAGGCTTAGGCTGTGTCTTGCCACGTTTATTTTCTTGAGTTGGAGCCCACGTTGCAGCATAGTCACCTATTAGCATCTTTCGTGATCTGGGCTTGGCTGGGCTTGGAATATCCTGCCCCCAAAGGGATGTTCAAAAGTACATCTGCTAAAGAAATCCTCCAGTTTTAACATAGGTCCACTGCAGCCATCTGGTCGGTTATAGAATTAAGTACTTTTGTTTGGAAGTATAAGACCCAACTGTAAAGCACTGGTACCACTTTTTGTATTTTCAGTCTTTTTGTTGTTCTATTGCATTAACAAACATTTGAGTTTCTGTGGTGTAATCTGCAGTGGAGCAGAGAGCTAGGGCTTACTAGGGCACAGTTCCTGACTTCCAAGGTCGGTAGCCTGTTGGGGGAGATGGAGAGGTTCCCGTGAATCCCAACATCATGGGATACTTAGGGGAAGGTATGACTATTTCTCCATCGGAGCGCTAATCCTAATGTGTAACAGTAACCTTGTTTGCCAGTTCTAATAGTCAATGAGTCCCTCCTGGGCGTCCTATTCCTGTTCCTTTTGTAGAATTAAGAGCACTGTGCTTGGCACATAGACTTGTAATAGGTGTTTGTGGGAGGAACTGAGATGACTTGGGGGGTACACAAAAAGGGGAGCAAATGTCCTTGAAGAGGGGAAGGAGTGAATGAAGACCTCACAGAGAGATAAAATGATTTGGGTCTTGCAGGATCAGTAGGAGTTTCCCAGGTAGAAAAGAGGAGATTCTCCACCAGCAAGTTGGTTGGGATTTCTATAGTTAACTCCTAAAAGAATCATTCGTGTTCACCAGATCTATATGACTAATGCCACTGTCAGCCATTAAAAAGGATGTTACGGTTTTCAGGAGGTTTTTTTTTTTTCTTTTCTTTTTTTGGCATGAGGTTTTTGTTTATGATGGGAAATTGCCTTTAGGCTATTGTTATTCTTTTCTGTAATTATTTGAAAAATTATATTTATTTAAAATGCTGACAATGAGTAAAATAATGCAAAAGAAAAGGTTTTTTATTAGGGCAACGATTGAGATAAAGTATGTACAGCTGCAAGCTGCAGTTATATCCCCAGGTGATGAACAGAATTGGTATTAAGGTCAACAGATTAGCAAAAAGAAGGGCGATTATTGTCTTTGCATCATTTTGAGAGAAAGTACCATCTGCTCACCATCGTTTTGGTCTAGGTTTTGTTCAGCTCAGATTAGAGTCCAGTGTGGTGTGGTGATGATATTTACTTGTTTGTAGGTTATAGCCTTAGGCATTCTGTTTTTCATACATTTCCATTGATGTAGGCATTCACATTTGTTAGTTTTCTTTTCTCCTGTTCATTTACTTAAGACAAACCTGTAGATGCTCCCGTAATTTAAAAAATCTTAGCACACATCTATTCATTTGGCTGGTTTTAATTCAAAGCTGCATCTTGACCCTTTGTTTTCTCATAATCTCGTTAATTTCATTTTCACGTTGGTTTTCAATTCTAACATCACTCATGGATCTGAAGATTCAGAAAGCTTACAAAGAAATAAGCTTCATAGGTTGGAGGACGGGAATCTCTGTTCCCTCCTTCAGTACCAGGGCGTACCAGCCAGAGGCTTGGGAAAGGATCATTTGGCTTCTCCTTATCTAACAAATGAAGATAACTTGAAGAGGCACACTTCACTTGGTGGGAGTGAAAGGGAAAAAGAGGGTTACTTTCTAATATTGTCCTCTGTTGAGAATAGTTACGAAGCACGGGGTCTGTTTCAGGTGTGATCATCAGGTGCAAGGTTTTGCCTGACTTAGCGTGCCCTTCATTTGGTCGACACTTAGGACCACTCCCTTTATTCCGAGGGCTGCCTTTGGGTACCAGTGGAATACAGATTCATGTGTGCGTGGATATTCATCTGTTTGAGATGCTTGTCAAAGGGCATCTGTGTTCCCTCTGGCCCCTGTGCCTGTCATCGCAAGGACTTCTTTCAGCTATGCTGCTGACCGTCAGACACTTGAGAATTGACCCGGTAAACAATGCCACCAGGCCCTCTGATGCAGCTCCTGCCCTCCCTCGTTCTCACACAGACCAGAATTACTCAGATGCCACTCCTTCAGTTGATGGGGGTGGGGACGGGACGGCGCTTGTTGATCCATCTTGTACCTTCCTGCTCCAATTAGCAAGGGCTCTAAAACAATGGAAAAACCAGTTGGTCTGTGAGCTATGTGTAACAAGATTTGGGACTTAGGGACGCACACCTGTAACTTGCTTTCCTGCAACTTAAGTCCCGCTCCCTTAGATCCTGGCCCAGTCACTGGTGGAGGGAGGGGTGGACCCAGCAAGGCAGGCTGTCTCCGTGGTGCCCACCGCTCATCCATAGCTCCAGGATACCTGAGTATCTTATTCTTCTGGTTATTTTACTTGCCAGACTAGAATGCCAACCTTCTGAGAATCTGACCTCTCTTGCATTTAACAGAAGACGCCTAATCTACTTGCCTGATCTGGCTCCTGGAAGACTCTGGAAGCCAAGTTCGTTTGAAGACACTTGGGGAATTTTAATTTGGAAGGGAAGCCTGGGAGCGTGGAGACTTGTCTCCCGGTTTTTGAGACGCAGCCATAAGAAGGACGCAGTAGTCAGCACTGACGAGTGCGATGCGTTAGGACCAGGTTGACTCAGAACTAGGCAGGCACTTCTCACCTGAGGGGTGGGCTGCTTCCCTGTGTGAAGTGTTCCCGGTCACAGGAGGCTGCCAAGCCCAGGCTAGTCAAGTCCCGTATTAGTTTTTAAGGTCAAGAGTCCTTTCAGGATCTAGGATTTTGATGATTTTTGTACCTGGTCTCTCAGGAAGCAGCTTTCTCCCAAACTTACAGAAAGAGAGGTGTATTTGTCTGTAATTTCCTTGTACTGATCTCCTACCTGCTCCCCGGCTCCCCCCGGCTCCCCCCGGCCCCCCCAAACCTGGCTGTACCTGTGACTGATGCTTTATTCAGCTGGCTAACCTGAGACTTAGGGGAAGTGATCTGTCCCATCCCCCCTGCCCCGTGGCCACTCCGCAGCTGCCACCACAGCTTGTGCTTCCTGGGCTCGTGTCAGGCCATCAAGCCCCTCATGGTACTGAAGCCGTTTGTCCTTCTGCCTTCAAGGTGGTGGGTGATGTCCCGGCGTGATCTCAGTCTGATTCTCTCGCAGCCTGTGCTGCTTTCTTTTTTGCTTTCTCTTAGCGTTCTTGCCTTGAAAACTGGTTTCAGGTGTGTGAGTAAGTCGATGATGGTGGCAGGAAGGAATGTTCTGTTTATCGTGGGAGACTTTTTTAAGTTGCCATGTGGAGAAGGCACGGCGTCCAGAGTCAGTGGGATAGGTTTGGTTTTGGCCGCAAACTTGGGCTCAAGGTGCCCAGAGAAGTCACTTCACTGCCCTGAGCCCCATCTGCCTCATTATTTAAGTAGGTGTTTAGAATCCCCGTGGCTGATTCTCAGGAAGGCCAGAATGAATAGCTTTGCTTTAGAATGATTGCCTATAGTATGTTTTACAAAAGACCCAAAGATAGAACATATGAAATACGTGGATATGCTTGGATTTACGGTTGCTCTCACATGTAAGCTGGCCCAGGTGGGGCAAATGCATTTCCAAAGCCACAAGTATGAATTAACCTTGTATTTTGTTTTCACTACTTCACCCCGTATTTTCTAATGATCTCCCGGTTAATTACTTCTTTTTAAATTGTCAGTTTATAAGTGGGAGAGCAGAGTGGTCCTTTTTTTTTCCCCCCCTCTTGATTCCTGTAACCAGCAGAGTTAACTCCATTAGTAGCATGTGGATTCATTTCATTCCTGATCCGAGCCAAATATGTGTTTATTTCCGAGTGCTGCGCCCTCAACCTGCCTTTCGTGATCCCTGCTTGTGCTTTCCTCCTGGAGGGTGTGTTGCCTGAAAACCAGAGTCATCTGCGTCCCTAGAAAAAGCCGTCTTCCTATTTTATTGAACAGCGATTGATCCTCCTCTTGGCACTGACTTACAGCCTTCAGAGTAATAAGCGCTGATGCAACATATTGTTTGTCCAGCGGGGTGGAGTGTAATCAAGGTCATTTGGAGCATTCCATATTATCTTCAAATACTCAAGTTTTCTAACACTGTGATACAGATGGTGTCTTTGGACCTGTGTTGCTGTCAAGCTGACATTTCCACTCTTTTGTACATCAAGTACTACTGCTTTGGATGAAAGCACTGTGGCTCGACAGTATAAGAGATCGTGTCATAAAACCTGTTCATCGTTCGTGCCAGCAGGTAACCCTGGTGAGAGGCACTTGGGGTTCACATGGGAGAGGTCAGAGTGCAGGGAGCTGGGCCCATGATGGGGCTTCCTCTTGGGACGCCCCCCCAAGACCGAAGAGTGCTAATTCAGTGTATGCTCATGGAAGATTGAGAAAATCTGCTTTGTTGATGGAAAGAGGCTCAGATGTGAAGAAACTGGGCAGCTTTGGGCAGGCTGTGAGGCTCTGATCTAGCAGCGGGAGGCATGTTGGGCCTGAACCCAGTGAAGGTGGGATGGAGTGAGGGTCTGCATGTGTGCAGGTGTCTCAAAGGTCAAGGGCATGGTAGCCCTTTCTGGAAGCTGCAACCTGGGATGCACCCTCCGGGATGTCCATGTGGCCCTTGATGTGTGACGCCCCCAGGCCTGTCCTCTGGCTCTCTGCGTGCCAGTGGAAGGGGATCCAGGTGGCCTCCTGAGGTGGGAAGCCCGGCCTTTCCCGGGGCCTTGTCTCTGCCCGGGAGCAGGTGACATCCATTTGGCCTGGTTCCGACGCGTGCGGCGCGTCTTCAAGTAGCATCCCGAGTCCCCGTGGCCGGAGCGTCACCCTGTCTGGAATGTTTGCTCTGACAGTTCTTCTGCAGATTGTCCTGTTCAGGCCGCATCAGGAAAAGCTCGTGGCCTGGCGGGAAGAGCGACTGTGGGCCCCCGGAGGCTCTGCTCGGAATTACCCGCCTACCACCTGCTGGACCACCCCGGGCGGGCTTTCCCATCTGTGCGCCTGGGCTGACGCCGGGCCGCGGTCACCAGATGAGATGACCCGTGCCCGGGGGGCTGCCGTCCTGTCCCGTTTTACCCGGTCAAGATGCTCACCTCTCTGAGAATTTTCGCCCCTTTTTCACCCACCACGACTCTCCTGTGTTCCTCCCCGGGAGCAGAATGCGTGCACGGCAGCGGGAGGGAGTTATGTCAGGCCTGGTGCTTTTGTCCTCAGCTCAGTTCCGCCCCACTTGAGTTAACTGCCTTGTGTATCCACTTTTCCCAAGACAGCCAGACACACGCAGAGCCACTTGGGAGGGAGCTTGTGTTTGTACAGAGCTTTTAGCTTTGCCCCCGCCCATCCTTAAACTCAGATCTCAGGTTTATGAGACAGGAGTAAATGTTGAATTCTATATAGCACCTAGAAATGTAATACAGTTACCGTAATTTTTACATCTGCCTTTAACATCGACCAGTGCCTAAAGAATACCACGCCCTACAGCTCTGGTGGGTTATTGACTTTTAGGAGTAGATCACTAACAGAGGAATCGGTTCAGAATTAGAGTATTGGGGAAATGTATTGTTTTCCACCGACGTATGCATCACGTTGCGTCTGGCAGAGGGTCTGAGAGTGTGCGTATTTTATACCGTGTTGCTACTTGGCTATTTTTTGTTTGCTTGTGTTTTCGTACTGGGATAGTAATAGGTGTGTTGTGAAGCCCTTTCAAGCTGGTCATGGGGCACGTGCGGCTTGTTGGCTGAGAACGAGGCCTCTGGAACCAGACGCCTGGTTTTGCTGTTTTCTGGCTGTGTGTCCTTGAGCGTGTTCTCTAACCTCTCTGTACCTCGGTTTCCTCGTCTGGAAAATAGGGATTGATAACAGCGCTGGACCTGGGCTGGTGGTGAGGGGTGAGGGCGAGTGTGTGCCACCCTGTGGGCTCAGGGCAGCAGGGGCGCCACGTGTGTCCCCCACCCCTTGGCAGCTGCTGCCTGCTTGGTGGTGCCCCCCACCCCGCCCCGCCCCGCCCCGCCCCGCCAATGACAGGAACTGTTCTGGAAGGAGGTGCTGCCACCCTGGCCAGCGGGGAGAGCAGGGTGCTGTGTATGTGAGAAATCTTACTCTCCTTTAAAATGAAAAATAACTTCTTCTGCTTAAGGTGGCATGGGTAAAAAATAATGACCCTTTGGAAAGAGGTTACAATTTGGGGTTCCACTGATTTTTTTGTTTTGTTTTGTTTTGTTTGAAATGTACTTGCCTCTTTCATCTCTCCGAAATACATATTTTTAAAATGTTCGTTAAAATTTCATATTTACTTGGTTTAATATTCATACATTATACAAATATACACTGTTTTATAAACTACAAAATAATAAATTTCATATTTAACATTTAAATTAGTTAAAATTTTAAAATTAACAAGTAACTTATTAAGTAGGCCCAGAAGCTGGGATTGAGAGATGCCCACGCTGAGGCCTGCGCGCCACTTGTACCCCTTTGCGGAGGATGCCTGCATACGTACAGCACCTACAGGAGGTTTGGACACAGCCCCTGACCGACAGATCCGAATGCCACTTCCAAATTCCCGCTCAGAGGAAAGCTTTCCAAATAACCTCCTTCCCCAGTTCCCCGTCCGGTCCATCCGGATGAATCCCACGACATTATTATTTACGGGGTCGCCCCTAAGACCTGCAGGTTAAAGGTCAGGTAGATGGGGGCTGTAACAGCCTCTGTCCAGGGAAGCAGGGAAGGGATGAACCCCAGCTCTGAAAGTGCACACTATTCTCAGCAGAAAAATCCAGGTATTTGCTGTCAAACAAGTGTGTATTTCTGAGGCAGTTAGTTTTCCACACGGCAGGAGATTTTTATGGCATTTTTCCTTTTCTTTAAAGTCTTCAGAGAGATATCCATCCCTGGGAAGGAGATTAAGGCCTCAGGTTCTATCAGGCCAGGTTGCCCTTTCAGTCTGGGCTTCCTGGGTGGCAGGTGTTAACCAGCACCTTTTATGCCCAGGAATCTCCTCCCCAGTGGCCTCTGAAGCCTGACTTTTATTTGTAGCAGGCGTGCCTTTGGGGTGATAATATGATTTGTGCGTCTAATGCCAAGCAAATCCTAGAAAGGTCCTTCACCTTAGATACCAGCTGACACTCCATTTCAGGTGAGTTTCCAAAGTTAGATGTACTTGATGCATGTCAGTTACAATTTGATAAAACTTGCAGATAAAATCCCTTTATAGGAGGCAACCAGCCTTTGAAACTCTAATTGTTCGTTTAGATGACCTGTCAGCTCTTCAGTTCTTCTGTTTCCAAAATAAACAGGAATGTTCCCTTCCTTCCCAGGGCATGGCCAGAGATTTATCTGGGATATTAACAGATTTGAGGGAGGGCAGGAGGATTTCAGCATTCAGCATCTCTTCTGAGGGGAAGCTCACATGCCCAGGAGTTTAGGCTCTGTGTGGTAGAAGGATGTCCCCTGGATTTCTCCTCTGACCTCTGTCCTGGGGCAGTCAGGTGTGGGCTGTGTCACGTCCTCCGGGTCTGTGGCCGGTCGCGGTGTCTGTAGGAGGTTTCAGCTGTCGGGTCGCAGAGTGCCTGTTGCGTGTGAGGTCCTGCGTGTGCGGGGGGAGCGCTTTGCCTGTCCCAGAGGCGTCCCTTCACTCTCCAGCTCTAGGGGTCAGCGAGGGTCCCACAGCTCAGTTGCCTTTCACATCGCCGGGCCCTCTGCTTTCAAACACACGTCTGGACTTTTCTGCCGCTCCCTGGGCCCTCAGTGTGCCCTGCAGCTCACACCCCGGGCCCTGCGAGGGTCTGTTGTGTCGTTTCTGGTTTCGGGTGAATTGGAATTTCTCCTTACGTTGAGGTTTCTGTCCTGCCTGTGTGTGACGGCCCGTGCCCGTTTTATGGCCAGGACAGGGGTCGCTGCCGCTGAAATAGAAACTGTGATTTATTTCAAGGGGTGGGGCCGTCCAGTGGTGCCTGGCATCTGGCAGTGGAGGGACCGAGCTCTCGGGTCTCGGGAGCAGCGAGGGGGACAGCGGGTCCATCCTGGATCCCCTCCCTGCCCCGCAGTCTGGAGCTCCTGCCACCAGACTGTGCTCTTTGAGGAACAGACCGATTATGCTTATTTTTAGACTGTTTTGTTGTCGTGTCACAATAAGGCAATTAAGAGTGACAGCCACACCTACGTAATGTTTTCCAGGCTGGGCCCTGTTGGGAGCGCTCGGCTTGTGTCCATTCATCGATTCCAGAAACCGCACGTCAGTCAGTAGGGCTGATGGATTATCTATGGAGAGAGCTCTGTGGAGGAGCTGTCTATAGAGATGGTTGGGGAGGTTGAGGAGCCCGAGACCACCCGTCAGTCGGGGGCTCCCGGGCTCCAGCTGTTAGTTGGTCCACTTACGACCTGCTCTCACCTCTAACATCCCTGCCACACGGAGATGGTCTGGGGGCTGTGGGAGCTGGAATGGGAGCGGTGGGAAAAGTGAGGCTGCCGTGTCCTCGCCATCCCTGCGCGGCCCCGTGGGTGGCAGGGCCGGAGCTTGTCGCATTCTTAGGCTCTTAGAGGCTCTGACAGTACCGGGCGACTTTGTTAACGGGCGGGGTTTAGCGACTGCAGTGGGTCTCCGTGCAGCCCCAGACCTTACATTTGAGGACCACGCAGAGAGGGGCAGACAGAGCACGTGTGCAGGTCTGTCAGCCATGGGGCAGGGATGGCGTGGGGCTGCGGTCTTGGCCTCTGCAGGTTCCCAGGATCTACTGGCCTCCCCGCTTTCATTGTCATTTATTTCCAAGATGTGATTACTGCTGGGCCTCCATCTGGCAGGCCTCGAACAGGGATCTTCCCTACCTTGCCTCCTCCATCTCAACCCAAGTCATGAAAGATCAGGAATGTTTCCCTGGATTCCCCTGCAGTTTCTGCCTTTCAGAGCTGGGATGGTGGTGGATTCGCGTGCAAGCGTGTGTGTGTACGTGTGTGTTCACACCTGTGAAGTCTTGGCTGGCCGGGCTGAGGCTGATTGTGTCCAAGCAGGTGGGCAGTGAGCTCGCGGTTTGCACCCCAGGCTGGGAGTGCACTCAGGCTGGAGAGTTCGCTTTCCAGGCCGTGTTAAGCCCTTGAGGATGTTCAGTGGTGCTGACAATGTTTTAAAAAATATTTCCTCTATTTACTGTTTTCCCTGGACCGATTTTATCTGATGGTAGAGGTATCTAACAGCTGCATACATATGTCTGATGAAGTGAGACTGCAGTTAACGCACAGGTGACTGCGAGCCCCGGGTCTCACTCCTCGCTGGTTTTCACGTGGTAGTGTCCCTTTTTTCCAGTCACCGATGGGTCCAAAGGTGCGCCTCTTATCTCTTCCTTGGACAAGGAGGGGGTCTTACTTCCTGCCCCTTGCTTGGGGCCAGTGCAGTGGCTTCCCGTTTACTGCTCAGAGGACTTCAGTACACATTTCTGAAACAAAGGACCCTGGAAAGTTAGAGCTGCAGGGACTTGACCCCGACTCCACCCCACCCTTCTGAAGGTGAAAGCGCTGGCTGTTGAAAGGACAGGGCCAGGTAGGTGGGCTCCTGAGGCTTCAGGCACCCCAGCCTCCCTCCCCCTCTGCCCGGAGGCCTGGCGCCATAGGTTACATCTAGCTGCAGAGAGGCAGAGCTCCAACTGGAGCATTTGATGTTTGGCATTTGAAACTTTTCGGCACAGGTTTTAGTTTAGAAGAAGAGTGCAGGGAACCAGGAAGGGACGCGGTTTGTTCTTACTTTTTTAGTTTTTATTTTTTTGGCCGTGCCACGCAGCTTGTGGGATCTCAGTTCCTTGACCAGGGATTGAACCCACGCCCCATGCAGTGGAAGCGTGGAGTCCTAACCACTGGACCGCCAGGGAAGTAAGTCCCCGGGCACAGTTTATTCTTAGTCCCTTGACTAGAAGGACGGGCAGGGTGAACACCTCAGCCTATGCAGGCAGATTCTGAGACTGACACGGCCCTGCTGCCCCAGGGACCACGCTTGGTGGCATCCAGATGCTGGGGCTCCTCTGGCAGAGACACGGCCTCCCCATGGGGTGGACCCAAGTCAGCTTGGGTGGGTGCGTTGGTCTTGGATTTTGCTTGCTCTTGCTGTATCTTTGGATGAAGTCATTGTGTTTTTTCTTTGCTCATGATTTTTTTCCGCCTGCAGTCCAGTTTGAGGATTGGTTTTGAGAAGTCCAAATCAATGGTTTTATTTTCAGAGCTCTAAATGCAGCCGTGTAAACACTTGGAGCCTGCGCCTAGGGTTTAGCGTGGATTTGTGGCTATTTAAAATATGCCAGGAGGCTTCTTGGAAGCCTCCCACTGCTGGGTTTTCTCTGATTAAGCGGTGAGCTGGGGATCTCAGAGCTCCCCGGTGAGAGTGCCAGAGCACTGGGGTGGGAGCTGTTTACTGGAAGGTTCTACCCCTCCCTCCAGATTCTATTCCCTAGGTCAGGCAGGGCCCAGGGAAGTCTGTCCCCTTCGGAGGGAGCTGGGCTCTGGGTGCTAGGTGCTGGGCGTCGTCTTTCCTGCGGGCAAGGCCAGTGTCTCTGTGGCTGGCCACTGCTCATCAAGGGAGGGGACAGGGTGGGCCTTTTGAAAGCCTGTGCTTGCCAGTGACGCACTCCCAGAGGTGGGGCACTGTACACGTTTCCACCGCCATAAGCAAAAGTAAATTTGACACATCTTCAGAGTCTGCTTAGGGCCTCAGGGTAATGATTTGAGATGTGCCAGCATCCAGGTGGGGCTCTAGCGAGTCTGCGACTGGCTTTGATTCACCTCCTTCTGTTCCTTCCCTCACCACAGAGCAGCGCTGGGTCGAAAATGATCAGATAACCACCGTTACTTGTGGATGTGACCACAGTAAGGTCACGTGTTGGCGAGTACTGCAAAGCGGATGCCAGGAGAACCCTCAGTGAAATTTACCTCTTGCTGTGGGTTCACATCTGCAGGGGCCCCAGGGGCAGAGAGCCGGGGGGGGGGGGCTTCATGCTCTGGGGACCTGCCTCTGCCTTCCTTCTCATCTGGCCTCAGTGTGGCCTCCATCACGCGGGCCCCTCCACCACTGGGATGCAGCACTGGCCGGGCTTGGGAATAGTGGCTGATGACGTCCAAGGCACTGGAAGGCAAGGCAGGGATGCAAAAGTAAATTTCCGAGAAGCAAACTACGTGGTGCATCATGAAACCTTTCAAAGAAATAAGCACCATCACGATAGCTAGTTGGTTAGCTAGTTGCAAGATAGATCACTTTGCAGAGATTATACAGCTGTCTTGAGAGGATGTAACTCAAACAGAGTAAGTTCAGACCCCAAACATGCACAGTGAGTTGGATCTTGAATATCTGTAGAAGATGTTTTATGTACCCGGAGCAAACACAGAGGGGGCTTCCTGGCAGGCACCCACCTGGGATGGGCCCCCGTGCGCAGTAGGTGTGGACGTCTCCACGGAGGTGTCCCCTGCCCCAACCCCACCTGGGCCTCTGGCCCCTCTGCCATGTCAGCACGTGGCACCCGCCTTCCCTCTGCCCCTCCAGCCGGGCACCTGGCCTTCCCCTCCCGCAGCTGGTCCCTCAGCGGTCCTGGGAGTGCTACCTCTTCCTCCCCTTCCCCCCTCCTCTCCCCGCTCCATCTGCTTTCCTCCTCCCATACCTCCACCACCTGGGCCCACAGAGAGCAGGAGGGGCCTCGCCGCCAGCCCTTTCCAGCGGGTCTCTCACACCAGCCAGGAAGTATGACTCCTGTCATCGTCTTCTCACCCTTAGAGGCCAGGCGACTCCACTCCCGTGAGGAGAAGACCCGCACTCTGTCCTCCACCCCGGGATCGAGCTGCACTCCATCCTGCCCCGCCCCCCCCTTCCTCAGTTGCCCCCCTGCCCGCCTGCTCTTCCCCTGGCTGCTCCCCATCCCCCAGGCCCCAGGCGTAAATGCCAGCACCTCCGAGCCCCCTTCCTGACTGCCTGCCCCGGACCTCCTCCCCCCGTCCCTTTCCTGGGTCCCTGTACATCCTGCTGGCATCACGGGCTGGCCTTCCAGACCTGTCTGTGGGCTTATTGGTCTTCTGCCCTAGACAGAGGCTTTCTGAGGGTGGGGTCAGGTTGGAGTTGGTCCTTGGTGCTGCCCGGCTCCCGAGATGAGTGCACGGTATGCCCCGGAGTGGGCGGCCGGGTCGGGACTGGCGGGGCGCCACGAGCAGAGGGGCACCTGTGACCCAGCATGGTCAGCGGAGCGGCAGGAAATGCTCCCCAGGTCTGGCTGCGTGACCTGGGGGCCTTCCTGGTGGGCACCCTGTCACGCTCTGCAGCCCTTGCTGGAGGCCAGCCCCTCAGGGAAGCAGCCTCCGGAAGGCGGGCAGCGCATCCCCTGAGGCCTGCGTGCTCTTGGCGCCCACCGTGGGGGAGGTCAGGCTGCCCGGCTGCAGAGCAGTCCCCCCACGGGGCTCGGGCACCCTGAGCAGGTGGCAGGGCAGGGACTTTGGAGCTGGGACAGTTCCCAGAGTTGTCCAAGTCAGGTAAGCGGGCCAGGCCTTTATGCCTGGTACCCGTCTGTGGTCAGCCGTCCAGGGGCCGGGTGCTTGGGTTACGCTGCTCTCTTCGGCCGCTGTACCAGCGTCAGGAGGCAGTCAGCCACCATCACTCCCCACGGCCAGACCGCGGGGGGCTGGAGGGAGGGCCTGTCCCGCCCTCCATGATCACGTGAAGGTTTTGTCAGAAACGCTTGTTAAAAGGGTATCAGAGGACTTCCCTGGTGGGCAGTGGTTAAGAATCCTCCTGCCAATGCAGGGGACACGGGTTTAAGCCCTAGTCCGGGAAGATCCCACATGCCGCGGAGCAACTAAGCCCGTGAGCCACAACTACTGAGCCTGCACTCTAGAGCCCACGAGCCACAACTACTGACCCCACGAGCCACAACTACTGAAGCCCGCGTGCCTAGAGCCCTGCTCCGCAACAAGAGAAGCCACCGCAATGAGAAGCCCACACACCGCAACGAAGAGTAGCCCCCACTCGCCGCAACTAGAGAAAGCCCGCACGCAGCAACAAAGACCCAACACAGCCAAAAATTAAAAAAAAAACAAAACATCAGAAGCAGTTGTACTTGCTGTCTTATAGGAGGATGTAGAAATTAAATAGAAGAGTTAACTGAGAACTGATCTTGCTTAGCTTTTCTTCGCACGCAGAAAATTCTGTCTCTGCCAGAAATAATCTAGATTCCTATGAAGTAGTAGTAGATCCTGTGAGTTGCTCCCCAGCAGTTGGGAAGTAATGGCTTTTCTATTTGGAAAACAAGACAGTTTGGATGCCTACTAATTTTGCAGAATGTATCATGAATGTTTCATAGAAAGTAACAGAAATCATGTCTGATTCTAGAAGGCGACCATCTGCTTAGCTTTAAGTTTAGTGACGTAAAGAATTAGGAATAAAAGTATCCGGAAGCTCCTTTCTGTGCATCTTCTGGCTTCGCAGGGGCGTTTGTTCCTCTTCACCTTGCTCAGCATCTTCTCCGGCCCTCTGACGAGGTGTCCTGCTGTCACTGCACATCTGCCTTGTTTGTGTCCACGTGGGACTCCTTCCCTCCCGAGAGGCCGTGTGTAATTAGAAAGCAAACACAGCTCAGATGTAGAGGATGAACGGCCAGGATGCGTGGGGACTCAGATTCCTTCCTCCCCGTTTAACCTGTGTGGCGTTGACACAGGCCTCCCCGTGCAGGCTGAGTTTCCACCGTGGCTTTGCACGGTGTGATGGGCAGGGATGACAGGCAGCCCCCCCAGAGTTGGGGAATGAATATACGTACATACACATAAAATTTCATGCGCATTCTTTTACTACTGAATGGACCTCGTAACTTCAGAATCACCTAAGGATCTCTGACAGTCACAGTCTGAGGACTGAGAAGTCTGGAAATAATGGGGACCATCTCCTTGTGTTTCCTCCCTAATTCAATGCTTAGATAGTGAGGCTGACCTTTAAAGGCTTCCTCCTGTGCTACCTTGATGACCACGTGGGTGACTCACCTCATGCTCCTCTGGTTGTTAGAAGCGTAAAAAGGAACCAGTCCTTTATGAGGAAAGTATCTCTCCTACCTTTTCTCGTTACAAAGATAATACCTGCCCATGGTAAAGAATTAAAACAGGACCAAAATCAGAGAGAAAAGATCCCCCTGCCTCTTCCTCCTAGAGATAACCCAACTAACCTCACGGCGGCGGCTGTCATTCCAGACAACCTTCCTTGCGGTTGTTTATGTGCTGTCGAGCTCACTCATTAATTACCTGGTGCCCGACTGTGGGCTGAGGTGACACGTCCTGTGACCCCGTCTCTGTGCTCAGCGTATCGCACGTCACCTGCCCTGCGGCTTTTCCACGCAAAAGCAGATTTTGTATTTTGTGCAGTCTGCACCCGAACCTACATACCGTCACAGCCGTGCCTGTTCCGTGTGAATTGGAGCCGATCAGGGCGCAGGGTGAGGTGCAGCGGGGCGCCTTGCTGGGGAAGGAGATAAGAGTGGGTGGCGAGTCCCGCAGGTGCATGTGTGTGACAGGACCGCTGGGCACCCAGCCCGGGGAGCAGAGGAGAGGGGCAGGGTGGTGGCCGTCTTCCCAAGGAGCTTCTCAAGCAGGGGACCGAGGTGGGTCTTGCACAGATGCCGGGCAGCATTGTCAGGCCGGGTGCAGATGACGGGTGTGACCGTCGCCAGCCCCTCTGTTGTGGACTTCAGGTTTTGATCCCTTTCTGTGTAACCACTGGAAATTCTTCTGTGCTGAGAACAGAGGAGGGCCGAGATGGTGCATGCGTGTGGGGCGGGGTTCCCAGAATCGGCAGTACAGCGACGGGCACTGCCCTGACCAGTGCGGAGGGAGTTGGCACACTTGCTCTGTTTTCCAGTTTTTCATCCATTGCTCATGACCAGTACTGACCCTGAACGTCAGTGACAGAGGGGCCCAGAAGCCGTGCAGGTCCTGAAGTGCACGGTGGACGCACAGGTGTGACGATGGAGGTGGGCCTTCATCTCTGCCCTTGGCAGTCTGCATCCACGTCTCGCAGACAGGAGGCCCTGGACCGGGCCCACAGGCAGGAGACATCGATCCGTGTTTGTCAGCTGACTCAACGGACCTTCTACCGAGATCGTGATTAGATTTGCTGGACATTACAACCTAATGGGCAGTATTTATTTTAATCTTGTAATGCAGCCACAGCATTGGTAGTGGCACCGTGAAATCACCACCCATTTCCTGTGCAAGGGCTGCAGACTTATTTGTGGGAGAAATCATTCATGCTAACTCAAGATGAGCCCTGTTTCCACCCTATAAGGAGAAATATCCCAGCTCTTTTTGTTTTGATTTGCTTTTATCTACGTTAAGTCAAGGGTTATATTAGCCGAAGGCCATTATGAGGCCGTGTCGAGAAACCAGGGTCTCTGAAACCTCCCTTTTGGTCAGCGCAGGCCCATTAAATTGAGAGAGGCTGGGCCTGCCCTAAGCACCAGGCCGCTGTGGGTCTGCATGGAAGGAGTTCCTGGAAGAGAAGATTCTAGGACGTGAGGGCCAAAGGGACCAGATGCAGCCCTCGTGTCTTACAGGGGAAGGGATGGGGGCCCGAAGAGGCGAAGTGACTTGCTTCCTGGAAGCAGGAGTTCCCACCTCCAGCTGGAGAAGTGCTGATTACTGTCTCCCGTCTCACGCGCTTAGTCCTGGTGAAGCAGCTCACAAGTGGCCGAGCACATCCATGCCCCCCACCGCTGTGACGCCTGCAGCCCCGCATGGAATGCTGATTCTCTGCCGGCGATGGGCAGGCCATGGTAACCGACGCAGAGCAGGCTCTGTGCCTTTTGCCCCTGCTGCTGGGCTTGTGTGGTCCTGGGCCCCGCTGGCCACGCGGCCTCCACTCCTCCACCAACCTTATAGTTTTTTTAGACAAAATTCAGGGGCAGTAGGGAAAGAGTTAATTCTGCCTGCTCATTCTGTAGTCATCTTCCGGATTCATTGTCATCTGTTACCAAGCCATCCCTTATTATAAACATTGATTGCACCAAGAGGTACAAAATATTACTGACTGTTTGCAATTCTCTATGAAATTAAAACTGTCGGGCTCAATTATATCCAGCACAGGACTGACAGAAGTGCAGCTTATGAATTGTAAATATCTAAGCCATCTCTGTTTATTCCAGGATTTATTTTAACCAGGAAAATTTTCTTGTTTCAGCTTTGTCTTAACTTTCACAAATAAAGTGGTTGTTGCCCACCAGCAGCATCTAAGCTGCATAGTAGTGGTTACCTTTTGGGGCGTCCCTGGCGGCCCAGTGGGTAAGACTGCGCGCTCCCAATGTAGGGGCCCCGGGTTCGATCCCTGGTCAGGGAGCTAGATCCCGCACGCATGCCGCAGCTAAGACGCAGTGCGGCCACAATAAATAATAAATATTTTTTAAAAAATTACCTTTTAATTCATGTGTTGACTCATACTTCAGTAAGAAAAACAGCTGTAACCTATCTCAGAAAAATGGCTGTGAATTTAACCTGCTGATTTTATTTTTTCTGGCAGTTTATGACTCATACCTTTTCATAAAACGTCCTTATTTAAACATTTTCGTTTTCGAAGACTCGGCAGTTTCATTGTAGGTGTTAAAATGTTTTAAAGACTCCTTAAAGTCTGTTTACAATTTAAAATCTTTTAAAAAGGTAGGATTCTGACTTTGGTCTGAGATGACAACATTTTGCAGCTGCTTAGATGTGCCAGGAGGCTGTGTGTCCTTGGCCGTGAGCTGGCATTTTAGTGGTGGGGCTGCGTATGTTCTGAGGGTCCTTGTCTCAGGACCCTAGTGTGGCAGCCAGTGTTATTGTTTCACAATTATTAATCACACCAGCCATCACTTAAAACTTCTTGTTAATCTTCCCACTTAACAGAAGCTCTTACCCAGGGCTCAGCTGTAAGTCCTCGTAAAGTCCAGGTTGAACATCTCCTATGTGATATATGTATTCTTTTTCATATTCTTTTCCATTATGGTTTGCCACAGGATATTGAATAGAGTTCCCCGTGCTCTACAGTAGGACCTTGTTGTTTATCCATCCTACATATATGTATAATAGTTTGCATCTGCTAATCCCAAACTCCCATTCCTTCCGCCTGCAACCATCCCCCCGCCCAGCAACCACAAGTCCACAAGTCTGTTCTCTATGTCTGTGAGTCTGTTTCTGTTTCATAGATATGTTCATTTGTGTCATATTTTAGATTCCACTTATAAATGATATCATATGGTATTTGTCTTTCTCTTTCTGACTTATTGGTACTTTGCTTAGTATGATAATCTCTAGGCCCATCCACGTTGCTGCAAATGGCATTATTTCATTATTTTTGATGGCTGAGTAATATTCCATTGCGTACGTATACACACACACACACACACCCCACATCTTCTTTATCCATTCATCTGTTGATGGACATTTAGATTGTTTTCCTGTCTTGGCTATTGTAAATATTAGTGCTGCTATGATCATAGGGGTGCATGTATCTTTTTGAATTATAGTTTTGTCTGGGTATATGTCCAGGAACGGGACTGCTGGATCATATGGTAATGCTATTTTTAGTTTTTTGAGGAATCTCCGTACTGTTCTCCATAGTGGCTGCACCAATTTACATTCCCCCGATAGTGGTTCTTTTAGGGACTTTGGTGTTGATAGAAGGCCCCTGACTTGAGCTTGGAGACTGGCCTGTTGTCTGTTTGCGTGGAAATGCTTACATGATGTCTCTTGGGTTAACCAGAGCGAGGACCATAGGGTTATCGTGCTTGGGGATCCAAAGCCTGCTCTAGAAAGACATCTGCAGCAAAACCCACTATCGCCCTGGATTTATGACAGCAGAACAGAAATCAGATGGAATCAGGTTGCGCAGGTTTTTGGATTGTTGTGTTGTTTGTGAATAAAATATTCTGGAGCGGCGCCCGCTAATGACGTGCGCATCCTTCTGAAGATAATACAGAACACAGAGCTGTCAGGGCTGCACAGAAGGGCCCTTCATAGGTGGTTTGCCTGCTCCCCCTCTGGGCTGTAGAGAGGCATCAGTTTTCGTATTTGAAGGAGGAAAGGAACGTTTTCTTCCTCTCCATTCTCAAATCCTCACACCCTCTACTCTCCTTATCCTCAGACACGAATCTTTCAAGCCGTTTTTCACACACCCAGCACAGCAGTGGTGTTGTCAGAGAGCTCTGGAACAAGGTGCTTTATGAAGCATGTAGGAACGCCACTGGGGGAAACGGAGGGCAGGGAATCAGCCGTCCTCTGAGAAGTCAGAAGCTCGCGTCTCCCCTGGACCTCGTCTGGGCAGGCATCATTTGCCTTGGGCGTTCCTTAGGCAGAAGAGAAAGGATCCCCTTAGAGGCTGGTCTTGTGGAGAAGGATTCTGAGTCACATCAGGGCTTAGGGGAAGGAAGATGCTTGGGATCTCAAGCCTCTGGTCCTGTCCGCGGTGGTGGGATTGGGGGCGTCACCCTGCCCTGGGAGGACCTCAGGAGTAGGGGTTGGATGCTGTCAGGGGACGTGTGGGTGGGAGACTGGTTTCTGGGTCTTTGAGGTCACTGGAAAGCATCCTGAACTTCCAGGGAAGCCTGGAACGAATCTTGTATCCCAAGGGTTTATGGTTTATTCCATTTCTTAGAGAGACTCAGGGATTTTCAAATAAGAAATTAAATCATCCCATGGAAAACTGTGCCAGGGAGCTTCTGTTAAACCCTCCATTTGAGAGTCATCAGTGTATTAATGTATTAACCAGTTTGCAGTGTGGCTCTTTGCTGCTGCATTGAAATGGGTTTCTTGTTTTATTAGGGACATGCGTTTCCTCTCTCAGCACGGGAACGAGGCCGAATGGGAGCCCTGGTCTCCTCCAGTGCTTCTTTTCTCGGTGGTTGTGCTTCCTTTTTCCCATTGTTGTTTCCCTTTATATTTGGGGATTCTGAATGCTTTAAACTAAAAACAAATGCTATTTCACTTTTCTGTTGCTGAAAAGAACATTCAAAAAACCTTCCTGTGAAATTTAAGGTTTCAAACAAACATCTCAATCCCGGAGATAATATGTAGTTTTTAAAAAGTCACCTGTGATTTCAGGGTCCTTTTTTTAACCCTTAAATATAATTTCGGGAGGTTTGTTTGGAACCTGTATTCGTGGCCACTGGATCCAAACGGGATTGTGGGGGAAGGAGAGACTGTAACCGTCTAATCGTGGCCCCGTGCTGTGCTTCTGCGTGAGAATTTGGAGGAAGAAATGAGCCCGTAGCTCCGCTGGGGAGTGAGCCCAGGAGCCAGAGGGGGGCTGGGTTAGCGTACTTGAAGACGAGCGCCCTTGTCTAGCGAGGAGCGCTGGGAGCCGATCGCGAAAGACCCCGAGGAAGGACACAGCTGTGGAGACGGGGCCTCAGCAGGAGCGACGCTGGCCCTTCCCTGGTCCTTAGCCAGGTTCTCCTGCTGCCAAGATGGGGGCCCAGGACGTGGGGCTTTATGGTCTCAGTTCAAGTCCACTGAGAGATCTCTTGGTTTACCATAGCCCTCTTGTTGGCGTTCCTTTGATTCTTTTGTTTTTTTGCTGAGAGACAGTGAATTCAAGATTCTTTCAGAGCCCTGCAGAATTTCTGCTATATTTGAGTCATCATGCCACATGGATACATTTTTTTCCTCTTGCATTCTCACGTGCTGTAGCGTGAACCACATGAAATTGCTACTCAGCCACTTTTGACCTACAAGATGACAATTCCAGGAGGTTCAATGTAATATAAATTGGCCTGGGATCGAAACTAACCGGCAGTACCTTTTAGCGGGTTTTACTCGCTTTAGAGTTAATGGCTTGCTTTGAATGCCGATAGCTAATAACTTGTGGCTTGATGAGGCCTTTTCGGGCCCCGTGCTATTTCAGGCTCACCTGTGGTCCCAGCGCAGGCGGTGCACTCAGGTGGCCTGTGTCCACCCCAGAGGCTGCGGGACCCAGGCAATGGGGTACCAGAAGCCTTGCTCCTTGATCACACCCCCAAAGGCCGTAGGAGGGCTTCCACTGTGGGGATTGGGCCCTTTGCTAGCAGAGGGGTTACATCATCTCTTCGAGTGGAGGGGAAGGACTTCCACTCTACCGGTGAGGAAACGCAGTATCAGAGAGACTCGGAAAGTCACCCAAGAAGGTGGAGGCCACCGTCAGCCCGTGGCTTCTGGCTCCCCGTGCCGAGTTCCCTGTGCTCCTCTGGGTCTCCCTCCTCTCTGGGGTCCTGGACATTAGGACAGCTGGGGCCGGGTGGGAGAATCAGGGCTCCCACAGTCCACGGTGTGAATCCCTGACATTGGAATTTTACATTGGCCACATCTGCTTAGCAGAGTTTGGAAAGCGGAGGGAGTAAAGAAATCCAGAGAGCTGGTTAGAGATGCAGACTCTGAAGTTCGAATAGGATGGGTCCCGGCTGACGTTCACCTGTCGCCAGCTTTGCCAGGTGTCCCAGGTGAGTCTGAGGCAAGGTGGGGCGAGGAGCGCACAGGCGAGAACACAGCAGGTGAAGAGGGAGGGATTTGCTGGCGTGACCTTTCACAAGGGACCGCCCCTCTCCAGCAGCACCGGGCAGCCCGGAGCAGTGAGAGCCTGTCCCCACGCTGCTGTGGTATCATCAAGTGAGCCTGGGTCACAGCCGTGCTCAGGGGATGGTCATCAGTATCACAGGCTCAGTCGTAAATGTCGCTGAGACTCTCTCTTCTTCTGTTTTCTCTCTGTGCTTCATTCATCCAGGCCTGTGCAGGGTTGATCCTCATTGCATAGACAGTGGTAAGGTCATGCGTACTGAGGGCAGTTTTCCGTCTAAGGTGTTTGTTTGTAATTACTGAAATCATTTGTCTCCAAACCAAATTCATTGTGACGGAAAAATGGCATCATTTGCCTGTATTGCAAAAGAGATTTGATTTGATGTTGTAAAGAAGACTTATGCTTTTTATTCATTCTGATGTCTATACTCCTGAAAAGCCTTTCACTCTCTTGTTCAGGGCAGGAAGACAAGGAGAAAATAAAACACATCCCTTTTTATTATGATTTTAGTCCCCCTACCAGATAGGCTGCTAAAATTGTCCTTCATAATCAGTCATTTTCATCGAGGTGTACTACTACGCCAGTAGATTGCTGTGTTTATTCTCACATGTTGTTCATTTTTGACATGAAGTGCACAAGAAGGAAGTCCAGCCACAGCTTTGATGCTTTTCTGAGTGTCAAAGTGTAACTGCCTGGTCCAGGCTCAGCAGAAATGGACGGAACGAAGGGGTAATCTCCCTGGTAGACCTTCACCCAGGGTTCCTGGTTGTTGCTGGAATCCAAAGGTTAATGCAGTCTGTAGCCAAATTCATGCCCTGCGATTAAATAAACTCCGAGGTATTGGAGGAAAGTGCTGAAGGACAAGAAGTGCTTTTTTTTTTTTTTTTTTTTGGCTACTTTGCAAAATCCTATCGGTTTTAAGACTTGAATTTTTGGCTTTTGATACGTCAAGTCAAGAGAGTGGAAGAGTTGGTGCTGTAATAATACAAAATAATACAGTAGCACCAAGGGGAAAACGGGGCTGTCTACCCAGTGTAAAATCACTCTGATTTGGTCTATTCGCTGGACCTATTCTTCACCTGTGTTCCTAGCATTTAGGAATTAGGTGATTGGTCCGTGATCCCCCATGGGCAGCAAGTTGCTAATTAAGCAGCTGGGAATCAGGTCCCTGCCCTCCCCCCCGCACCCCATTTGTTCTCTCTTTGGTCGGAGGGGATTGTTAAAAAAGGGAGCTTTTCAAGGGCTTTCAAGTCAGAGCGCCTTTTGTGTGTGTAGTAAAATGAGGGCCTTACATTTCCTGGTTAAATGTGTGGTTCTGCATATGAATAATTTAGAAAACAGACCAGAGCTGAGCCCCTCAGTGTTCTCAGCAAGCGGAGATTGAAGGGAGTTTGTAGTCAGGATGAATTTTAAGAAAGTCCGGGCAAGGGAAAGGACACAGTTCTCCTGGGAGTGAAAATAAAAATGAACAGCCGAGTAGCTTTGTTATTGGATTTGTTTTCTGTTTGTTTCTGCAGCTCCCTGCCCCGGATGGTCTTAGGCCTGTTCTCCTGTCTGTCGGTGTCAGGAGCTGTTTGCATTCCTTGGGGTCCAGAGTCTTGTTCCTGTCACCGAGAGCAGCCAGGGTGGGGTTGAAGGTGGTCCTGGAAAGGGAGGTTCCGGAAAGAAGGCCTCGCTGCATCTTTTGCTTTTCTCCAGTGGCTCAGAAAAGCAGCTTTTCCGCTGGGGAGAGAGGCTGTTCTCTGAAATAAGCCCGCGTCCTTTGTAACTGTGTCTCCTTCAAAAGAACAGGGAAGGGACTTCGGGATTCTGGAGGCAAGCGCTTAAGATGCTTTCCTGCGCCCCGTCAAGGGTTGATCTGTGTGTGTCCTCTGGGAGAGGGTTCAGGCTGTTTCAGGGGCAGCAGGGTGCACGCCAGTGTGTTGGGGTGTACGGGGTGCGATGAGGGGCCCCGAGGCCGGCCAGGATCGGGGGCTGCTGCAGGGTCCAGGCTCCTTCCTCTGCCATGTGGACAGCGGCTTTTATTTCCAGCCCCAGGTTGTCTGAGCCCCTCCGTGGAAGGCTGTCTGCTTGCCCTCACCCTGCAGGTCAGCAGGCCCAGCTGGGCCAACCCTGCTCCTCAGTAGGACGAAACCAGATCGATGCGGGTGCAGGGGTGCCCATGGGCACGGGAAACAAACAGCAGCCAGTGGGGACGAGGAAGGAGGTCTACTTGGAGGAGGCGGAACTGGCCCAAAGAAGGGTTTCTCCTGGTGTTTGTATAATCTCTGCTTTCCTCCTGCATCACGCTTTCATATTTCCTAAGAAAGCCCCAAGTCACACCCTCCACTTGGAGTAAGAGCGGGGTCTCCGGGGATGCCAAGGAGAGCTGACCACACCCTGGTGGTCCAGGTGCGTGGTGTGTGGTTCCTTTTGTCAAGACAGCCTCCGGGTGGAGGCTGGTTGGAATCTGCAGGAGCCCAGCCCTCTGCCCAGGTTGCCGGCCGCTCTCAGGGCTCCCCCGGGCCGGGCAGCGCCAGGAGCTGGCTCTCCAGCAGCGCTGTGTGTGTAAACACGGTTATTACTCAGTGACCCGCGTGGTCAGCAGTGTTAGGACCAGAACAGGAATAAATACAGTGTGGTGTTGTAAACGCATTCTGTCTCAGCCGTCTTCCGCGACCTGCACTTTACTCGTCACTGCAGGGTGGGGTCCGCGCTCGGCACTTTATTTCATTGTGTGTCTGTGTGCATATGCATGTATATTATATATATGCGTGTATTTGTATATATACATATATATTTGCTTACATTTTTTGAGACCTTATTTTTTCAGAATAGTTTAGGTTTATAACAAAATTGAGTGGGAGGTACAGAGATTCCCCTTATGCCCCTCCCGCCCCACGTGCACAGCCTGCCCCGTCGTCACTCACCAGAATCGTAAAAACAAAGAAACTGCTGAGGACACCATAAATGGATGACCCAGATGGTTTGAATTTCATTTTTCTTGGGGCTCAGCACTAATTGTCCAAACCCCAAGCACCTTTGCCTTTGAAAGTGTAGGTCTGGCAGCTTCCTCTTTGCTCAGCATCATAGGAGTGTGCATTGTGTGGACACAGTGCATTTTCACGTTCTGAGCTTCCCTGGACTTTATCTTAATATAGGGTTAAGCTGGGAAGGAATTCTCCTGGCATCCACATTTAACTATTTAGAATTCCCTTTCTTAAGTCCTAAATTAATATGCCATGCGGGTGACCTGGGGGCACACCAGTGAGACAGCGGGGTGGGGTTGGTGTCTTCTCCCTTAATTTCACGTTTTGGTTGTCAACTCGGAATAACTAGGCTGAGAATTTCTGCTTAAAATTCGTAACAGTTCCTGCCCCTTTGTGTTAACCTCCCTTGTGTCCTTAGGCCCCGTCCCTGAGTCTGCTTTTGGGGGGTGGGGGGTGTGTGTGGGAGGTCACTTTCTTTCTCCAACTGCCTTCAGATTTCTGTTCTGAAGAAGCTAATAGTTTGGGTTTTTCCGCTCCTGATAAAAGTTCCCTGTTAGTTCAGGTTCCCTAATCTTGGTGTTCTTTGAGAATTTCTTTTCACTATTATGATTTAAATTGAAAAGATAAAATGTAATCTGAAGTGGAGCCATGTTAATGATAAGAAATGATTAACGGCTTCTTTTCCTAAACTCTACTGGGTCATTACAGAGGACGCCCAGCATGCTGGCCCCCAGTGACGACAGCTAAAGGGGCTTCAATGTCCCCGACAGGCTAAAAGCAGTCAGTCAGCGGTCACCGGGCATGTTTTATTCTAAATTCAAGTCCAGTAGCATTTCAAGAGCGCATGGGAATGTGTTTTCTTAAGATTATTCTACTCCAAGTGGGGGAATTGAGTGGAGCGCAGAATGGCCTCTTCTGAAATGAGACACATCTTCCGTGACTTTTGGTTCTAGCTGCTCTGGGAACACATGTGCACGTGCACACGCTTTCCCATACACGCGTTCCCATACACGCACACACGCACAGGCTGCTGGGTGTGTGCCCCCGAAGCACGTGTGGTTATCCTTTAAGGATTGCTGCACCGTGGGACTTAAATTGGGCATCCGGCTGGTCTGGTCGCCATGGTCCCCACCCTGCTCACCCCGTGAAGACCTCTTCCAGAGGGGCTGTGCTGTCATCTCTGTAACCCCCACTTAGGGAGTCCAGCCCGCAGACAGGTCCCGATCCATAGAGGAGTAGCGTGAAGGAGTATCTGGTGTGTACGTCTTCTGCCGAATCTTCTGTTATTTTTCATTTAGCCTCTTGGGAGGCACCATTCAGTCCTGACCGGGCAGTGATGGAGGCGATGAACATTTTTAAAGTAAATCTTTTAAAATTGAAGATGTATTTTTCTGGTCAGTTAAGTCAAGCATTAATTTTATTAATCTGGTCAGGTAAATCAGGCATTAATTTTATTAAGCTAGTTGCCACAAACAAATATATTCCATTCGAGGGAAGATATGTTTGCAAGTAAAAAGGCACCACACACACTGTTGCCGTGTTTATATAATTACACGCCTTTCTTTAATGGAGCCCTGCTTAATTTATAATCAATATGTAATACTTGCTGTGATAAACATAATCTTTGGTGGTATGTGCTTAAATATCAGCCGTGCATTAGTGAATGGAGCTCATTTTAATTCCCACTTTACCCTCTTTGTTTTCCTATTAAGGTTATTAAAAACTATATTATTGAATTTTTTTTTCATGCCAGATGGTAGAAAATGTGGAAGGTACCAAAAGGTGACAATGAAAAGAAAGTCTCTTCATTACCTTGTCCCCAGGCCACCTGGTTCCGTAACCCTAGATCAGCAACTGTGAAGTTTTTTATCTTGCCAGAAGTGTCCTCAGCATGGACAAGCTTGTGTGTGTATTTTACACACACACACACACACACACACACACACACACACACACACACACACACACACACACACACACACACACACACACACACACACACACACCCAGCCCTATAGCTTTGGGATGGCTGCACTTTGGTACGTTGGGGCTTTAAACATTTTGTTGGCGACTTAGCCTTCATTACATGGATGTATCCAAATGTACGTAACCAGCCTTGGGTTGTTACAAGCACAGCAACGGCACTCTTTTTTTAAAAATAACTTTATTTATTTATTTATTGGCTGTGTTGGGTCTTCGTTGCTGTGCGCAGGCTTTCTCTATTTGCGGCGAGCGGGGGCTACTCTTTGTTGCGGTGCGCAGGCTTCTCATTGCTGTGGCTTCTCTTGTTGTGGCTCACGGCCTCTAGGCGCACGGGCTTCAGTAGTTGTGGCGCACGGGCTTAGTAGTTGTAGCTCGCGGGCTCTGGAGCACAGGCTCAGTAGTTGTGGCACATGGGCTCAGTAGTTGTGGCTTGCAGGCTCTGGAGCACAGGCTCAGTAGTTGTGGCACGTGGGCCCAGTAGTTGTGGCTCACGGGCTCTAGAGCGCAGGCTCGGTAGTTGTGGCGCACAGGCTTAGTTGCTCCGCACAGGCTTGGTTGCTCCGCAGCATGTGGGATCTTCCCGGACCAGGGCTTGAACCCGTGTCCCCTGCATTGGCAGGCGGATTCTTAACCACTGCGCCACCAGGAAGTCCTCCCCCTTGACTTTCTGACACATCCCAAAGTGTTCTGACTGGATCTTCAATGTCTAATATGTTTCTGAGGATCAAAACTCCAGCTCAAAAGTCTTCTTCTAAACCATAAAGTGTTGTATTGTAAACACTTGGATTTTCCAACCATCACCTACTATAACTTTATTGGGGGGATTTCAGGCAAGTGAGTATTTTAGTGAAAAACCAAAAGGCCCGACCGAAGTTGACCGGCTACAGGGTCATTTCCAGGAAAGCCAGGAACTTCCTTCGTCCTCACACTTGCCCACATTCGGGATTGGAAGGGTCTTGACACCCCTGGCCAGGGTGGGGCCTGCAGTGCTGGGGCAGGACTTCGGAGTCGTTGGACTGTGTGTTGCGTTTTAGGAGGCAGGACACCCACTGGAATCGGAACAGCTGAGTGAGCCAGGCACATCTCAGCTTCTCTGGGTGGAAGTGAGGCTAGGGGTGGGCTGGACCGTCTTCGGTGTCCTTCCCGTTTGAAAACTGGCACCTTGGGGGCATCTTGACTTTGCACTTTGGTAAGTCGCAGCACCTCACTGCCTTTTACCCTCCTGTTTTACAGATGCCTTTGTGAACAGCCAGGAATGGACATTAAGTCGATCCGTCCCGGAGCTCAAAGTGGTGAGTGTTTGCTCTGGCCTCGGGTGTGGTCATTCCTCACCTGCAGGAGGGGGGCTTGCAGGGCGGCTCAGGAAGAGGCGAGGTGTGACCTGCGAGCACCCCAAGCCCGCATCTCAGTGGGCGTGAGGGGTCTCATTCCCTGGGGCCCAGAGGTGGGCCGTGTTCTGCTGTGTCCTGGGGAGGGGCCAGGCGAGGCTGAGGTTAGGGCTGGAGTCCTGAGGGTGCCCGTGACGGTCATGACAGACGGCCAGGCGGGTGGCCTTGTGTGCAAGGCTGGGTCCACCCACCACTCTCTCTCGTATCTGAGTGTGTGAGAGAGAGACTTTGTCTCACACACAAACGCACACACACACACACGCACATGCACACGCACACAGCTTTATTAGTCCTTTGCAGGATGTCATGGAAAGTCTCTGTAGCGAGTCATCAAGATGTAATTATAATTCGTCACCGAGAAAATGTGACTGTGTACTGTGTTACAAAGGAGTAGCGTAAAATTAAAAGTTTTGTTTTTATTATGAACTTTAATTACTCTTTCAGTGACACTATTTAAGGTTCAAATTGACTTAAATAGAAAATGACTTGGGTCCGTAACAGCCACACCTCTGAGCCTCTCCCCACTTCACCTGCCCCCTGCACTTGGGGACGGAAGAAAGGACAGCTAGAACTGTTAAATAATCACATTGTTATGAAATACGCGGTGTCTGGAGGACGTGTGTGTGTGTGTGTGTGTGTGTGTGTGTATGTATCTTAAATTTGTCACGTGACGGACCTGACCGTGGTGACAGCAGGTCAGCTCTTCCTGTCCAGGCCCTGGGCCTGCTCTGCTCGGCCCACCTGGCCCCTCAGCCTCGGCATGTTGTCCCCCCATGTGCCCCTTCTCCGAGGCCCCAGGGTTTGTCAGCAGCTCCAGCCTGTCTGCCCGGTGACCCCAGAGGCCCTCGGACGCCCTTCCCGGGGCCCCAGCCACCTGTGGTGCTTCGCGGGTGGACCCGGGGCGGGGGGGACGGGCCCCTTCTGGCCTCTCCCTCCGAGACAAGGAGATGGAGCGAGGACAAGAGTGTCTGTGACTTCCAGTGTCACCGGGAAGAACAGGTTTTGAAACTTAAGGCCTGAAGGGAGGGCTCGTGGGCAGGGCCTCTGACATCCCCCCCGGCCCGAGGGCATGTGATGTGTGTCCCCGCTGCCATTGCCAGGCGTCCAGGCCGGGCCCCCTGCCCTCCCGTCCCCCCTCCTTCCTCCCACCAGGTCTGACCTTTCTTGGTGGCCCCTTCCTTGGGGGGAGGCAAAGGGGCCCACGGTTCCGGGGCCGTTCCAGAAGCGCGGGTTCCGCAAGCCCAGCCCTGGGACAGCGCCGCTCTGTCCCCTGTGCTCTGTGACGCCGTCCCCGGAACAGAGCGAATCCCGCGGGACACGGTCAGGAGGCGACGTCAGCGATCGCGGCCGCGCGACCAGGCATGCTGCTCGGAGGTTTCCAGGGAGGTTTCCGAGTCTCAGAGGCGGCCCCTGGAGCCGGCCAGAGGTTGGGGTCCTGCCGTGGGAGTCAAGCCAGGGGAACGGTGTTCTGATGATGACGACACTTAACTCTGTGCGGGGCGTGGGGTACCTCCTGGCTGGAGTCGCCACCTTTAGTCCTGAGCCGGTCGTGCTGTTGTCCCCACTCCACAGGCGTCGGGGGCTGAGCCTCAGGTGTTAAGAATGTGCCCAAGGAGCCCTGGTTAGTGAGAGGTGGAGCCGGGATCTGAACCTGGCGTTGGTGCTTCCGCATCGGCTCTGCCGGCAGAACTTTCTGCGATGTGGAAATGTTCTCTGTCTTCAAGGTGGCGCCCATGGGCCCCGTGTGGCTGTAGAGCATCTGAAGTGTGGCCAGTGCAAGGGAGGTGCTGAAGTTTAAAGTTTTAAGGGTGTCAAGGCCCATGGTTTAGACCCAGTTTGGGGAGTTAGAGGTGGTGAGGGTTCTGCCAGAGCCCGCATAGCAGCCTGTGACTGAGGACGCCTCCTACCAAAACCTGTTCTCTGCTGGTATTTCAGAAGCATGGAATTTTCTGGAATCAGTGCTTGGAGGTGTAGGGGTGCTTGTGTTAACCGGTGGTGTGGATGTATGATCCTAAAACAGAACTCTCATAAAGTTGGCTTGAATTCACAGAAGGGGTGGACTCCATCTCACGGATAAGTAAATGGGGAGGATTCTGCAGTTCTTCTGGGGGAGGGGCCCTGCCCCCGACCCGTGTGGGGACAGCCAAGACCCCAGCAGGACGGCCAGCTCTGCTCTGGGCCGGGCGTCCTCCTGCTGGGCGGTGCAGCGGGCAGCTTGGCCTCAGCAGATCCCTTCTGTGCTAAGGCGTTCCCGGCGTCTACAGAAATGCTCCTTTGTTCGGGGCAGCCTCTGTGTATCCACAGGGCTGCGATTGTGTCCTGCCTGGGTACAGCACCCGGGACAGGTGGTCCCTTAGGTCAGCACCCTCAGAACCCCCGACTCTTTCAGAAACGCAGCAATTCAGTGACATAATAGCAAGCCTCAGATGGACTCTTTATGTAATGTTGGGCCATAAACCATCTGGAATCTGTCAGAGAAAAAATGTCAATGTTTGCTTTCATTTTTTTTTTTGGCCCACCACATGGCTTGTGGGATCTTAGTTCCCTGACCAGGGATTGAACCCGGCCCCTCGGCAGTGAAAGCAAGGAGTCCTAACCACTGGACCTCCAGGGAATTCCCCAATGTTCACGTTCTTTTCAAGAGTGGCAGTGCCATGCTATGTGCTTCCTGAGGTTGTGTGATGGGGGCCAGTTGCTTTGGGTCCACACTCGGGTCCCTGCAGACGTGTGCCAGGCAGCACATGCTGACCACTTACCTCTGGGCGGAAAGGAAACCACTCCATAGATCTCTGGCCCGTAGAGGTGGGCGTCTGTCAGCAACCTGTCATACCCTACTTGTGCGTTTTCATTGAATTCTCAACTGGGATTTTTACCAAAAGCCTCGATTTTATTTTCAGCAAACCACGTGTATAGCTGGTAAGTGGTGAAGTGTGGGACAGTAGAGAACTCAGTTTAGAAAGACACCTCGTGTGATGTGACCGTTCACAGCCCCGCCCAGAGGATGCCGGGCCCGTGTGATGACGTATCGCCACCAAAATACACGGATCTGTAATTTTCAGGACACCTTTTCCCGTGTTACCTTGCTTCTCCCCGAGCCTGTAGACCCAGACTGGCCTGATTCCATTCTCTCTAGTTTGTATCCAGTAGCAGTTCATGGATCCCAGTGCAGCTTTACAGCTTAAAGAGCATTTTTATCCCTTACTTTATTTCCTCCTCACAGCCGGCTGTTAGTTTCTGCCAGTGTTTCAAATTAAAATAATGCCCGTGGTGTGCAAACATAAGAAGGTGTATAAGATGGCCATTCGATCCAAATAAAACACCTTCCCCCCCCCACCCCCGGGACTGAGTGATTTGATCCTTCTAAGGGGTGAGTTAATTCTTAGCAAATCATTGACATGTAAGAAGGAGGGAATATCGCCACGCACAGAAAGCACAGACTGAACAGTGTTTGATTTTGAGCATTTTCCTCCTCGGGAAAGAAAAAGCCTAATCTTAATTAAAAATTCAATTCTGCGGCATACTGTTCTGGATTTTCTCAGCGTGAAGCTGACAAACAGCAGGTGCCCTTGAGCAAAAGAATAATTAACAGGTAGAAATTCTCAGATTATAGAGGCCCAAAGCAAAGGGAAGACATAAGTCAAATCAGGAAGGGAAACAACTTTATTTAGGATCCGTCCACATAGTCTGGGGCTTGGAGCTGTAGTAATAAAGCATCTCGTTTCTACTCACTGGCGTTAGTGTCATTCATTCATTTATTCACCCAGTGTTGCTAGGAGCCCGCCGTGGGCAATGGTGGGGGGTAGAGAACCAGACACAAACGAGACCCCCGTCCCTTGTCAGCACTGGAGAGAGTCAGACCCACATACCGATGTTGGGGAGACAAAGAGGTAAGGGACAAGGTAGCATTAGGAGGAGGGCACTAAGGGGGCTTTGGGGAGCAGCACTGGTTGAGGCTGTGTGGCATTAGGAAGGCTTCTCAGAGGAGGTGATATCTGAACTGATTGCTGACCCAGAGTAGGGGTATTATTTCGGGCAGCGATTGATGTGGAACAATCTAGGTGTCTGGAGTCTGCAAGGCCTGTTAGGATGGTGTTTGGTCACCGACATATCGAGGACGAAGCAGGGCGTGGGAAGCCGAGGACGAAAGGACCATGACGGTGGGAGGGGCAGGATGGTCCAGGGTTTTAGGTCAGGTTTTAACTTCCTTTCCACAGTCTCGTGGCAAATTTGTGCGCTTTCATGTTTGTTCTTCTTGTTAGTGGCACCATCACCCATTTATCCAGCCAGCCAGCACACCCCCCAACCCCCGTTCCATCCATCCAACCATCCCGTATTCACCGGCACTTTACCGGGGCCGGAGCCTGTGCCAGGTGTAGGGATTGAGAGAGGTGTCCTTGCCAGCATCACAGACATAGTGCTTGGTCTTCGGGGACCTGAGCGTGCTGGGGGGTGGAGTCAGGAGCGTCAGCAGTTACAGTGTAACGTGTTCTGGGTGTGCAGAGAAGCAGGGAAGCCACCCAGAACTCTCTTCGGGTGAAGGGAGCGGTGCCTGCCGGACCGGGGTGCCTACAGCAAAGTTGATCGTAAGGATTTGGAGGGAGACACTTTGTTGTCTGTTCATGAAATACTTGGACTCTGGCCTGCAGGCAATGGGAGGCTTCCCAAGAGTTGTGAAATGAGGGAGCCGCATCTTTGCAGCGTCAATTTTAAAGAATCTCTGGTATTCTCTGGGCGAAGAGGGGGAGCTCCCAGGCAGGGAGATAAGCTAAAGGCTCTCCCAGGATCCAGTGGACGGACCGCACAGCCTGCCCCGTGGGGGGTGGGGTGTGGAGACCCTCAAAAGCACATCTGGGCGGGGTGGGAATTGGAGACGGCGTCCAGGTGTCTGGCTTGGGAGTCTGGGTGGTGGTGTGATCACAGGATGATGAGCAGACTGGGGGGAGAACAGTAAGGTCTGGACACGCTGAGGTTTCAGTACCAGTGTAGGTGTGTATGGGTTTACCTGGAGAGGGGGTGGGGCTGGAGAATGCCAGTGGGTATCCGTAGCTTACTGGGAGTAGGTGGGATGTAGCCTGGCTCCCTTGGTTGGGGGGGGGGGGCGGGGTACTTAGAATCCAGGATCTAGGGAATCTAGGAGGTCTAGGGAAGGAGCCAGCGTGGGCTGGGGCTAATTTGAAGAGGAAGCCCCGAGCGGGAAGTTTGAAGGAAGAGAATCTCCTCTACAGCTTCCGGTGATGCAGCAAGGGGAGGGCCAGGGGATTTAGAAACAGAAGTCATCGGTGACCTCGAGCAGTGTCCTTGTAGCCATAGGGTCAGCACATCAGGCTGGGGGTGGGTAGGGTCAGAGAGTGGGCGAGGGGCAGCAGGCTGTTCATAGGCGGGGACCTGTGTCCAGGGCAGGTCTCTCGTCCTGCTTTTCCTCAAGAGAGAATTGATTGGATCATGCTTAAATGCAGAGGGGAAAGTTCTAGCTGGGGAGGAAAAGATTAAAATGCAGGAGAGTCTTTGCACAGAAGGTAGAGGGGGAGTGAGATCCCGAGCAGAGGGAGGGCTTCCCCGGGGACAGCCACCTGAGTCCAGGTGTGTCAGCTGTGTTAACACGGGAGCTTTCTCTGAAGAAGGCAGGGTGAAGCCAGCCTTGCCCGCCGGTGACTGAGTTGCTACCCGCTGGTACAGTGGCCCTCACATCACGCTGACTTGTTTTTCATCCAGCATGAACACCTTTGCCGCCTTGACCGTGTGTCCCTGCTCTGTCCTGCAGTGTGGACCCCGTGTCCAGAGATGCAGGCCGGCTCTCCTCCTCCTCCCCGCCTTGGTCCAGTTTTCTCCCCTCTGGTCCCTCCCCAGCACTGTGCTTTTCTGGTGTGGCTCTTTTTCACCTAGTCTCACCCGGCTCCAAATCCTACCCCAAAGTTGTGACGGAATGCACCAGAATGTCCTCCTAATCCCCTTATGACTCTGTACTGCCACTGCGTCCCATTTAACCTCGTACCTTGTTGAGTGTTTTGAGGGTCCAGAATACATGTTGGTGGGCTCACTCACTGTACACCTTCCTGATGTAACCAGCACTCATGGGATTCAGTGTGTGCTCTCACCACGTTGCTTCTTCAGGCCGTAGAGGCTGATAAAACGTGAGATGTTAACTGAAGGTGTTGGAACCCCTTTTTCTCCAGCAGAAGGATTTAACTGGCCCATTTTCGGCCATCCCGCTGATGCTTGGTCCTGATGGTGTTTAGGATTGCTGTCCGTTTTAACCTCGCTATTTGCAGGTTGCTGAATAGCGTGATATACTGACTGCTCCTTAGTGACTGTCCATTTCTGTGTTTCAGGGCATTGTGGGTAATTTGGCCAGCGGCAAGTCGGCCCTGGTGCATCGCTATCTGACCGGCACGTACGTCCAGGAGGAGTCTCCCGAAGGTATGCTGCGTGTCACACAGTCTCCACCTCAAGAGAGTTTAGTTTTCTAAAATTTTTGTTAGCATATTCTAAATCATTACTGTGATGTATCCCATGTCAAGAAAAGTAATAACATACCAAGCAGTAAAAATCCGTAGGCATGTTGCTTCTTCTGTAGTATTTTTCGCCAACCATCTCGGCATTTGGAGCAAATAAGAGTCAAACCATGAATGCTGTGGAATGTATTTCGTACCGAATAGTTCTGTCCCTTCAAATGTGAATCCAGTGTCACTCCTTTAACTATTACTGCTTGGACGTTTCTCTGATCTGGATCTTGAGTTTATACATAATTTGTGTGTACTGTTCCTTAGTCAGAGATCCGAGCCTTTCAGATGACCACCACCATTCGTTTGAGTATGTTTTCCCCCTTATATTGTATTCTAAACATTTAATAATCACTTTGCATGAGGATAAGCTATTTCTTTTGCCATGAGGCTTTTACTTCTTCAGTTAACGTATCCATATTTTGTTTTTTTGCTTTAAATAAAATGATGGTAGTAATGCTAGGAAACCACTTAGCTCCCGCGTCCCCAAATCCAGGTAGAGTGTACACGCACAGTTTTCTAAATTATATTTTCTCTCCGTGTAACCTTTGAAAATCCAACTCTGAGACACTGAATTTCTGGTTCCTTCTTTTTCTTACTGGCTGTTCCATTCTTTGCAGATATGGATGCAGGTAACTATACATTTTCTTCATGGCAGCGCTTGTGTTGTTTGAAGAGCGAGGAGAGACACAACTCTGTACTGTAGTCTTCCCTTCCCTCCTCGTTCTGTGTATCATCCTATTTGGTTTCATTTTATCCTTTTCTTTTTTTTTTAAGTTAAACATTCCCCCCTGTTTTGTCCTTTAGATGTCTTTTTAGCAGTAGTCCTGAGTAGCCTCACATGTTTCCCGTAACACCTGTTCTAGTATTTAACTCTTGTCCTGGATACCGTGTAACCGTTCAGAAAAGTGTGCAAGATGGAATCCTGTGGCAGTCTTTGCTTGGGGCTCTGCCATGACTTTGCAGAATTTTGCAGTCCCACCATAAAAGTCTCGTGGTGGTCACATGAGGGAAAGGCCTACTTTTTTTCATTATCTGTATTGAAATGATGGTTTGAGGGAGATTAGAAGTGAAGGCTCAAATGTGGGAATCAATGAGGAAAAGCATAGCTAGACACTGAAAAATGGATACAGATGCTAGAAAATTGCGTGCTTTAGAGAGGTGAGAAAGTTAGCCGTCTTCTTTCCTGGAATCCGTACCTGGGTTGTACTTGTGTATTTGTGCCTTTGTGTCTGACTGTGGGTTTTAGCCAGTCATTTTGATTATACCCGAGAGTTTTTTAGAGCTTTTTTCTTGGGGGTTCTACTTATTCCTCGGGTCTAGCAATTGTGTAGACTGATGACACCAGCTGCTGATGGACTAATTAGCTGGGCTGCAAGTGAGAGGGTCACCTCCTCAAGTAAATCTGCCTTTGTGCCCCTGGAATGCTCAGGATTTCAGCTGAGGGGACCCCTTGGTCGGGGGTCCCTGGAGGTTACGTGGTCTGGGCCCTGGTTTTGCTGCCACGAGCTGGATTCTCCTGTGCTCTGTTCGATGTCCGGCGTGGTTGGTGCGGGTCCCTGGTTCTCCTGCCTGTGGCCGCCTTCCCCTTCCTGCGTGGTGCTGTTTTGTCCTTATTGTGGCTTTTGCCATCTCCCTTTGGGCGTTCAGTTTGTGCCATCGCATTTGGCCCTGACTGTGATTTCTTTGTAGCGGGCCCTTATATTTTGATGAACACAGAAGCCTTTCTCTTGAACGTTGGCACATCAAAAGTAAAAACTGTACCCAGTGGGGAGACCTAAATGTGATCTGTAACAGCCCTACTTCTTCGACTTTCCAGGTAACACATTTTACTCCGGGAATTTCATGGTATCATACGATTTTCAGAATGCATTATTTTACAGGGTGGATGCATTCTCGAGTTCGCTAACGGGACGTCCCTTCTTTCATCTGCAAAGTGGAAACGTCTCACCCCTCAGTGGGGTCTGTGCCCAAGGGCTCCTGGGTCAGGGGAAAGATTGTCCGAGATCTTTGCTCGCGCCCTTCAGGAGCTGGCCCTGCCACCTGTCCTCTCACCGTTTGAGAGGTTAGGGGATTGTTCCTTGACGTTGCCAGGAGCGTAGAGAGCTCCCCCCAGGGGACGTGCGTCAGGTCCTCCGGGACCTGGTAGAATTGTGAGCAGGTGCCTCCTGGTGCCTGGAAGCCTTTAGTCCCCGTGACTCGCTGCTTCCCAGAGGCCAGCCACCCTGCAACCAGGCACGTGGGCATGTGTTTGCTTCCCATGTTCTGTCCATGTACTGGGGCGAGTCCCATGTGGCCGCAGGAGGGAACCATAATTTGTTGTTTCCAAAAGGAAATGAATGAGAAAAGCCTTGCTTTCTCATCGTCTTGGCACACAGAAGTCCCTGCCCCCGGTCACAGAGCCTGTAGCTGCAAAGCGATTTCAGTCCTTGCCGGATGCATTAACATCCATCGATTACCCTTGCTCGCTTCATTGAGAAGCTTTCCACAGAGAATGTTCTGGAGCTGCAGTGTTGTGTGTCATCACCCAGGTTTATGGAGAACATCAGAGCAAAGGGAATCCTCTCCGGGGTGTGCAGGAGGTTGATGAAGCCGATTACAGCTCAGCCCCACCTGCAGCTGCTTCCGTAGCAAAGGGTCAGGTTAGGACACAGCTGAAGGTGTACGTCACGGTCGCCAGGCCGAGAGGTTTGGCCTCTGGGTGAGCTGTTGAGACCTCTCCATTTTCCTACTGTTATTATTACCTGCAGCTTTATACCCCTTTCCTCTTGCAGTGCCTGGAGTGAGCCACTGCCTTCCCCACACAGGGCAGCGGCGTTACAGGGCAGCCGTGTTCCTGGGGGCGCTGTCTGTGCACACAGCGCATGGGAGCTTCCCCGCCCTTCTCCCGTCTGCCCAGGCTCTTCTTTTGCTTTAATTAATGTGTAAACATCCTTGAGCGTTACTCTGACCTGTGGTGGGGATCTTTAGATTGCTGGGAGGGTGAAGGTGGTCAGGGCCTTCTGTTTTCAGATCCCCAACCTTCGCCAGAGTGCAGGTTTCCTCACCTCTCAGAGGATGACACCTGTTGTGCTTTAATTGTGTGATACATTTGGGTTGATACTTAATCCTTGTGGCAAAGGCGGCTGACTCATACAATTTAGATTATTTTAAAGATACAGCTGAAATGAGGGAATGGATTTAAATATTATGTGTGTTTTTTAATTAGTGGATTAACAATGCAAAAGTGGGTAACCCAGTAGGGAGCCTGTAAATCCACGAAAATAATCCAAAGAGTAAACTTCCTGTGCAGGCAAATACCCTTTTAATCGTGCGCGTGCGTGAGATGCATGTGTGTATCCAAGTCCTAGGGCTGCATGACATATTACCACAAACTGGGTGGCTTGAAACAATGGACATGTATTCTCACGGCTCCGGAGGCCAGGAGTCTGAGACCAAGTTGCTGACAGGTTGGCTCCTTCTGGAGGGAATGTGGGAGGATCCATGTTCCTGGCGACTGGCAGCCCTTGGCGTTCCTGGGCTTGTAGACACATCATTCCGGTCTCTGCCGTGTCGTCACGGGGCCTTCTCCCTGTGTCTAAGTTTCCCTCATCTCATGAAGACACCCGTCTCTGGATTTAGGCCCACAGGTACTGGGGGTGCAGACTGGAACACATTTTTAGGGGACAGAATTTAACCCCGTAATAGTATGTGTATTTTACACGTCTGGTGTTGAAACAGAAGCTGCACTCAGACCTGTTGAAGTTGCCCCATTGCTTCTTGGTGACAAGAAGGGCGATGAACTGCCCCAGACCTCACTGGCCACGCTCATGGCTGGTCTCCTAGAACATCACAAAGATCAGGTTAGTTTACATGTGACCTTCACACCGCTGATGGAATTTCACAGCTGTCACTCACTTCTGATGGAAAGAATCGGGTGAAAATTATTCCTCTGCCATTCAGTGCCCTATTAGTGGCTGCTAATTAGGACAGTGAATGAGGATCTGGGCGTGTCATTCGAGTTTCCGTCTCATGTGTTTGTGCGCTTGATGTCTGCTGGGCACCCCGCCTTCCCCGCCACAGACTCCACGGGCCTGCCGCAGGTTTTCGCTCTCTTCCTTCAAAATAAGAAAGAAAAGGAAAGAAAACCAAGGCTGCCCAGTATTAATGTAGGAATTTGATGGAAACGTGGGCCACCTGAGACACTTTCCCTTGCAGACCGGGACACGGTGGTGTCCCCGAGAGCTCTGAGCTTCAGAGCTGAGCCCTTGCCCCGCTACATCTCTCTCTGTGCCCCTCCCCTTGTGCCTCCCACCGTGGGCCACGCAGGGGACCTGGGGCCCAGAAAGACTGCTGCCCAGCGGCTGCTCTCATAGCGGTGGAGGAGGGGAGGGGCCTCTAGTTCTAAGACGCACTAAAGCGTCCAGCGGACTGAGTAGCTGGTGTTAAGGTTGGTGGAAACCACTTTAAGAACGTCCAGAGGCCTTCCTTCCTGTGATGATTAAGTTAGCTGCTCTTGGCTATTGTTTCAAGGACTTAGGGCCACCAAATGGGGGGAAAGTGCCAGGATGATGTCACGCTGTCTGAGAGCTTCCCTTCGTTGGAATCTGGACTAAGCCCTCATCCAGGCGTGACATAGGTGGGCTCGCCACCTGCTGCGGAGCGGGGCCTCGGCCTGGGGTGACTTGGGGGCGACTGACCCTGTCGTTCTCAGGTCCTCAGGAGCTGAATCCATCAGAGGTTCATTCCTTCAGTGAATGACTCTTCAGCTTCCTGTAGGCTCTTCACCAATTCACATTTTTGGGTAAAAAAGCTCCGAGGCCATGGCAGCCCCGAATCTAGGCCGGCAGCCAGCAGGTTCCGGCCACGAGCCTGGTAACGGGGGACGTGCCGGCATGAGGGCTGCGACGGCACCGCCTCTCACCCGCGTGTCAGGCCCGCACTTGCCTGTGGTTGAAACCCGGGTTCCCAGCCCGTCGTAGCCACTTACTGTCGTTGTGGCCTTGGGTGAGTGACCCGTCCTCCTGAATTTCAGCTTGCTCCTCCCTGCTCCCCAGTCATTGTAGGGACTGAATACGAGTGTAAGTGTGCAGATGACTGCGTTAGCCCCTGGCACGGAGAGAGGGCTCAGGGACGCGTACCTTGTAAATATGGGTCCTGCCCCTTCGCTCCTGCATCTTCTTCGCCAGGTGGGCAGCCCTGCCTCCTGGGCTGTCCTCACAGGTGTGGCTTCAGGACTTCGTGTCCACCGGGCGCGAGGTCATGATATGCGCTGCTCATGCCCCAGGCGTCCTGTTCCTTGACCAGCTCAGGCCTGGCTCCAACATGCCTGAGGAACTGTCTCTCCTCACCAGTGCGGTTATTCTAACAGCTTTAAGCACAGCTCAGGTCATGACGGTAGAGCTCTGTACGAGACGCCTGGGACCTAATCAGGCCATTTGGAAACTAGAAAGAAGGATGGAATTTAAATTGGCCCACCATCCCCACAGGGCTTCCAGGATGGGGCTGAGCTCTGTGAGGTCTTTCTTGCACCCGGGCGGTGGGGCCTCTGTCTGGGCTACGGTTCAGGGTCACGAGCTTCTCTGGTTGGACGTGGCCTCGGTGCACGGTGGCCGCTGTGGTGGATGAGACGGCCCCATCTTAGCCTTCTCTCCGGTGTTTCCAATCCGAGGGTGCCCCCCGAGGGTGACTGGCCCTGGGGTTACCACTGTGCCCTGCCCGTTCCTAGCCGGGACGTCACACACCGGCTGCAGTTCTAGTGGTCACTTCCTCCGGGAGCAGGGGCTGCTGGCCATCAGGTCACTGTGAGCTGGACGTCCCTCTGTTAATCTTGCCGCTTCCCTTGAGGACTCCGCCTGGAATTGTTTCCCAACAGATGTGTCTATCGTCAGGGCAGTAAAAGCTTTCTGAGGAGCATGGGTATCTGAAGTCATTTTTTAAAAATGAATGTTTACTCAGTTCCTTAGAAACAAGCCATGTGGTAAATACCAGCCTTATTTTCTGGGACACGTGAAATGCATTTAAACTGTCAGCTCCACAAACCCTTTCCAAATCAAATAAACTTAAAAAGCATTTTTGTGAGCTACCGCTGCTCAGCAGATGTTAGGCTTATTTCTGAACACGTTCTTGGGTGCCGTTTAGTGTTCCAATGAACAAAATATGTAAACACTAATAAAATTTGAGTAGTTTTGAAAGCTAGCCAGTTAAATGTTGCAACGTAACTTTACCATGTTACTTGCAACCAAGTGATTATAAGTACATGATAAGTTTTTAATGAGGATTATCTGAAACCTTAAAGTTAAGAGCCCACTGGTAGGTTGGCCTAATAGATAGAGCAGAAATCTGTTCGGCCATCTTCTTCAATTATTTCAGATGCTAACTCAGCCTCTAACTGTAGAAATACCATTGATTCTCGTCATTGTCTTGATCTATGTAACCGTCTGCTAACTCTGTCCCCGCACATGTAAGCCATATTGAGGGTCAGGTGGTAGTGCCTTTAAAATAGGCGAAGGATACTGAAATTATCACTAGAACTTCAAAGAAATAATTAAAGAGAAGCATGTTCTACTTCATTTTAAACAAGAAAAAGAGAGCTGTAAAATTAGAACAAGGAGATTATGTTTTTCGCATTGACAAAATTGGCAGGACAAAATGTATTTTTGAATTGGTTGTTTGGGCCTCAGAACACATTGTCCCGTATTGTTATAATGAATTCACCGGGAAACTGAGGGCCTGCTGAGAGCTGGGCATGGCACCTGTGGTCAGTGTGTGTGTCCCAGAGGGGAGAAGAAGCTTCTGGATGAATAACTGTAATTCACGGTGGTGATTTACACCTGGTCAGCTGAGCAGCTTTGCATGCTGGCTTCTGCCGGGAAGTGTTCCTGGGCTCCCAGGGTAGCCCACACATGCTCCTTCATGTCATTTGACTGACAGAGACCCCAAAATAGTAGCGTGCATGCTGGGAACACAACCGTGTCTTTGCTAAGACACCTCAGGGCAAAACCATTTCTTTAATAGGAAAAAGGAAACTGGGGTCTAGAATGTTTCACCTTTGAAATTAGAAATTATTTTTTCTAGAGAAATTTTAAGTCCCAAGATGTTTTTTTAGACCTTTAAGTGCATGACTTAACTGCAAATTAGACAATAGTCCTTGGATCTGTCAAAGCTGAATTGCCACCAGGTGTTTTCTCCTTGGTCCGTTGCTACATCTGCCCATGACCTTGCGCCCTGACTTTGTCGTCTTGCTGGCAGTGGCTCTGGATCCAGGGAACCAAGTGGCCGCTGACCAGTCCATCATTCACCCAGGCAGCTGCCTGCTCTCATCTGGTTCATGTTCATTGTCGTAGTGTAGAATCCCTTGGTTGCAAGGGAGAGATGACCAGCTTCACTGCACTTCAGTAGAAAGGGGGAATTTATTAACTTATGTACCTGGAGCAGCTCCGGGGATGGGTGTACAGCTTGAGAAAGCCCCTAATCACCTGATCCATGTGAGCTAGTGAGGAACCTGCCTCTCCCGTTGCTTGGGTCTCCCCACTTGGCGGCAGGCAGTTCTGGTGGCCTCATGACTGCACGGTCTTCAAAACTCACATCTCATGGGGAGGAAGAGTTGGATGTTTTTCTCAATAGCTCCAGGGGAAGACTTAGAGACACCTCTGAATGGCATTGCTTGAGTCGTAGACTCTAAGTTTTAACCAGTGGGAGGCTTTGTAATGCAGATCTCTTCCATGATGAACAGACCTGTTCCACTCAGTTTACCCAGTGGGAACAGGGTGCCCCGGAGACCAGAAGGGCCGGTCCTGTTTGCTCTCACCTCTGTGCTTCCTTTTGCAAATCTCTACCTTTTACAAGCTCACTTCTCTCCCACCCCCGCACCCCATTTTATTGGTCCCAGGGAAGGGCAAGATCAGAGACTCAGAACCAGTCCTTGACCGAGGCAGTCTGACCACAGGTGGAGAGGTTCTCTGTGGAAGTTTGTACGGAAAGGAAGAAATGCCGGCTGAGGCCAGCCTCGGGGCGGGCAGAGGAGAAAGAAAGGGGGGCAGGCAGCGCCGTCAGATGCGGGGCAGTGGGTCAGGGGGACAGGCTTACGTTCCAGGGGGGGACAGGTACGGACGTGACAGCGTGGAGCCCACCTTCCAGTCACGGCTGGTGCGAGACGGGATTGCCGTGGAAAGGAGACGTACCTCCTGTAGGATGAGGCTGTGAGATCACGCTTGCTGGACGTTAGAACTCTAAGGGCAGACTTTCACTGGGGCCGTGGTCAACTCCCAGGGCCAGGACGTGGAGATAAGGCAACAGAAGGTAAAATACCAGTAGCAAAATAGGCCAAGTGCCACAAAAAGAACTACATGAGGAGGGTGTGTAGTGTGATGAAGGTGTCCGCAGACGCTCCCCTCCACATCACCTCCTCATGCAGGACTCAGGGGCCCCCAGCCTGAGAGCTGGGGCATCGTGGGCGCAAGACCTGAGGGGCTGGGACAGGCCCCCGTGTGCGTGCACGCCACGTGCAGTTGCCGGTTATCTACAAAAGGTGACAGTTCGATGTGACTGAAATGGTTTGACTGAATCAATTCTTTGATGATTGACCCAGGCCAGAAGTGGAAACCGCATGCAACTCACAGTGTAGTCTTTTACCCATCGTAGGTGGCTTCCTGGATGTCCTGTGTTGGGAAGGATTGTGAGGCAGGATCTTGGGTCAGGAAGAATTCTGAGTGTAGCAGATGGTCACCCCCGTCTTGCGTCTGGAAGCCGCTCGGTTCTGTCCACGTGGCCCAAGGGGCAGCGTGTGTGGCCAGCACGCCATCCTTTTCTGAGCCCCATTTCTTACCGTTTTGCTTCTTTTACAAAATGGCAACACCACAAACAAAAGAAGAACGCAGCATGGCTCTTTGAGGGCCACTTGGGTGGGACAGTATGTTGAAAAGTGTGGAGGGTGTGTGTGGAGGGGGTGGGGCTTGGTGACAGAAAGCAGGGGGCAGTGTGTCCTCGACTCCTTCCACGCAGCGGAGGGGAGCGGGTGAGGCTGGAGCAAGAGGGAGGTGTGTGCAGGGACTGCCAGTTACACGGGGTGTGACCGCGTGGTCTCCGGGTGGACCGGGCTGCCAGCGCGTGCATCTCCCATCGCCCTCATGCGCAGAAGGATTCTGAAGGGAGTTGGGGGCTGGACCCCTGGGATCCCGGTGGTCATTACACAGGCGCGGGCTTTGGAGAGGGACACAGCAGGGCAGATGGGAGGAGTCCTCAGACAACCTCTGGGCCTTGGAGCTAACACATAACGGTGGGAATGAGCCGCGGGGACCACTTACCACTGGACCCTCTGCTGCCCCATCAGGAGGGGCGGCAGCTTATTAGTCCCACGAAGCACTGGCTGTAGGATGTGCTCTGGCCGGCCCTCCGATTCGGGCAGGAGCCTAGCAGCACAGGTGCCAGCTGAGTGTGTCCCAGGGTGCAGGTGCAGGGGCTTCCTGGGCTGGGCGGGTTCCGAATCTGCCTGAGAGGGAGAGACGCACACACACACACACACACTCACACTCACACACACACACACACACACTCACACCCCACCCCAGGGCAGTCTGTCTCCTGCCGGCCCTGGAGGGTGGGCTTTGCTCCAGGTCTTGCTCACAGGGTGCTGGCCTTCTCAGAGACCAGATCACCCTCTAGGATGGGCACGGTGACCTGGAGACAGAGCCCGCTGGAATCCTGCTGTTGAAGTCCTGACACTGTTTCCGTGGGAATGAGACAGTTACAGAGGGTGATCCTCCACCTCTCCCCCACCCCCAGAAATGGAAGAGGACAGTCCAAACGATAAGTGATGTGTCCCCAACTTCCCTGGGGGCGCAGTGGTTAAGAATCCGCCTGCCAGTGCAGGGGACACGGGTTCGAGCCCTGGTCCGGGAAGATCCCACATGCCGCGGAGCAACTAAGCCCGTGTGCCACAACTACTGAGCCTGTGCTCTAGAGCCCGCGAGCCACAACTGCTGAGCCCGCATGCCTAGAGCCCGTGCTCCGCAACAGGGGAAGCTACCGCAATGAGAAGCCCACACACCGCAACGAAGAGTAGCCCCCGCTCGCCGCAACTAGAGAAAGCCTGCGTGCAGGAATGAAGACCCAATGCAGCCAAAAATAAAAATAAAAAAAAAAAAAAAAAAAAAAGGGACGTGTCCCCAGAAGGAATACCAAAGGGGAGATGGCTCTCCCACAGCCGTCACCCCCTCCCTGTACTGTTGCTGCTCGTGAGCTGAGAAGGATTGTTGCATTTTTAAAGATCTGTAAAAATAAATAAACAAAAACAAGCCCCCCTCTCCGACCCCGAAACAAGGCTACTGCCCGCAAGGCCACTATCTGGTGGCCCTTCGCGGTGATGGTTTGTGACCCTGCTCTGCAGTGTCAACACATCAGGTATTAAAATGCAGAGGATTTCTGGGTTTCTCCATAGGGTCTAATCTCACAACCACCATCCTCTTTTAGTTTCTTGAAACAAACATGTGATTTATATTCAGAGAATTGTGTGTGAACAGACAGTCCTAAAGCCAGTACTTTTACATGTCCAATTCTAGAATTGCATATTCAAAAACAAAGTTGACAACGACAGTTTTTTTTTAATAAGTTATTTTCACATGGGAAACACTAGTTGAGAGCAGTCAAATCTGAGGGACTAAGAGACCATCTGCCCGTGTGCTGGTAGCTGAGCAACCCACCAAGGTACTGTTGGGTGCCGGCCAGCTCACCTCCACACCCACTTTTCTGAGCCTGCTGCCCCTGGACTTGTCCCAGGCCATGGCTGGTGGGATTTGGCCTCATTTAAAGACACCAGGTGAGCAGCTGGGCTCTTTCTCCTGAATCTGCAGTACTTTTTGTAATTCATCCTTTTTCATGCTGAAAATAAATGTGCAGAATACTAAAAATAAAACAAACAAATAGCCTTAAGTACATTTCCCCCCAGGGAAACAAGTATATGTGCACGACTAATATTCCATTTACCGCCAGACTATTTCAGAGATGGTAGTAGATGCTGGAATGTTCACGTACAGCCACCCCAGTGGGTACTGGAACATTTCCAACAAACAGCTTACTTCTCTGGTCACACAGGCATACCTCATTTTATTGGCACTTCCCAGATATTGCAGTTTTTTTTTTTAAACAAATTGAAGGTTTGTGGCAACCCCGCATCCAGTGAGTCTGTCGGCACCATTTTTCCCAACAGCACTTGCTCACTTCACGTCTCTGTGTTACGTTTGGATAATTCTTGACATATTTCCAACTCTACCAGCAGAAAGGCTATGACTTGATGAAGACTCAGATGATGGTCAGCATTTTTTAGCAGTATTTTGAAATTAAGGTATGTACGTTGTTTTTTAGACATAATGCTGCTTAATAGACTATTACAGTATAGTATAAACATAACTTACATGCACTGGGAACCCCCAACGTTCCCGTGACTTGTTTTATTGTGATATCCGCTTTATGGCGGTGGTCTGGAACTAAACCCACAGTAGCTCCGAGGTGTGCCCATATATTAGATTTCATAGGGAGGGGTCCATCGTTATGTGGCTATTTCCTCCTTCAGGGGGCTGACTGAAAACCGTGCCCCCTGCCCCATCCGCTCGGTGGGTTCCCAGTGGGTTCCAGGGAGCACAGGCTGTGTCTGTTCCTGGTGCCCAGTCCCCTCCCATACCCCACCCAGCTGGCTCTCCTGGTCAGTTCCCGTTTCCTCCCGCTGCCCTTGACAGTCAGAGATTCTGTCTTGTTCACTCTGTTCCCGGCACCAGCACTGTGCTTATTGGCCCATAACGGGCTTTGCTAAATGCTTGCTGAGTGGTGGTTCTGAAGACCAAGGTTTTATTGCCCCAGTGTAGGGAGCTAACAGAGAAATGGGGAACGGCGAACACAGGGGGAGGACCCTTGCCAAATACGAATAAGAGCTGAACTGTGTCACAGGTGGAGTGTAAATCAGATATATTCCCCTGTGTTCCTCTATCGCTTGCTTGCATGGAAGTCCCCGTCTGAGATTAGAAACACACCGTACACTTGGATAAATATTGAGACGGATACTGGGACTCACAAAATCTTCTCCCTGGGGCATTATGAGTAGCACCATCCAGAACTTGCTATCTCATGAGCTGTTTTGACTTGGGAAAAATAATTGTTACCTTGGATCTTCCAGAGTGCCTGGAATTGTGACAGAGCGTTAAGGAGAATCCTGGTTTTCATATGGGAATTTGAACGTGAGACACACACCTTGCTTTCATTCTCTGCTTGCTGTGGTCTTGGTTCTTCCTTGTCCTTGAATTTCACTTTGAGACTCTCCCTCAATGTGCAAGTCCCCAGACAAAGTCGTCAGTGTAACATAGCAGAGCTTAGTGTGTTCAGGAGACACAGGTAGTGTTTGGGGAGCCTGACAGCTGACACAGATCAGCTCCCGCTCCCCTTCGCTGTGGCTACAGAGGCAGGTGGTGGTGTCCGTTGAGTTTTCACATAAGGAAGCTGAGGCACCAGCCGCTACTGAAGCCGCACAAGGTCGCCCAGCTCAGAGGCCGGCCCTTGGCGGGCGGCTTCGAGCCCGTTCCTCTGCACTGCACTCCCCCTGCCTGGATACACACACCCTGCCGTCCTGAAAGGGCCACAGCCCACCTGACGGCTCAGCATCCACATTCAGGGGCCTCAGCAGGACCTCGGGTCACCAGGTCTCGTGCGTGCTGGGCCGTGCCGGCCCCTGCAGGCTGCCTGTCCCTTGGAACAGCTGCTGAGTTACCGGGGAAAGTACTGAGTTCGGTGGAGGACAGTATGTGAGCTTTGGGGGTGGGGGGCAGGGTGGGTCCTAACTTCCAAAGACAGCTTTGCAGGAAAGTCTGAGTGTGTGGTGCCAGGGCAGCCTGAACGGGCCTGGGGCTCTGAGCCCAAGGGAACAGGCTGCGGGCCCAGGCGCCAGCCATCATACCTGGAGCGTGAGCTGCATCACACCTAGACTGTGAGCTGAGGACAGTGAAGTCCAGGCTTCCCTTTCCAGAGGGCATCCCCTGTCCACCACGGAGCCCGTGGACATCTTCACAAGAAAAGGGATGCTTTGGGCTCCAGGACCTGCCTGCCTTCTGGGGTTGCTGATATCGCAGGGCGTGTTTTATTCTTTGCAGTATCTGAGGTTCCGCCGCCGTGATTACAGAGAACGTTTTGTTGGGATAATCCTATTTTACAGCCATTTTAGTGTTTTTTTGCAGGGGAAAAGCTAATAAAACTTTATGAAAGTGGAATTGGGCCTGTCCCTGGACGTTGATGATCGGAGATTGGTCCAGGTCAACCAGCCTACACCTTCCCAGGGTTTCTGTGTTTATTTTAGTCGTGAGAAGATAGCACTTGGAAGAGAGAACTCTTAATGGGTTTCATGTGTTAAGCTGCTAATTTACCTTTTTCTCAAAGTTCTTGGAAGTTAAGATGTAAGGAAATTGAATTTAACTATTGGGCAACAAACCACTTCCCCAAACATTAATTTTCCAGTTTCTTTTTTGAGCAGCAATACCATTTTTACAAAATGTTTTAAGTAGATCTCTGATAACATCATGGTGTTCTGTTAATAAAACTTGTACAAGTTCTAGTTTATAGATTTCTGACTCATTGCTTATCAGAGACAGCAATAAAGCTATTTTATGAACACAGAATAGGGCTTAAGGGGCTCCTGTTTCAGTTTTATATCTGCCTTTTCATCCAATTAATTTTTGATTTTATTTGCTTGATGTCAAGAAAACCTGAGCTACACAAGTGACACTTAAATAAATATATATATATATATTTATATATATGTATATATACATATTCACCTTATTTGCCATTTCAAGGTACTCTTCCATTAAATACATCCAGAAGTGTTGAAGTAGTAGGAATAGTAGGACTCTTGAAATTCCAGGTTGAATCAATAAAAGCAATGACTCTCATTCCATAGAAGTGTTCAGGTAGGAGTCCCCCTGGACCACGGTCAGCACTGAATGCACTGTGGCATCGCCAAGAGCCAGCTGGTTAACTATTTGCTTGTTGTTGCTTAAATTACTTGCATCGCACAAAAAACTGTCACCGCATGTGTGCCCGGCTTGTCCCTCACGGAAGGTGGGACATGTCCCAAAGCAGGCTGCTTGCTTGTCTTCATGATTTTCAGGCGCAAACAGATGCAGGATGAGATTTTTAAAAGGCCAGGGCGAGGCTGCGGCTTTCCCAGTATCCCAGCAGGTGGGTTCTGCCTTTGCCCAGGTTGCCTCATGCAGCCAGAGCCCCCATCTTGGTCTCTGGGTTCGTGTGTAACACACTTGCCAGTGCAGGTTGCTTGTCATTGTGACAGCCGTTTCAAAACCGGTTGTACGTATGTAAGAAATGCTTATTACATTGGCCATTTTCCAAACCTCTGAAGTGGCTCTGGAGAGTGCTCCTGGGGGTGCACCTTGAACCCTGCTGCGGGATAAGGGCCCCCATCTTGGCTGGCATGGCAGCTTTTCACCAGGGCCTTGGTTTGCCCCATCCTTAAAGTGACGTTGAGAGTCTGTCTTTTTCTCTTGGAAGATCATGTGCTGTTTTGATCTGCAGGTTCATATCTTTTTGCATTTCAAGAAAATTCCTCTGTATTTTATCTCTGAATAGCCTTGCGCTCATTTGTTGGGGATTTGTCGTCAGAGGTGCCATTTATCCTTTTGTTAGCTTCATTTGTCTTCCTGTCAATTAACTTCTGTCTTTTTCATCTTGAGGGAGTTTATTTCAAGCCATTCCTCCATGTCAGAATTTCAGCTTTGAGCGGTGTTCTTCTCTCCCTTACTTTTTCACATTGTGTTCGTTCGTTCCAAAATGTTGGTTTGGTCCTCAGTTCTAGAGGTTTCCATTTCTTCCCTCATTGTTTCGGTTTCTTCTCCCTGGAGTTCTTGTCTTGTTAAATGTCTGTTTATAAGTGGCATTAGGGAGGGAAGTGATCAGAAGGGATTTCCTTCTGCTTTTTGAGTTTTGTTTTCTCCTCCATTGGCTCTTCGGGTTTTGCAGGCTCCCTTGCAACCCGCCTCCTCTTTTATTTTGGCTGCGCTGCACGGCTTTCAGGATTTCAGTTCCCCGACCAGGGATTGAACCCCGGGCCGTGGCAGTGAAAGCCAGGAGTCCTAACCACTAGGCCACCAGGGAACTCCCGCAGTCCCTCCCTGTTTTTTTCCCCTTGCCCTATCTTTGCATGATAGTCTTACCATTTCTTTAGCTTTTTCCTCCCCTTTGCTGAGATTGGCGCTGTCTTGACTGTAGTCAAGTGCAGGGATACATGCATGCACTGCTCAGGCCGTTCACATAGGCTGGCCACTCGTCCTGGGTCAGGTATGGGGTGTGGGGAGCCCCCTGCCATCTGGTTTCCTGTGGCAGGACACAGGCTAGAGGAGACATCCCTGGCCCAGAGGGATGGCCCAGTCTGCCCGAGTTCCCATTTCCCAGATCTCCGTCACACCCCCGGTCCCCTGCAGGGTAGCGCTGGGCACAGAAGGCTGAGGCTGGATGTTACTTTCCCTGAGAATCGCAGTGTAACATGAGTCCCTTTGTCCTCTGAGGGCATCGCCTCCAGACAGAGGTGAGCTGCCGTGACACACAGGGCGCTGCCCTCCGTAGGAATTTGCTGGATGCCCTGCACCGGGTCCCCTGCCTCCGCGGGGGCTGGGAGGGGGTCGTGTTATACTGTCACTCCCTGCGGGGGCCCCTCCTTGCAGTCTGGGTATCGCGGGCACTTTGCCTGCAGAGAGCCCTGGCGGCTGCTCATTTGGGAACCTCCTATCCGTCAGGGGACAGGACACAAAGGCCCCTTCCTGAGCTTCCCTCCTCCCTTGGGGATCAGGAGCCGCTGTCCACCCAGCTCTGGAGTCCTCCTTTTTATTCTTAAGGCCAGTGTTTTCGAGGTTGGTTATGTAAAGCTTTGCTTCTTTTCTTGGTGGATGGTGAACCTTTTATCTGGCTTTTACTCCCCCCCCCTCATTTTATTAGAAATGGTAGAAAGGAAATTTGGTTATAGCAAAGTTCAAATCTTTCGTCTTACCCTGGAACTTTGACTTCTGTCTCAGTCTTCCTTCTTTATTTTACTCAGGTCTGGGTGAAATGAAGTTGTTAAAGACCGTGGCCTGTGTGTTAAATCCCATCTCACCTCAAGTCATAAGCGTGAGCATTTCACCTGTGAACTTAACAATCACTGCGCATTAATTAGATCCTTAGTGTTAGTACATTTTTATAGTAGTCCCTGCCCTCCCCTTTTTTAAACAGTGTAAGCTTTTTTAAAACTTGGCAGGGGAAGTGAAGTCTGATTTGGTTTTAAATTTTGTAAATGGATATGTAACCAATAAAACTTTTCTTCCCCAGTGTAAAAATAATATGGGATCCAAAATCCCTTTTAAACGTCATGATATGAAACTTCTCCAAAACCTCAGTAATGGGTACCTGACTTCAGTATTTTGATCAAAGTTAAAAGAGCAAAATTAATTTTAAAGCCTTTCTGGCACATGCATGATCAAATTTTTCATATTCCCCCAGGGAGAAATGAAAAGATTCATAGTTGTCTCCAGTGTAGTCCTCTCATCCCGCCAATCCTAAATAATTAGGGAACAACAACATTTACAGATATTTGTTCTGGGGCTAAGTAAGAAGAAAATTTTAGGCAAATGTTACAAATGCCAAGAATCTCTAAACCATTCCTCCGGGAAAATCAGGTGCTCCTGAGCTGGGGCCTCATGAGAGTGACAAGATGTGAGGCCAGCTTGCAGCTATGGGGAGGGTCTTAGCGGCTTGACTTTGTCTGCTCAGATGCTGGAATAATGCCCCTCCTCTTTCTTATGGAAAAGGGAAGTAGCGTGCTCCACAAATGCAGTTTTAGACTCAAGAATGATATTCATCCTTCGCTTATGCGTGGAAAAGTAAAGATGGAAATCAACAGGAAAAAAACATGAAACATGTTACCAAGTCTTACTTCTTACTGCTCACCACACAACAGGCCAGTAATCGAGAGTTGAGTGGCTGGGGCAAGGAAGAGCGACTTTATTCAGAAAGCCAGCAAACCGAGAAGATGGTGGACTCGGGTCCCAAAGAACCATCTTGCCTGAGTTAGAATTCAGGCTCCTTTTATACTAGAAGGGGAGGGAGTAAAGTCAAACACTTACTGGTTCCCATCAGCCTCCGGAGGGGATGTGTTCATTTCTTCCTTCCTGCAGTCATTCACAGGTGGGCCTGGTCAGGATGTTTCCTGTGAGCTAAACAAAGGTATTTTAGCTTAATGCTCATTACCTGGGAGGCGGGGTTCCCAGAGATGAGCCATTACGTATCATTTAAGCTTATAGGCAACATCCCTTCAATGATTAACTTGTAATAGAATACAACAGGTTCTTCCCTATTACACAAAGTGATAGGCAGGTCTATTTCTTTTTAGTTTCCTAAGCACAGGGATGATTATCATTTGGAGCTGAAGACAGTTCCCTTCCAGAGCTGTGAGTGGAGCGAGGAAAAGACATCCTCAGCCCCACTGCCCTGCATTCTCGGTGTCGCCCTGTGGGTGCTAGGAAATTACACAAAAGATTCCAAGCTCATTTGTGGACACTGTGTGCCATGAACTGTCTCAGCAGAAATCCACAGGGAAGAGGGCAGAGGTGAGAATCAGTCAGCACTTCTGGGTTTGGGTCTCATGCCTGCTGGCTAGGGGGTATTTGGTCAGTGTCTGAACTTCTCTTCCACCCCAGTTAGATGTGGATGTTGATGATGATATTTGTATTTCAAGATGCTGTGAGGAATAATGGACATGATGTGGGAAGAGAAGTGCTTTGTAAAGTATTAGAAGGCTTGCTGTTGCTTGGAGAGCTGTTAATGATATGTGAATATCTTTTAGTCCAATTAGCCAGAAAGACAGAAATGTCAAACATCTGTTGCAGTGTTTACTCCCAACAAGATTTTTTTTTTTTTTTGGAGAATAGGAAAATTCGGTTTTCTTTTTTTCCCCCTTAAAGCAGAAATGCCAACCCAGGTGAGATGGTTATACCTCTCTCAGTGTAGACAGCCCTTATATTTAATAGGGCCCCACTGTAGCTTCATCCTACCTAGCTTGAGTTTAAAGCGTAGAAGGAACCCGGTTGTTTTTACCTATGCCAGCATCCCAAATTCAAAATTGGTTCCCCCAGCATGAGATCAGGACTCAGGGGAGTGACCTTGAAACCTTGATAGTGATTGGTTACCAGTGGATTATAAGGGGCCCCCTTGAGTCTTTTTTCAAGATATTAAAGAAACAAAACAACTGACCTTTTCTTCTGGTGTGCTATTCACAACACATCCAGAATCCCTGTTCTTGGTAGGTATATTCAGGTCCATCTTTTACTCATTTTTGGAAGAAATTAAGACCTTGACTCGCTTAAGAAGGCAAGCTCAAGGGCAAACAAAGTTTCCCAGGGCAGTTTTCTGGAAACTCTGAAAACTAGACTTTGGGTGAACCAGAAATTTAATAAATTGCATGTGAGGTTGAGTTCAGACAAGAAGAATGTCCCCTCTGTGTGCTCAAACGAGATGCAAACACTTCTACTGTCCAGCGAAACTCAGTTAAGAACATCAAAGCCCAGAGGTGAACTTGGTTCTGCTCACCTATCTCTACCTGTTTGCTGCACACTTAATGTGGTGCTGCCTACCTCTGCTGACCTCACGGCATCTTTGGAAGGAACAGACTTAAGTGCAGGAGGGACCTCCGTTTTCCCTTCTCATGGAGATGTCATCACAGGTGCAGAGCCCTTGTACCTCTGTATACTCGGTGGGCAGGCAGCTGTGTGTGGGACACTGCACACATATGCACAAGTGGGCTGAGCCAAGGGCGTGTTGATGGTTCCCAATACAGGGGTCAGATTTGGGTACACTTTCTAAAAGTAAAACTATCCCTCAGGTAATTTAATGTTATGTAATAGTATTTGGCAGTCAGAGACCGTTGACGATTATTCGTGTAACAAGTTTATAGCATGGGCCACAGGCCCGGCTATGCATTAAATGCTAGGAATACAAAGCTCGGTAAAACAGACCTGCTAGCCCTCTGTATCCACAGATTTGTTCAGCCACGGATCTGAAACACTCAAAAAAAAAAAAAATTACAGGAAGTTTCAAAAAGCAAAACTTGAATTTGTCTCATGCTGGCAGCTATTTACGTAACATTTATGTTGAACTTACAGCTATTTACGTGGTATTTACACCGTACGAGATACTATAAGTAATCGGGAGATGATTTAAAGTACACGGGAGGATGTGTGTAGGTTATGTGAAAACACTGCGCCATTTTATATAAGGGATTTTGGAACTAGTCTCCTGTGGAGTCTGAGGGATGACTGTAATTGGAAATAGGATTATAAAATAGGCATTTAAAAATCTGCATTAGAAATGAAGTTGGATGTAGAGTTTGGTAGTGTGCTCTAATATTTCGGTAGGAAAAGATCTAATGGCTGGGATGGATGGCGGGTTTGAATTTCAAATAATGAGAGAGGTGGCCCCTGGTGAGTGTAGACCAGCTTGGTACCTCCCACACCTTCATCCCAAGGCTTTTTCCCTTTGTGTCTCTAAAGTGAACTGTAGAAAACGGATTTTAAAGTCTAATTTTATTTATCTGCTGGGCTGTGTTTCTCCAGTACCCAGTGGTCTATGTTTCCGTTGAGCCTGCTGACAATCTATCTGCAGTAGGAGTTTATTTTTTATATATAACTTTATTAATCATAGTCTTACTTTTTCACAATCTGGGTGCTTAAACACCTGGCTGAATTTTACCTAATCAAACCTTTGGGTTCATGGCAAATGCATTTGAGTGTTTCATTTTTGTTTCCTGATGTATGTATAACACCAGAGAAAACACAGAAGTCCATTGCAAATGTCTAATATTTGCAGTTGTAAAATATTGAAGAGACATACTAATTACATATCTTAGGGGGGAAATGAAAAGTGATCTTAGAATTGGAAGGGGCCTTAAGGATGGAGGAGAGAATCACCCCTCCTTTTAGAGCTGATGAAAATTAGATCCAGAGGCCTCTGCTTGAGGTTACAAAGCAGAGGCGCAGAAAGAACTCTGTGCAAACCTTTCTTAACTTTAATATTGTGATTAAACTATCTGGACACATAACTTGGGATCGTGACTCTACAAAAATATGTGAAAGAAAATGAATGAACGAATAGATGTGAAATTCATCCAACAAGCACTTACCCTGTAGGACACAGGAGGGTATAGAGACCCAGGGGAGGAGCAGGGCCGTCAGCGGGCGTCATCCCCGGAGAGCTGGGTGGTGACGCCCACCGGGTGCCTGCTCCCCAGGGAGATGGTGGGAGGCGGCTGGCAGCGGAGGGGTGCTGGTACTGCGGGAGCTCCCCTCCTGCTCTGGAGACCACGCGGATTACTGAGGAATTGGCCGTGTGAGACCAGCGTTCCCAGGGCAGCTGTGAAGGCTCGTGGAGGTCGAACCTGAGTTCATCAGACCAGGGCTGGCCTCCGTGCGCTCAGATGCTGGGGGTCAGGGCTCGTTTGGGGAGCTGCGGGGCGCAGGGACCGTGAATCGCTGCGGATCCTCCTACAGCTAGAAGCGCAGGTGCAGAGCGGGCCTCAGCCCGTCTGGTCCAGCGCGCATGCGCTCTGTTACCCCCCAACCCCCACCCGCCACCCGCCACCCCTGGCCATCAGATGTGCTTCCTTCCGTCCGTTCTCCACGGACTCTGCCCTCCTTTTTCGGTGTCGGCGGTGAGGGGGATCAAAGTGAGAGTTCATCCGTTTTAAAGTTGGGAAGTTTTCTTCGGTTTTTGAAGTTTTGCTTTTTAAGCACGTGCATCTTGCCTGTCACGGGGTTCCCCGGGGGGGGGGGGAGTGCGGGGCGGGAGCGGCCATGTGCGCATGCGTGCCCTCTTGCAGAGGCGACCTCCTCACCGGCCGCCCCAGCCTCACGTGGCAGAAGCCCACCTGCAGACACTTCTTAGGGGTGGGGTGAGGTGGGGTGGTTTGGGACGGGGAGTCTAGTTTCTGCTTCTCGGGCGCTGGGATGGCCCAAACCCCGGACTCTGGGAGGGAAGGTCCGCGTCGTCGAGGGGCCACTGTGGCGGAGAGCCAGGTGTGACTCCGGGGGGCGGGGGGCCGACACCCAGCCTCTGGGGCCGGTGGGGAGGCGCCACCAGCGAGGTTCGCGGGCTTGCAGTTATTCGGGGTTAGCTGGTGATTCTGGAAGGCCTCCGTGCCGAGGAGCTGAAATGAGAGCCGGTGCTGGGGTGTTCCTCTCGAGACCACGAGTTCCGAAGCCCAGTGAGGGGTGACTGGGGCAGGCTCAGAGCCCGGAGCGTGGGAGGGTCGTTTGTCTCTGGAGGTGGCAGAGGGCGTGGCAGAGGGACCCAGAAGTGGAAGTATTTCCCGCTGCCCAGGGGAGGCCTGGCAGTCCGATGCGGGGCGCTGAGGGGAGATGCTTGAGGCACCTGGGCGTGGGGGGGTGGTCAGCCCCTGCCGCCTTCACGTGGCCACCCCCGTTCCCCCAGCGTTCCGGCGGCGCCCCTGGTGGTCTCTCGCTAACCCCGCGTGGTCTCTAACGCTCTCCGTCCGCCAGCTGCGCTGCTGTGTCCCCACCTGTGCGGAGCTGCCGTCCAGTAGTTTGTGTCTAACCCGTGTGTAGTAGTTGAGCACCCTTCCCTTACCTGTGAACTGTGAACACGGAAACACCATCCCCGTGCTGTTCTATGTTTTCCTTCCAAGAACTGGGTTTCTCTTGAGGAGAATACAGATTCTCAGCCCTTGAATTTGTCAACGTGCTGGAGACCAGGCCCCTGTGCAGCAGATACAATTCGTTTCGCTTTTGTGAACCCAACGAGAGAACAATTTCCGTGCTCTCTGTCTCTGGACTCGGTATCAGCGTGTTCCCAGGGAGAGAGAATTCCTGAATTTACACACAAAGCCTGCATTAAAATCCCACCCTTCTGAGCCACGAGTGTTCCTGGCATCGCATGCAGGCTGTGTATTCTAACTAGAAAGGAACACGGGTTCTTAAGGATGGATATTTGAACCTGAGTTCAGTAGTTCTTTTAAAGTCCAGGGGTCCCTGGAGGCAGAGCCGCAGCCCACTCCTAAACACTCAGGGCTGCCCCCAGGGCCACAGCCTAGGGTGTATTTTTCCACAAGCGAAGCCCACGTCTGTTTGCCCTCCCCTCGCTCTGTCTTTCCCGCGTAACAAGATTTTTTGTGTGTGCATGACAGGTGGCAGATTCAAGAAAGAGATTGTTGTTGACGGACAGAGCTATCTGCTGCTGATCAGAGATGAAGGGGGCCCTCCAGAGGCACAGGTGAGTACTGCGCGCACACTGGTGACCAGCTTTCACCTGTGCCTCCTTGGGAAGGGTCTGACTCCACAGGTGCTTCTAAGGAGTCGGTCAGGTGCGTACAAGGAAAGGTGAGAGAGAGGCCCCATGAAAATGCTTTCTGTGCCTGAGGTTTTTCTCATCCCCGAGAGACTAATTCTGGTGTTCCTTCAGACAGAAACCTAGAGGGAAGTTTGGGCTGTGTAGCTGATTTTCACTTTGCGTTTTTTAAGAAGGAAGGAAGAGCAGAATCTGCACTGACGTGTCAACTCAGCTGAATTGACATCTGGAAGTGTCTCTAGTCCTTTTTTTTCTCCTTTTACCCTGTAAGTGTTTGATCTCTAGAGCAGTACAGTCATTTAGAAAGTTGGGTGGGATTTGGAAATCTGAGCACTCCCGCCAGGCTGCCCACCAGGCTTCTCGGCCCGGATCATTCTCCGCCGCCAACCAGGATGCAGCACGGTGTGATTTCTTTGAAACTTCCTTGAAAAATGGGTGTTGTGGAGAAAAAAAAAACAGCATGAGTGTGGAAAACCTCTTTCTTTGGTTTACTTACTCTCCAGTTTATTACTGTACTTATATAATTTACTAGCTGAACACTTTGAAGGAACCAAGGGCTAGTAATAGTCAAGACCCATTAATGCGAACTCAACATTAAAAATTTTCTCTGGCGTTCTTTCTTGAACTCACCCTTTGGTGAAAGTGCGACACAGGATTATCGGTGATTTAAGTGAACGATGTTGAATATGGCGGTTGTTAAAGTTCTAGAACTCCATACACTGAGGTGTATGCAGCTCTACAGAAAAATGGCGTGGATTTACCATGCTTCAGTGAGTCTAAAATGCCACTGATTATAAGCTATACCGGTATTTAAAAGAAAAATACTGTCAAACTGTGAAGCAAAGCAGTCCGTAAGGTATGTTCTGATAGCAAAGACGTTAAAGTGTGGAAAAGATTTTTTTTAGCTTTGCTGAAACAGCATAGTCGATGATAAGAGTAAGGAAACACTGAAGACATGTTAAACATGAAAAAAAGTAGGTTACGAAGCTGTGGGAGCTCGGGTTCAGCGCACGTCTGTTACTTTATACTTAAGCAGGACAGGGTGTGATATCTGACACGGTCCTAGAAGGTTCATGATGGCGCTAAAAGCTAAATCACTTTTTCTCAGTTGTCCTTTGCCCGTGGGACGTCTGTCCTGCTATCACAAGGGTTCCCTCCGAGGCAGCTGGAAATAGGAGAATGAAGTAGGTGAAGTGTGGGTGTCACCTGGGGTGATTTTCCGCTTTTCTAGCTCATACATGTTTTGGAGTGACCAGGGGCAATCTCACACTTAGAGAGCACACCTTAGCTCTGACATAAAGGATCGAAGAAGAAAGCTGGGAGAAGTACAGACGCGCGTGTTGGAGCTGGTGTAGCGGCTTCAGCGGCGCTGCTGCCCAGGGATGCTGCCAGGGGCGGATGCTGGGGGGCACAGGGCTGCAGAGACACGGCGCTTGCCCTGACGCCCGTCGTGGAGCAGTGAGCACGCTGCCCTGGGCCAGAGTTCAACCGCAGTGAGACCAGTCTCCCAAGGAGCCCCAGGCCCACACTGGAGAGGGAACTCCAGCCCGAGGAATTAGGGGTTCGGAGCACTGCCCCACCCTGAAGGTTTCATCAGCCATGATTGCTATTGGGGTTGCCTTTTTAATGAAAATATTCTGGGAGGGGTGGTTCTCTTATTACAAAGCTCAGGCCCAGTGTTCCCCACATCCCCAGACGGTGACATTAAAAATCCCAGGGGTTTTTCTCTCCAGTGGTGTGTACTCTCTGAGAAGCATCTTTCCTCTAGGAAGCATGTATTCCTATGGGATACATCTTTTCTGTAGCTTCAGATGCTTAGGACATGTGATGTCATTCGATGCAGTAACATTTTCCTTCCTTTTAGTCCTTGATTAATTAAAGAATTGCTTTTAAGAATAAAACAAAAAAACTTAGGCCTGTGAGCAATAGTGGTACCCTTCTTGTGAGTTTCTTCTCGTGCCTGAGAAGCACACGTATTGTGAATCGGTTACACTGGGTGAGCCCCCTGCCCCCCGACCTGCCCTGAGTGGTGCAGCTCGTTTAATCCTCGAGATGACCCTGGGGGACGATGCTCTGAGCGTGCCCGTCACCAAGGACGCTGACGCCCGGAGATCTCATGACGTCAGGGCACAGGCCGAGGTGGCCGGCCCACACCTCCCCCACCCACCACCGGGGGTAGAACTAGGGCCCCCAGGAGGTCTCTGTCTTGGCCTCTGGCCGTGAGTTTCCCTGAGGACCAGTCCCTTATTCTAGCACATACTTCCTGCAGAAGCATCATTAGGCTAGAAGCTTACCCTGGTTAAAGTACAGATTTCTGCTTTGAGGGGGTGTCAAGATGGAGCCTTGCAAAACTAGGCCGAGTGTACTCGGACATTCAAGGAAAAGAGCTGTTTTCAAGTCACCACTCCTAGGCACGTGTGAGCATGATGTTTGTTTCCACGATTGCAGATCATGTCATATAGTCTGCAAAGGTCATGACGGCTTCATGAGTGAAGTTGCAGGATTTTGTGGCTACTAGTGTCCTATTAGGTAGTGTGAAAACTCTGCCAGTTAACTGGTCTTTTGGGGGTTTTTTTTGCAGTTGGTGGGGATGCCGCTGGGGTGGATGGGGGACAACTATGGAGTGTCCACTGCTCACTAGGCCCTGGGGCTCTCAGGATGCACCCTTGAGAGGATGCGACCTGGTTTGCATTTCTTCTGCACGGAGGGTCAGGTGGTTGTCAGCCTTGGGAGGTGCGGGCTGGTCCCAGGGACCACAGGCATTCGTAAGGTGCTCGTGGGCGAGGGGAAGCTGACTTCTCCCCGATTCTTGGGAAGAGAAAGGAAAACACATCTCAAGGTAGAGAACGGGAGAAGGAGATGCCGTGTCAGCCTGAGTCCTGGGCCCTGAGGAGGCATCAGCCAGTCCCAAGGCTACTGGCCCCAAGTTCTCTTTCTCATTTAATTTCATATTTATCATTTGAACTTCAGGTTTATTTACGTTTTGTTGCGTAAAATCTCCATTTGTAACTGAATACACTTTTCATTTATATGTGGAAGTCAGAGCTTAACCCACTAAAAATTTCACCGAACATATTAGAGCTGATGCCTTGACCATCAGAACTTATGTGGGAGCTGCAGCTTCTTTTAGGGAAAGCATGTGGGACATTTTTTTTTTTTTTTTTTTCCATTTTCACTTGGGTCTTTCATCAAAGAGAAGGGTCTCTGGCGCTAGTCTCTTCCTCAGCGCCACCTCTGTGACCCTGGGAGCCCTGGGAAGCTCCTGCGCTTCCAGGACCCTCTCTCCTCTTGGCTCCAGCTGTACAAGATGGTTATGGGTGTTCCACGAGATAACGTGTGCTTGAGGGTGTGGTCATTTGCCAGAGAGAGGATCTGATGTGAGTTCAGCTGGATGCAAGTAAAGTGAGAATAAAATGACAAGAGTCAGGCTGTTGTGGGGTTTTCATTTTTTTCCTCTAAGTTTTGCTCATTTTGTTCATTGGTTTTGTTCATTTCTCTGGCAGTGAGTCATAATTTCCTTGAAGGGTGCTGGAATTAATCAGTGGCGGCTGATCTTTACAACATGAAGGCCTCTCGTGTTGACGGAGTAGTTGGCCCCTGGAGGTGGAGGATTTCCGAGCCGTGGGCACCCAGAGGAAGAGCCCCATCTCAGGGGTCCAGCACGGCTTCCTGGGCGGCCTTTGTGGGGGTTTAGGGTGAAACAGGAAGCTGCAGGGTCGCCCTCCGTGCCTGTCTCCAGGTCGGCTCTGCTGTGCGCGGGGTTTGCCTTCCACTGGCCGAGTCGGGCCAGAGGGTAGACACTCCCGTGGGGAAGAATGTCTGGTGTTACTTTGGAGACAGCGTGGCCTGGGTGGGAAGGGGCTGAGGGCCCATCGCAGGTGTGTTGTGCGAGGATGAGAAGGGCGTTTGTGATGCCCCAGCGATGCACTACAGCGGTCGTCGGACGCGGCCTGGCTGGAGGGGTGTCTGCCGGCCTTCCGTCCTGTGCTCATGAAGGTGACCTGATGCTGTTCCTTCCCTTTCTCTCTGTGAGCTCCTCACCCAGTTCCTCCCGCTCACCTGCCCTTCTTTTCTCCCCAGTTTGCCATGTGGGTGGACGCTGTTATATTTGTCTTCAGCTTGGAGGATGAGATAAGTTTCCAGACGGTCTACCACTACTACAGCCGGATGGCCAACTACCGGAACACGAGTGAGATTCCGCTGGTCCTGGTGGGAACCCAGGGTGAGTGGTGCCCGAGGGCGGCTTGTGCTGCTAGGGCTCCAGCTGTTGAGCAGTAAGTGATTCCTGGCCTGTATTTTCAGAGTGGAGGGGTTTGGAAATGGTTTAAAGAAGCAGTGATTTCCTACTGAAGGCTCCCTTTTTGCAGTGAGCGTCCATGAAACTGAAACTGTCACATTTCCTGATTTGATTCAGTGGAGAAATCACTTGGCAACTTCAAAACAAAACACCCCCCCCACACCCCCAAGTGCTTTAAGTTCTATATTAGGATATCTTAATTCTCTGTTACAAAATAATATATAAGCGCCCTAAAAGGTTATTTATGTTAACCTTTGCACCTTTAATACAGATTTCTGATATAATGCAGAGTTCTGTTTTATTCGGCTCTATTTCTTAATGTCTTATGATCTGTATCTCATTTTTAGCAGATCCCTTAGAAAGCATAGAATCTTACCATGTGGGTAGGTTTTGTGTTTTTTTCTAGGTCACTTAAAACTTGGTCTTTTAGTAAAGTGACATCACTTACTATGCCCTTGATCATAGTTTCGTTGATGTGCTGGTACCTGCCATTGGGGACTTAACTAAGGGGTTGTACGGAATGTTTTTAAAAGTCAGATGAAGGTTAACTTTAAAACTGCTTTGTTGGAAAAATGGGGAACTTAAAAAATATAATCATGTCAAGAAACACTGGATTTTCTTTTCATTTTTTGGTGCAGGTTCTGTTTTTGTTAATTCCTTTAGAATGAGCACATCTGGTCTGCCCTTGCATGCCCTGATGTAAGACTTCTCCAAATAAGAAACCAGCTGTGTCAAACAAGCAGGAACAATTAGCTGTGTGCGTGGCACCAGATCTAATATAACTGAGAGCTCTGGCGGGGTAATCCGCTGCCTTGGCAGGATAAGCCTGAATCGTGGAGTGTGTGTGTGTGTTGGGAGAAAAAAGTTTGGAATAAACTAAAGTCATCTGCTCAGGGTGCTAGATGTAAACTGTGAGAGTTGGGTTTTCATGGAGAGAACTTCATTGCCAAACGCGCCCCCCCCCTTTTTTTTTTTGGCTGCGTTGGGTCTTCGTTGCTGCACGTGGGCTTTCTCTAGTTGCAGTGAGCAGGGGCTACTCTTCGTTGCGGTGTGCGGGCTTCTCACTGCGTGGCTTCTCTCGTTGCGGAGCACGGGCTCTAGGCGCGCAGGCTCAGTAGCTGTGGCACGTGGGCTCAGTAGTTGTGGCTCATGGGCTCTAGAGCGCAGGCTTAGCAGTTATGATGCATGGGCTTAGTTGCTCCGCGGCATGTGGGATCTTCCCGGCCCGGGGCTCAAACCCGTGTCCCCTGCATTGGCAGGCAGATTCTTAACCACTGCGCCACCAGGGAAGTCCCGCCTCCTTTTTTTTTTTTTTTTTTTTTTTTTTTATAGCATATATGTCGTGGTCAGCAGTCTCACACCTGAAACCTTCAGAGCAGAGGTGGATTTAGACCAACATGGGACCTGAGAGGTTTTTTACGCCCAAAGTGCCCTCTAGTGGTCACCGGGAGACAAGGCGCGCCAGTAAAAAGCCCTTGGTTCTTGTTCGGACGTACAGAATTGGCATATTTGAGTTGGCCTCCTGAAAATTCTTAATACGTAATACTTTATAGTGGGCAGCTCGTCTGAAGCAGACCTTGCTTCAAGCTGCCTTGAAATCGACATGGAGGCAGTTAATTTCCAGTAAGCGCCTCTTCCTGCAGGCCTACCGAGGGCATTTCTGAGCCAAAGCAGGGTCTGTATGGGCAGCTCCTTACCAGCCGCCTGGGTTCGGGGGGTCTGTGTTCAGGATGCAGAATGCCTTTCTGCGGTGGACTCACCGGGATGAAGGGCAGGTAGGTTTTCAATCCAGGCCAGAAAGGTAATTTGATCAGTTTGTCATCTTTCCTACACAGCAGTGTTTTGGGTAGTAGGGGTGGCGGGTCTGGGGTCCCTGCAAACCCCGCATCACTCCCTCCAGGCTGCTGTTGACCTTGACGCTACCAGGCCTTGAAGGGAGGAAATCCCGTAAGGCAGTGGGGGCGCCCATCCGTGGGCACAGCAGTGTCGAGTTCGTGGTTACTTTTGTTCCTGATATTTCCACATGTGGCCAGCTTTCCTGAGGTCCTGCTGGGACTGCAGATGTGTATCTCTCCCTGTTCCTGACCTTGGAGATAAGTGCAGCCTCTGTGTCTCCCGCCCCAGCTGAAGGAAGGCACATCTTCACCTCCCACCGGGATGGTGGATGGTCTGTGTCTCAGGGAGGCCTGGGGATGGCTCCACAGAGGCTCTGGGGAAGCCCTGATGTGGAGAAACCGACCGCCTTTTATTCTCTCTAGTTTTATAAGCGTCTGTCGGTTGAGGGCCATGTACCTGCAAGGTACACCTGGGAGCTTGCACCCAGCAAGCACCTGGGAGCACTGATGGAGGGCTTGTTCACTGTCCCCTCATATTCATTTGTGAGACCTGTTTGGACTTCAGCAAAGCCATGTCCCAAAGGAGCAGGACGGGAATGTTATCAATTAGGGACAGTCCTCACCTGAGGGCTCCTCTTGGTCATCAACCAGACCCCTAATTCCCAGAGCACCCTAGAAGCCCCCATGGCA